>NC_058513.1:16631084-16940528 GCF_020382885.2 Scatophagus argus | reverse complement strand
AGACCAGCAGAAAGGGCAGTAACCTCTGAAGGCTTTGTTTGGTTGGCCGGAGTCTGAGCATAGGCCCACCATTGTAAGTCTTGGGACTGCTGTGCTCGAGCTCTTGTTTTCTTTGGGAAGCAGGAAATTGGATGACTGGCTACCTGCTACAACAACATCCTGTACTTGAGAAGCCGTCTTTTCACCCATACCCACCTATTATTTCCCTTTTCCATCATACGCAAGTGGTCAGCCAGCAAGCTTTTTTCTTTTTTTTTTCCCCTCTCTGCTCTGGTCCTGGGGGCCCCGTGCGTGGGTTTGTCTAGGTTCCACTCAGGTTGAGATCAAATTGGCCCCATCCAGATGCTTCCGTTGAAAATAGCACACAGGGGCCAAATAGTTTAGCTCTTGGAGCCCGACTCCACCTTGTCAGGTTAATGGCCCTTTGTGGGCTGACTGGAAAGACAGTGCTGGTGTGCAAAAATGGATGTTCCTACTCTCGCGCACACACACACACACTCTACTTATAGCTCCGTCAGTGCTTGTCAGGTCACCTCGGACCAATCAGAGCGATCTGCATCAGGCCTGAAGGAGACCACTTGGCGTTATGAAAACATTCTTAAGGATTATGGAGCTTCAGACAGGATCCACGTGGGCGTTAATGAGAGCTGATTCCGATCAGACCTCGGGGATATCCGACCTCCATGTAAGATATTAATGAAGATAATTACGCCTTCATTGGAAGGGATTTTGAACACACGTATGACACACTAGTGCTGTGTAATCACTGTGACCCCCTACCCCCTCCTTCACAGGTGGGTCTGTGAGACCTGGGACAAGGATGCCAAAGAGGCGCACACACACACACACACACACACACACACACACACACACACACACACACACACACACACACGAGCACCAATGCTTTTAGTCTAACCACACAGAAATGCTTCATGTTCATGTTTATGTTTCATTTGTTTGGAGCGGCTCGTCCTTTTCAGTACCAAGAGACACATCAGGCCCACTTTTGTTATTACTGTCAGTCCGCCTGTGGCAGCAGTGTGGGACACTTAGCTTTAAGCAGCACTGACAGATTTTCTGAGGCCATTTGACATATTTTCACCATAAAATGGACATATTAGCAAACAGTTGTCCATATCTCCATCCAGCAGCTTTCCTTTGGAGATGCGCCTCTGCTGGCTCCAGTGTTGATTCTACTTTAAGCTGTTGGTGAGGCAAAACAACAAAACCAAGGAGCTGCAAGATGCTAAAACGCTCCATACAGCAGAGAGGTGAGCCTGTAACTGCGACTAAGTCCGTTCACATCGGCTGCTCGTTTTAAACAACGGATTTGTGCAACTTTAATGTTTGTCATGTTGCAAAAAATAAATAAATAAAAAAACAACAAAAAAAAATCTGGCAGTTTGGACGTCGTTCTTTCTGTGTGCTGACAAAGGGCAATCCCTTAAATCAATCCTTTGATCCTTTCTGGCTTTGGCACAAAAATATGTCACGATTTTCATGTCAATCACGTCAACAAACCGCTGGCTGCTCGGCTGTTTTTCCAGCAAAGGAAACAGACATCAATAAGCACAACATCAGGGCTGTCTGAATCGCTCAAAAATAACCTGAGACACAGGCGGCATATCCATGGAGCCAGGCACACACACACACACACACACACACACACACACACACACACACACACACACACACAGAGATTACCTTTGATGTCAGCTGCCAACATCCAAAGCAAGTGGGAGCAAACTTCTCCTCAGTTAATGTTTTTTTTTTTTTCTTAGCAATTGTCACGTCTGACCGAAAGATCCACACGTGACGAAACCACGAGCCAAGAACACAGATCGACCTACTGTACCGTCCAATCACAACCCAGCTGTCACGGGTGGAAGAAATTATCGAGATATTTTCCCCATTTTGCAGCAGATGATTTATTCTATTTGCAGAAACAGACAACATCTGTGTTTTATCAATAACATTCAACATGTATAAAAAAGAAGAGTAAAAAAAAAAGGCTTGACAGAAAATAAAACAGCATTCTAGGACAAAAAAAAATAATAATAATAAAATAAAACAACTGACAAATGAAAGAAACAAAATCGTCTGATTCGGAGGCACTTACGGCTTGGCAACACTCGTGCAGTCTGAGTTTTCCCAGGTGGTTGTAGTGAAGCGTCACAGGCCATGATTACAAAACTGGAACCGGAGGAACTGGATGCACTCGAACACAATCACATCACGGGCTCATGTGTCGTCAGCGGCCTTACAGCTGCTGCCACCGATCGACAACGTCACTGATCATGTTCAAACACAGACAATGCAACAAGGGGAGGCCTCTCGAACAGAGTATCAATCAAAAGTGGATCAAAACGCAGTTCATTACGGACACAAATCGACTATTTACAACAGCAAAGGAGACGCTCAGTGATTTCTTCCAGGGAGTCAAAGTGAGTTTGATTCCCGGCAGCTTTCCAAAGAAATGAGTGACGGCTGCATTGTGCTGCACCGACGTCCGCCTCAGCTCAGCCTCTCCGGGGTTTTCTGCATCTCCTGTTTCACAGAGTCGACCCTCCTTTGTTCACTCGGAGCTGGGCGAGGCGGCGGAGTCCATGTCGTCGTTTTCCAGGTCGTTGGGCGAAGACGACTGTCCTCCCTTCACCCTCTTCCACTTCATCCTCCTGTTCTGAAACCACACTTTGACCTGAGGCAGAGACGTACAGGAAACGCTGCGTCAAAATGCTGAAAGAGCCAAGTTAACGTCTGTTTACACGTTTTACTGAGCGTCAGCATGAAAGCACAAAAACACTGAGGAAAACCTGAGCTCAGACAAAACGCAATGAATTTAGAGATGGTGGATCGACAGAAAATTACTGCCAACTATTTTAATCTAATAACTGAATTTTTAAGCAGAGATTTAAAGAATCTCTTTGCAGCCTCTCAATACTTGCCATTTTTTATGACAGCAGAGTGAGAATCTTTGGGTTTGGGACTGCTGGTCACATAAAACAAGTTGAAGACTTCGCTGTGGAAAAATTCCTACATTTTATAGAACAAATAGTTGAGGAAGTTTAATTGATAAAATAATGATCAGATTCTGTAAATAATCATTAGCTGCACACCAAAGCAGCAAATTAAATACTCAACACAGAGAGTTAAAACGGTAAATACCACATAACACTCAGACTGCAGGATGCATTTCTTCACCGAGTCTGAGCCTGTAACAGGATCACTGTGGCTTTTCTCTCTGTTTTCCAATTTTTATAGCAAAATTTACAACACGGTCAGCAGAAAAACAGACAAATAATCCCTCACAAATCTCCCAGCGCAGTGCAGAACCCGGCTGTGTGTGCGCTGGCCTTGCTGGGAGCCTGGATTATCAGCTTCTGGCTCAAAAAGAAACCCCTCTGCAAATGCAGGCGGAGAGTATCGTATGGACAGCAGGTCAAAGGAGTCAACTATCAGGATGTCAGCCTACACAGGATGTACTCGCAGTGTGTAGTAGTACTCATCTGTGTCACTGCACCGCGCCGAAACGAGAGTGATATCATGCTTTAACTACACGGCCAAGAATGGCAGCAAAAACACTTCCTGGGAATTAAGAGGACAACAAGCCAGGGCCCGTTAAGTCTGTGACGGACAACATTCACTGCTTTTAGACAAGCCAGGCCAAATAAACGTGATGCGTTAATTCAATACTGACACGAGGCTTAACGTCAAATTAAATCTGCTGCTTGGGTCATCATACAGCCCTCCCTCATATAGCAGATGAAATGATATGAATGTTTGAGATTTAATCAGTAGTTTATGTGTCGCCTGTCAGACTGCGCTTCCCTGTCTGACCTCAAAGACTTGAATCTTTAACAGTCAGGTCACTTTTGTGTGGTTTACTTTTGTAAACCAGCTAACGATGCACCGGTGTTCACCACAGCCAAGGAACGAGTCGTCCAGTGCATCACTTCAGCACAACAATGGAGCAAGATGCACGAGGCTTTGGATGCTCAGGGTGTTGATATGTTGTCAGTGTGAAGCAGGCTGGTTGGATTCAGACTTTTGATGGGATTTGTTGAAGGAAAATATGATATACTCATGTAATAATACAGAATTATGCTGGATTATGCAGCAACACTAAGCTCAAAGCTCTTTCTCTAACTCCCTGAAAAGCTGATAATAATGATCATACAATATAAAGTGTTAAACTAAACGCAAGCTCTAAGATGAGTGCAGCCTTTTCTCTCTTCAGGGAGAAGTTTTGGGTGACCTCTGCACATCCCACTAAGCAGGCAGGAATCCGCAACTGTGGGATTCAGATGAATCTGCTCCCACATACTGGAGCCTCCTCGTCTCCGAGTTTTTCTGCTCATCGCGACTGACTGAAAGGTCGGCGAAGCGCCAAAGCGTGTAGGATGAGCTGGAAAAAGGCGGCGAGCTGCAGTGGGAGCTCAGAGTAAAGATGGAACCTGGCCGTGCGTCTGTCTGTTCGAGAGCGCGAGCGTTCCAGAGGTCTGGGAAATAGATTTAGGAGCAGACGGCAGCATGTGTGGTCACCGTGGCACCGTGGCCTCATTAGGAGGAGCTGGGACGCTGGGCCCGACAGGCAGACTGGGGTTTCATCCAGCAGCATCGACAAGCGCTCGCCCGATTTCAACAAGTCTGGAGCTGCAGCCCACTGCGGCGCGACATCCCGCAGGATGAGCAATGTTGTGGAAAAAACTTAATTTAATTGTGTGCTTGCATTATTATTATCAGTTGTAATAAAATGCAGCTTAAAGTGGGAAGAGAGACATTTGGAGAACCGTACACCGTACATACGTAATGAATGTTAAAGAATTTATTTGTTTTATTTATTTTGTCACATTTTTCTATTTTACGTACACAGAAAGCAAAACATGTGAGTTGTTTTTCTGGTAACATTTTAACATGGAATTTGCAGCTGGAAAAAGCAGAAAAGGAGAAAAGTCACTGGTGGATGATTCTTATGCACTCGGGAAAAACAAAACTTTTAATTTTGGAAACTTTTACTATTTTTTTTTCTTTTTCTTTTTTACTATTTGTAAGAAACACTTCCGCCAGATTTTGCATTTTTGGTGGGGACTGATATGACACTTGACTCGAAACAGAAACAAGAACGAAAAGAAACCTGCGAACAGAAGAGTTAATATGTTGTAATGATGATGATGATAATGTATTTTCCCGTCCTCGTGGGGACCGTGTGTGAGGCAGGGGCTGCTGTACCTGTCGCTCTGTGAGGTCCAGGTTGACGGCGATCTCGTAGCGGCGGAGCCTGGTCAGGTAGTTGTGGTGGGTGAACTCGGCTTCCAGCTCCCTCAGCTGCTCCTTGGTGAACGCCGTGCGCTCTTTGCGGGCCTTGCAGCTGGAGTCCACCTTAAAACTGGACTCCTGGATGTCTGGAGAGACACAGAAAGCCGGAGAAATCAGTGCAGTTTCAGGTGTGGTGGCCTGCTCAGGCTGCTGGGTGGCAGATGAACACATTGTAGGTGTGTACAAATTTTACTTTGCTCATCATATTTGTATGAAATATATTAAATATGACATGTTTTGAAGGTGGTCGCGATACTTTTCATTCTAATCAACAGGCTCTCCTGTGTTCTTTCTTCTTCTTCTTCTGTTTCCTTTTTTTATACACAGCTAATCTGATTTGAATTAGCTCTCCAGTCATTTTGTGACCAGCCTCCAGCTGACTATTAAACAGACCTTAAGGACCCTTCCAACCAACAAACCACAACTCCAAAGACTCTTTAATGGGAGGCCCCTCATATAGTAAACACCAAAACCAGCCCTTTAAAAAGAGACCACCCTGACCTGAGCTTACGAGTCCGGTTCACCTGCAGCATGTGCAGCGAGTCTCCACATCTGCACGGGTGCATTTCTGCCTGCGTTCTGCCTTTTATTCAGCTGTTTACGTGCAAGCGAGTACAAATTTGCGCATTTGACCGTTGGTTTGTGGTGTGTGTGAGAGAGCATGTCTGCACAGGGCAGGGGGCCACCAAACCAGCCGCAGAGGGACCGAGTTAGGAGAGGAATGCAGCGGAACATCGTTAAAGCCTCTAACAAAAGAACAAAGGTGCGGATGTGTCCAGGTCTGAGCGTTACGTGGGTGAGTGTGTGTGTGTGTGTGTGTGTGTGTGTGTGTGTGTGCGTGTGAAGATTTCCCTCCGGAGCACTGAAGGTGAGATTCACATTAACTCATTTTTACATGACAGCAAATACGTCAGGGAAAAGCCTGAGATATCTCTATGAAAGTGGCGTTCGGGTGTCCACCAATGAACGAGGTTTGAACCACGCTGACGGTTCAGTATTAAAACTGCGAGCGTCATCATCGCAGCCCTTGCAAGACAAGAGCTGCGTGTTTCATTGCTAAGATTTATAGATTCCCATGCCTTCATACTTCCCAGGAAATAGCAGAATTTGAAACCTCATTTAGCACAATAATCATAAATGAAAGCTAGTTGATCTAACTTTAAGTCAAACCTCTCCTGAGCATTAAAAGGGAAAGACTTTGGGTAATAATTATGCATTAGTAGCGACACCAGCAGCTGATGTAACCTCTAGAAAATGGTTCTAATTTGTCAGAGTGAGAAGTTTTGCTCGGCGCTTGCCAAAGCAGCGGACCAGAATGTGAAATGGACTGCAGGACCTGGGCCAGATGTGACCGGGCAGACCAGGACCAGGACGTGTGTGTGTGTGTGTGTGTGTGTGTGTCATTACTGTCGCGCTGCGTTGAGTGTGCCGCTTGGCCTTCGTCAGGTCTGGTCTGGAGCTGCGTCAGGTTTAGTTACTGAACACCTGGCAGGGCACATGCTGCTCCTCACTAAACAGGCCCCCAATAAATATCCAGCGCAGCCAGAGACCATAAACTTGTGGGGAAAAGGCTTCTGCACTCAGCGGGGTCCCAAAGACAAACAACATTTGGTGCCTTTTCGGGTGGATGGTGCAAAAGCAGTTTGTCTTCATCAGGACTGAATTAAAGCCGTTGTAAATTAGTGATCGTTTTAGAGCAAAAACCCCAGGAGGTTAAAATTACACGTGAGCGTGTTTTACACTTTATTTTAACCTCCTTACGTTATTTTTATAATCAGGATCTGTTTTCAGATACATAATGTATGCTTGAATTACATATAATGCACGGTCTTTGAACACTTTCATTAACACTTTAAAACCTCACTTTCCAATGATTACATAAATTAATTAATAATAATTATTATTATCATTATTAATAATAATGATAATGATAATAATAACAAGCAACTTGTTTCTTTGCTGTTAGTATTTTTAGCATACATGAACGTCCCTGTAACATGCTGTCCCGTATTGACTGAATTACTGGTTAAACTTTGGATTAAAGTTAATGTCAGATAGCAGT
This sequence comes from Scatophagus argus, assembly GCF_020382885.2. Classification (NCBI taxonomy): domain Eukaryota; kingdom Metazoa; phylum Chordata; class Actinopteri; family Scatophagidae; genus Scatophagus; species Scatophagus argus. The sequence goes on along the minus strand of NC_058513.1, from coordinate 16,933,147 downwards.
TGGAGTTGATGGCTTTGGAAACATCACCTTATGTGCACCACATTTCCATATCTGTAAAAAAATACGCAGACTGTACAGCAGCTCTGTCTGTAATGCGAATGCCTTCAGGACATTTTCCTAATATATGCTCTTCTACCAGTGCAATGCACTGAATGGCTCTCTTCTCAAACCGAGAACTGATGTAGTGGTCAGACATGTTGCATGCACTCAGTGGGAGATTGTGTTACGGCTTAACGACAGGAAAATGTCAATGGATAAGAATGCAAAAAGTGGGCTCACAGGCGGAGTGATTTTACCAGACGTGGTCTGGCATGTTTTCAGTGGAGTGAGTGGAGGTTACAATAAGGTAAGAAACGGAGGGGGGAGGTGGTGGGGGTCCTTACTTCTTCACCATCCTCTTAAATGAGACAGTTGCAGACATTGTCCAAATAATTATCCATTGCTCTTAATAATCAGATAAGGTTTGTTTTGTTCGGGCCAAAAAGATGATCAGAGAGAAGAAGTTGTGGTCGGGTCAGATGACAAAATCTGAGGTGTCAAGATGGAGCAAATTCCACCCATCTGCTAGATTCGTTTCCATCCTGTTCACAAAATCTCACTTAAAATATCAAGAAAAAAAAACTGTTCAGGCCAGACTGATTTAAGGTGCAAATATCTCAGTGCACAAACCATCACCTCCGTGCAGAAAACAAAGTAAACAGGCTGAACGGTTTTCACAGATGAAACGCGGACGTTCCAGATGTGCTTTTATTTTCATTCGGCCCGAGTTAAAACTTTTACACCTTTAGGTCCACTTCAAACATGAATGTTTCATTTAGCCCGTCGCTCTCGGTGTTCACGTTAACTAATTAGTTCCTTATGGATATCACTTACTTTTCCTTCCTATTAGCAAGTACTGAAATATGATCTGAAGAATAACTTGCACTGTAATCAAAAAGCAACGATACTTTTTCAGTACAACAACACTCAGAACATTAAGAAGGATAAGTGAGGACATTACTGAGAACTGTGTGTAATGTGATCTTATTTTGCCTCTCTTGTCTTTGACGAAACACGTGAAAATAATCACCGAAAATGATTTTGTGCACAACCAACTTTGTCTTGTCGGTAGTTTTAGGTGAAAATTCAATAATATTTTCACAAATTCGCTTCTGAGGCTTAAAGATCGATATTAAATAACGCAATCTGAAGCACCTGTGATGCACTTTTCCCCACAGAGGACTGATGTCATTTTGCCATCATCATTCGCCATCATCCCGAACACGGGCACACTGTTATAAAACAATAGGCGACTTCCAACGGATGCAGCGGCGCAATCAAACGTTCACATGCCCCATTAATCAGCTCAGCCTTTTGAAAGCCCTTGAACAATAAGAGGATGCAACTGCTACTTAAAGTGTGGGCCTTGAACACAAAAGTCTTGTCACCTACTTACCCTTCGCATAACAATCTGGTGAGAATGTTGCTTTAGGACCAATTTGGTGAGGAAATAGAGAGGAGATTTGTCTCATTGCCAGCTGTGACACAAGGCGCTGTAGAAATATTTACTCAACTTTAACTGGAGAAACAATGGTGCTGTATTTTTACACCTGTGTGCAGACTTTTGGCAAAAAGATGGAGTTAGTATTTGTTTTTTCATTTTTATTATTTGTCAGATCAAGAGCTCTGCTGCTGCCCTGGCACATTTCCATGTTTCCTCCCTGAGTATCCATCACCATATACCCCCGCATACAGCAGACAGAGGACTGTGTCTTATCACTTTTTAATAATCCCAAATGTGCATTTTATTTCTGCACGTTTTCCTCCTGTGGTGAGTTTTTGCACGCTCTTTCTTTTCCCCCAAAAACAGACACACCCCAGATGAATCCCATCTATCCCAGTGCACCCTGACTCACCTGTGACATCTCTCTTCCTCTTACTGGAGCTCTTCTTGTCCGAGTCGGCGGACGCCACGCTCTGTGGCGAGTACTCTCCGTCCAGGCAGCCCGGCACGACCCCTGGCAGCCTGTCTCCCCCTACACTGTCCAGCTCAGGCCCTCCACCTCCAGCGGCGCCAACTGCTACGGGGGCGACGACGGGCGGGCAGGCGTCGGGCACTCTCACCCGCGTCTCGCAGGGGTTGAACTGCCAGTCGGCTCTCTGGTAACCCCCCTGGCTCTCTTGGTACAGTCTGTCATCGCGGGGGTAGGCTGTGTGGGGCGCACTCGGCACCAGGCAGGAGCTGGTGAAGTCTGTGTAGGCCAGGAACTCGGGCTTCTGGTGGAGGGAGAAAGGGGCCTGCTGGTAGGGCGACTGCAGGTTGGCTCCAGAGACCCCTGAGTGAGGGTTTCTCATGCAGCCCCAGATCGGGCTGCTGGGGTGGGCGCTCCGCATGCAGCTGCTGGCCGGCTGATCCATGGTGATGAAATAACGCCTCACACGATCTTGATTAGCGTCTTATCACGAGTCTGTCCCTTGCAGAGGAGTTAAACCCCCCTCCCCGCTCTCTCAGAAAGTCAGTTAAGACTGGAACCCTGCGTATTTGTCAGATCTTGACAAAAATCCACTTGAGCTGACTAAATGCACATCATCGTCTCACTGCATCCACCTCAGGAATACTCACTTCTGTCAGAGGCTGTTGACTCTTCCACAGCCCAGAACGCGTGAGGATAGACGCCTTCCTGTGGCAGCGTGTTTCCCTCTCTCTCTGGGAGTGTGTGTGACGTCCTCTGGAGCCTCCGGTCCTGACACACTCTCACACACTTTCCCCTCTGCCTGACTGATCTGACTGGCTTGTGGCTCGGCGGGAGAGCTGCATCCGCAACTGCATGACTCCCCTTCTCGGGCTGGCTGTTTTCACAACTCTTCTAAGGCATTCTTGACAAGTGAGCCCTCCTCCTTTTTAAACGTATAGGTGGGAAAGAGTGGCAAGTTTATGGAGTGTAACGTGAGATTGCAGAGGAGGAGCCCTGCCGGCCACATGTTGGTAGTACCCTCCAACCAACCCTGCCTCATCAACTATTAATCACAGGGGAAATTTTATATGCACATCTAATGGGCTTTCCAGACGTGGGACTTTTTAAAGGGACATTGTCCGTAAAATATAAAGCGAGCACCCACTCGCATGAGAGCTGGGGACCCCGGCTTATTTCAGCTCCTTAGTGCTTTCTGACACCCAATTTAGTTCCTTTTGTGGCACCCTTTAGAGGAACGTTACTCCTAACCACTTCCCTCTGCAACCCTGATCCCTGCCTGTCCTCTCCAATCTGAAAAGTCCTCTTTCTCTTTTTTTATGACTCTGTGTGTGTGCATGCACATTTATGCTACACACCCAAATCCACCTGGTTATTGTTTTTGAGGTGATAGGAGGACTGGATTTGATATTGGCCGTGCAGGATCTCGCACCTCTTGAGGTTTTCTCACTTTGGAGAAACACAAGATGAAATTTCAGAGCCATACCTCAAGAACACAAGCTAATACTTTCTCCTAGCAAGCGCTGTGGCTGAGGGACTGCACTATAATGTTTTTATATATGTGTGTTGTCCTCCTTGCTGAGACACTAAGAAAGCAGTAGCAACTGTGGGTGACAGAAGCCACATGTGGATGAACCACATTTGGATCAGCAGAGTTGTACTTATTCAATTTTCTAATCACTAATCTTTAATCTCTGCAGGCTGCTCACGAGAGAAGCCACTTCACTATGAAGTAATGTCTCTAGTAACATTAAAACATTTTGGCTAAACCAAAACCTGGACTCAGTTTGAGCGTATCCGTTACCCAGTAAACCCACTGAACCACACTTTACAGAAATGCAGTGTCCTTCATACTGCTCATATTTGTGAGCTGAGGTTTGCCTTCCTCGTGTGTCCTCACTTTGCTCCTGACCTCTCAGACTGGAGGGGAAGGTGGATCACACCTCCAGTGATGGCATTCAGAAGGACAGAAGACTTAGAGATTTGGAGAAGAAAGAAAACAGAAAATATGAGATTTGAAAAATAAACAAATAAAGGGGAACTGAAAGGGAGAACTTGTCTTATACCTCTGCCGGTGACTTTTTCCCAGCCAGAAAGAAAGACAGAAACAGGCTAGAAAGTAAAATAAAATGACCCTGTATCTGTAATTTGTTCCGACCCTCTTTTGTATGTGTTGCATTCAGTTACCATAAAACGGTTCAAGACAAAGAGTGGACAAAAAAGAAGAGGCTTAAAGAAATAAACAAAACTGACTGAGACATCCACTACCAAAAAGACAAATGAAAAAAAAAGAAACACAAGACGTAAAAGGAGGCCAAGAGAAAAATCAGATTAAGTGAAAACCAACAAGACCAGGAGTGGACAGAACGAGAGGAAAAAAAGTCCAACAGAGAGGCAGAAAAAGAGAGTGTTTGAGGTCACACACCAAACCCTTTCCATTTACCAAGCGAATTGTTAAGCCATGAAGCATCCCTCGCTTTTACTGGCAGTCTGAGCCCTGGTCGCACCGCAGGGAGCAGAGGTTACACTACATTTGTGGTCAGACCAGGGGCCATCTGTGTGTCAGTATGAATTAGAGTGTGTGTCTGCTGTGAAAATATACATCAGTGAGAGTGTGTGTGTGTGTGTGTGTGTCTCACAGATATGTAAAAGTCTCAATCAGGTTTTGGATGTTATATAAAATAAAGGCCTCATCAAACCGGAAAGTAGAACAGAATAATTAAGCTGGGGGTCTCTGGGTAGTGACTTCCTGCAGTTGGTAAGCTACAGGACAACCACAAACACAACACAGCCAGCTGGGAACAACCAAACGCTCATCACAAAACCTCGGACGTCCTCACTACTATTTTAAACTGTGCTCCGGCATTTTGCTCTCATTATTTTGTTCAACAAGGAGCTTCAATGAAGAGCAGAAAAAGTTCCAGCAGAAGAGGTTAAATAAAAGTTGCCGGTGTAGCACAGATAGCAACAACTTCCTCCAGTTCTTTATTCACTCAAAGGTCAGCAGTGTTGGGATGCCTTCAAACTGAGCTCTGGAGCAAGACCAAAACCAGCTCCTGAAGTGATGTGACTTAACAAGTACTGTCTGCATATACGGAGTCTGACATGTCTCTTCCCTTTGTGATATAGAAACTTTAATGAGCCACGCTGGGCGACGTGCTCCTTTGTTACCATGGACACACTCTATTTTACGTCAGCCTGAAACACAAAACTCTCAATGTTCATTGATGAACCAAATGTGTTTTCATCTGCAGCTGACAGCAGTCCTCACAGTTCCCATTAGTAACACGAGGTTTTGGGGCTGAAAGCACTGAGAGGCTGACTAACATGTTTTGGTCTCCTCGCTGGATTTGCAGACAGTGAGAAAAATAAGCATAACACCAGCCTTTTGCTGAAATGTGCTTTGTATGATGACTCATTTCTTTTACATTAAGTTTCAAAATGTTTCAGTAATAATGACGTGCGTGCGAGCGTGTCCACAGCTCTATTTCTAAAAGAGTGAGAGTGTTTGGACTCAGCCATGCACTCCACAGATAGAGGATAAACGAGCTGGAGATGAGTCACATCTCCCCTCACCCTGCCGACAACCTGTTTCTGTCAGTCTACCGCTGTGTGTGTGTGTGTGTGTGTGTGTGTGCGTGTGTGAAACAAAGTGAAAGGATTAAATAAGAAAAAAAAACTGTAAGAAAGTTTATATGTGCACACATATCTTTTGTAAAATATTGCTCTGTTGTTACATGAGTGTGTCTTTGCATTTCTAAATAAGCATTTTCAAGCATTTTGCAAGAATGTGTGTGTGACAGTGTATGAGTGAGTGTGTGTGTGTGTTTTCATCTGATCCATCTTTGTGACGCTGGCAGGATTAGGGCCCTCCATCAGTCTCCTGAGTCTGACAGCGCGACCCCCAGTGACCCCACGTTCACCTGGGTCTCACCGGACTGTGGGAGCCCCTTACCGCTGCTACTGTCCTGTGGAGGACTGGGTGGGGGTTGAGATGGAGTGACGGGGAAAAGGAGGAGGTTATTTGAATCAATTCAACCTAATAACCAAATGTTTATTTCCAAGATTCAGTGAGATCCTTCTCTGTACATCAGTGGCCCTTAGGTGCCGTCTGCCGCCCAGCGAACAGACTGAAAGGAACCAGTTCCTTACTGGTTTCCTTCACTCCTGCGGGCCATGTTTTATGAGCTCTTTGTCGGTTTGGCACACAAAACCGCATTCTGCAAATTAAATAGCGCCTGTGCATTTAAATAAACAGCTTGTAACTATTTAATAGAACGGTTAATGTTAGCTTAAAAACATTACATATTCCTCATTTTCTGCATAAACCGTCTTTCACGAGGTCTGCTAGAAACCAGGTAAACTGCTGAATGGCTGGAAGCGGTTATTCAGGCACAACTTGTTTCAATTAACAATTTATAATGCATAATAGAGTGTATAAACAGCTTCAGGCACCGTGAGATGTGGGTGAAATGGATGGTGTGTTTTTAATTCTTTCAGCAGTATAACCTACAGTCATTACCTGACAAATGGACTGGATTTTAAGGACACAGCCAGAGTTTCTGACTGCGAAAACAGTTACTGCTGTCTTTTTTTGTTTTCAGGAGTGTTTCTGTTTTCAGCCTGCACTCATTAATGTAAATTCAGCTCGGACTGGGCTGCGATAGTTTTAACCAGGTGTAAACTCTGACTACTTCAGTGTCCATGCTAATGAATAAACAACCTGAGGATGTGCTTACATTACATCACCACACAGCCATCATGTTGGCCAAACCAGCACATGAAATTTGTCTGAATTCATGAACAAATGGCAGCAAACGATGAGCCTTCTCTAAAGCAGACAGTGATGGCACTTTGGGTAATGTCTGGCCACAATAACACAGCACTCAGCATTTCTTATTCACAGTTCTGTTGCAAAGACTTGGCTCAGATATTAATATAAAATGTCTGGATGTCTGACTGACTGAACGATCCATCATAGAAACAATTTCTGTTCCAATATCATACCAATACTAGCAACAATCTGCAGACTGTTCTTGAAAACCTTTTGTCTGAGGCTATTACAGCATATTATTCTGGTGTGTGTGTGTGTGTGTGAGAGAGAGAGAGAGAGGGTGGGGGGGGGCACAGGTGCTAATAATCACATATGATCACATATGATTGGAATCAGGTGTTGGCAACAGGTTCTTGCTATTGTGAGGGAATATTATAGCTCTCTGAGGCTTTGGCTGCTCATCATCTCACACTGTGAAGTTGTTTACCAGTTTTCCACAGTCAGATTTTCAGAGTCTATCTTACAGGTTAAAGCCGGTTTATACCAGAACATATGTGTCTGAAATTACAGATGATGGATCATTCTTAGAGGAAACACTCCAGAGGAAGAGGTGGTCTGAAAAGTTGGTCAGCTGGTCAGTTTAAATGATTTCAGTGTGTTTAGGTCAGAGGTGTCAAACTCAATCTATCTACTTGCTCACATGCTATATAACAGCCTCTGCATTCATTATTTTAAAAAAACTTTAATATTAATAGCTAAAGCAAGCAGACAGTCAAGATATTTTCAGATACCTTCAGCGTACTCTGCAACAATAACTCACCTTCTGTAAAAGACTTCTGCCACAATCTGCTTTTCACTGCTGTGTCGCTTTCACCACAGCTTGTTCTGTTCAGAAAGCAAAGTGCCTTTAAATTCTCCGCTTTCTGTTGCTTTTCTTGGTGGCTGAGGTTAGCATGGTGTCAAAGTGCAGTCAGAAATCGTATTCCTTTGGCACTGCTTCGAAGCCAAGAACTCATATCAGCTTGTCTCCATTAAGCACAAACATTTTGAATTTCCCATCTCTTATTAAATTGCCATCCCTCTGCATCAACCTTTGTCTTCTTGCTACAGCATTCTGGGACATGTAGTTTATGAACACTGTACTTCAAAAGATAGAACTGTATAAATCATATTCTTTGTGAGCTCTCGCGGTCCACATAAAACGATGTGCCGGTCTGGAGTTTTCACCTGCTAAATGCTGCACTACGTTCACCCGCCTGCCGTTTGGTGCTGGGCTGGTTGGGGTGTTTTTATCAGAGCTAATGTGCTGAAAACAGCCGCCTGCCGTCAGCGGCCCAATCAGAGTGATGACAGAGAGCGAAAACAAACGGAGGCAGCAAAATCAAAACACTGAGCTGAAAGACACCAAAACGCTCCACTGATCTGAGAGAGTTGGGTGATAATTCACCACATTAAGCAGCGCCGATAACATAAAGCAGACATGGGATCCATTATCAGTATAAAACTACTGATTACAGCCGAATTTAGCAGCAACAACAAGCATCTTTCTTGTACATAGTCCAAACCTTGTGTGTTTGATGGAAAATTTCTCACCCACTTTCAGTCTTCTCGCGCTGAAACTTCAGCTGAGTAAGTTAGTTTTTTACATTCAAATCTTTCTCCTCAGGTTTTTTTTATAGAGTAGCTGAAAATATATGAACTTTTTTAAATGGTAAAAGTTTTGAAATGGGATGGAAACCCACTGAATACTTGAGTTCAGAGTGAACTCTGACAAAACGTTTTAAGAGTAAACTAAAGTTCTGAGTGAACTGACCCCAAACATGCTGTCTTGGTCTCCCGCTTCCATGTTGGGTCACGTTACAACAAAGACCAGCTAAACTTTACCTCACTGACACCACACCACAAAAAGTAATTTCCATGCTGCCACAGTATTACCACATAGTGTATAATATGAGCCAGGCCGGGTCTGACTGTGGAAGCCAGGCTACTGATTTCATTGGCAACAACATCAGACTGTTTGTTCCAGTCACATTCTCACTCAGCTCCGGGACACAGTGTGAGTCAATGCTTCATGCATGGAAAATCTATTGGAGACTGCTCTCTAGTGGCTTTCAGTTGGAACAGCTGAAATAAGCCCAAACTGTCACTCACTGAGGAGTCAGTTCATCTCCATACAGACAAACTGTCAGCGGGATTTTTTACATTTCAGACAGAGTGTGGATTAATGTCTTTCATAATACCCATGTACATGTATTCAACGCAGAGGCACCTTTTAACCTTACATCCCAGCTGTTTGTCTTATTCAAGTGGTCCACAAAATGCTACTCATTAATCTTTTTCTGAAAGGCAGCTGTTGTGCAGAACAGCTTAGCAGCAGGACGCAGCATTATTGCCATGAAGAACAATCAGATACATTCACTTGCTTCCAGTGTTGTGCAACTCATGCTTTTGTACTTTTGCCGGAGACAAATAACTCAGCCTGGCTCCAAACAGTAACCTCCCATCCATCATATTTGATAGAGCGTACCAAATTTCATTCAAATGTCAGGTTATTTTAGAAGGTAAGACTCTGGCCACAGGGCTGTGTGCTGTTCTTGTGGCAAAGCTGCTTTCTGTTGCGACCTTTAGAATATTTGCGCGCGCACACACACACACACACACACAAAAAGTTGCACTACAGGAAACTGGAATAATCTACACGGAGCTGTCTGTGATCACCTTGGCTACTAGCAGTACAAAACACAAGATAAATCAAGCTAAATGTCTGTGGGGTCCACGGTATACCCCAGTTTTCGTGGGCGTCAGGAGAACCTGATCAGATATGCCTGTGTGCGTGTGTGTGTGTGTGTGTGTGTGTGTGTGTGTGGACAGTACCGTTATTGCGTGTTCATGGATTACCTTCCTTCCTGTCTGTCTCATCTTGTTTCCAAGCAGCGCAGGGCTGGACTTCCTGCTTTGGGAGCTGGGAACTCTTTGAAGAGGCCTACTGAGGGCCCTCCCTGAAGCGTTGTCAGGATCAGTCCTGGCTAACAAACACCTCACCGGGCCAAACATTTCCTCAATCGCTGAATAGACTCTTTGGGGTTTACACTCCCAAAGCACAGGGGCTACAACTCCCTAATGCTCAACGTGGGGAGTTTCAGCCCATACGGAGGAATGGAGCTGTTCACACGCAAGCAGGACGAATGCTAGAACACATGTGAGCACATGCGCGCTACACCCAGTAGCACTGACATTAAGCATGTCAAAGAAGAGTTTCAAACATGTATGCAAGAACACACACACACAAAATGCACACCCACAAGCAATGGAAAAAAAAATTCCCAAACACACAAAAAAGGGAAGGAACATCACCATAAAGGATGTACAGACAGCCTCACACACATCATTTCCCAGCAGTGGTCATTGGTTGTCATTGGTGTTTACATTTTTTTTTCATTCCTCATATGATTCCTGTTAAAAGGAGGGATGCAGGGAGGAAGGCGGGAGGATGATGTCCTGTATGAACAGCAACATCCTGTTTTTGTTTATGTGTCTGTACAGCATTCTGTGTGTGTGTTGCACATGTATATTACTGCCACTTCAGGTTGAAGTACTGTGCATGTGCATGTCTGTCAAGTTTGTCCATGTATATATGACTGTGTCTCTGTTTTTAGTGTGTATTTAGTGTGTGTTTTTAGTGTTTCTGCTAGTGTTTGTCTCAGTAATTATTTGCATTATCCTGCACTTTTTTTCTAGCCTTGATTACACCCTTAATATATATATTTGAATGAGCTGGTCATAAGCTGATCAGTCACTAACCTTTGAGTGGAAACCTTTTGGACATTGACAACACCAGTATTTTTGACAATATGTAATATTTGTGAATGTATACCAACAGGTGCATAAGAAATACAAAAAAAAAGACACCAAACAACAAAACAAAACGTCCTGAAGTCAAATCCAACCTACAACAGCATACACAAGGACGAAACACTTAACCCAGAAAATGAAAATGATCTCCTCACACTCACACCAATGGAGAGTCAGGTGAAGTTTCTTAGTCTGCAAAACATTTCTGGAGCTTCACAGCAGAGCACCGTAGCAGCGACGGCCTCCTAAACTAGTAAAGAAGCTGGATATTTGTCTTAAAACACAAAAACAAACAAACGAAGCACTGAGATGCCAAATCACTCGAAAATGTTGTTTAGACTTTTTCCCTTTTGGGACAAAATCGCACATGTATGCACTTGTGTTCTTTTAAGTTCCAGAGTTCGCGATCACTGCAGTGGAGATAATAAGAGCAGCAGACTGAGGCGAGACGAGCCAAAAAAGTGACATTATCCGCTGCATAACAACAATGTGGAAGCACCACAGTTTTTGAGGTTTCAGGCAGAGTAAAGTTAATGCAGCGTCTGTCCTCTCAAAGCCACAGCAGACGAGAGATGATAAGACACAAAGTATCCGTGATGTGAGATAAATTGCCAGTGACAGCCTCTATTATGATAATTACCCTGCGTGTACATGCACCAGTGAAACCTCATCGGGGTTCAGCGTGCGGTCAAGCCCACAGCCGTGGAGGGCATAATATCACGTGTGGTAAAATATGCAGTGCCAGAACGGGCACGAGAAAACAAATGTCTATATTTAGCTGGCTGGCGCTTTTACGGTGATGGATACTGTACCGAGCGAGTCAGCCCTCAATCAAAAAGCAGGCGGAAAAAGAAGAGAAGAGGAAGAAGAAAATAAAAAGTAAGAGCGGGGAAAGAAATTCCAGATGTCAACAGTAAAGTTTGTCCAGCTCCGGTCTGCGGCCACTGGAGCTTTGTGTACCTGCTCCTGCTAAAGCCATTACCTCCGGCTGCTGCGCTGGGGTAGCTGCACAACAAAGCTAGAGAATTCTCGGAAACCTTTCAATCAAGCTGTCCGACGTGGGCCCGACGCTGCTGCGGCTCCCTCTCCCAAGAACACACTGTTAATTTGACAGGGTGGAAGTGAGGAGGAAGATGAAGGTGTGCGCCCTGATCCTGCGGCATTGTGTAATCTTTCAGCATATACCTTCCTGCTGGAATGAGTAGAAAGTTGTGTGTTTTTGCACGTGTGTTTATGAGTGTAGGAAAGTACAGCTACTTGTACTGTAGTACAAACTTGAGGTCTTTTATTTCCATTTAATCTCTGTCTAACTACAATTCAGAGACAATATTGTACTTTTTACTTAACTTCAATAGTGCTTGTTATATGAGGAGCCATAAAATACTTCATATGAACAAAAGTATGTAAACGTCTAAACATTACACCCATACATGATAGCTGAACATTTCCTTCTAAAACAACAGTTTTTAATTAACTCTTAAATTTAGTTTAATTAACTAACAGCTTCCAATGCTCTGATTTCAGGCTTTGGATCAGACATTAGAACCCAGCTGCTCCCATTCAGCAACAAGAGCATCAGTGTGGCTGATCGTGAGCATCGTTGATGCTGGGTGGTTAAGAGCTGAGCACAAAAACAGGTCTGTCCACATAGTTTTGGCCATGTAGTTAAATAATAACACAAGAGATTGACAAACCAATATTGCCAAGTTCTACTCATCAGTAATAATACTACCAGTATAAAAAAATAAAAAAAGCTAAAATAAAAATAAAAATGTTCACTTTTTAATTTTGAAGTGTAGTCTTCAAGTACACTGTGATATTTCTTCTTTTACTGAAGGACCCGAGCACATCTTCCTCCAACAATTTGAGTTACTGTGCGCCTCTCTGCTCTTCTGTTTGTGTGGATGTGTTTTGTGTTTATGTATGTGTGTCCATGTGGGTGGGGGTCATGGTGGAGGTGTGGGGGCAGATTGTGGTTTCCAAAATCATCATCCTGTCCTCCAAACTCCTGTTTAGTTTATTTATCGCCTCTGTAGAAGGACATGCTTCATTTCCAAGACTTTTTCCATGTTCTTCTTCCCATGGCTGTGCTTTAACCACAATCACCCCCCCTCCTACCATCCACCACCACCACCACCAACCCCCCTACTCCACCAGCCACCCCACATCCCTCCTGGACAAGGGGAAAATGGTCTCCATCACTTTCACTTTGAATTGAGTTGAACCAGACGTCGCTTGCTGAGTGTTGTGTAATGTGATGATGAAGCCTGGGTGGCTCTCTCATGTATCCCAGCCAACTGTGGGCTCCCCTGAGGGGCTCTCAGAGATGTTCTGCAACCAAGAAATGAGAGACAACTGCCAAACAAGCACGAGGAAATACGATGCTGCATACATGGCTTGTTACAGGCTGCCAAAGACATGAGCAGTAATCATCTTTACTGGTTTTGTTTCTTTCTTTGTTGTGTCTCTTGAATGAAATATTTTTCACATTTCTGTTGTGTAAATGTGATCATTTTGCAATCTAAAACACTTCTGCCTTTAAAGAAAATAACACTCCAATAAAATAACATTTTATGGCCGTCTAATGATGTCTCTAAAATAAAACCTAACATTTTTAAAGTATAAAATAAGCACATGTTGACACATTTCAAACTGATGAATGACTGTGATATTAAAAAGTTACAACTTTCAAATGATGGATGTTTTCAACCTTTGAAAACTGGATTTTAAAGTGCCTGTAATAAAAGAGACTTTAAACATAATGATATACTCCTTTGTCTGTAAGGCATTTTATAGCTTCTGCTAAAAATTACTGGACGGTCACTGCCTTCTGTGTTACAGTTATTCAGGAGGCGAAAGCAGCTAAGCCACCTTGGGATTTTCTTATTTTTAGGTCCAGAACATGCAGTAAGGAGAGACAGATACATCAGCAGTGTTGAAAAAAGCACCCAAAAGTCATACTTAAGTAAAAGTGAAGATATTGGTATTAAACTGGTATTACTAGCCTTCTTAAGTACCAAAAGTACCAGTAAAAGTAAGTTATCCATATATCGCCATGTGCGTGTATCTCGGACTGATTATTGGCTCCAATATTCAGCATTTTATAGCTATGAGTGCTTTTCTTTTTGTTTTTTTTAATTTGATTGTTCGTAAAAAGCATTGCAGCTTGCAGCTCCAACAGCTTCCACTCTTCTGGGAAGGCTTTCCCCGTGTTTCTGTGGGAATTTTTACCCATGGACTTTGCTTTGTGCACTGGGGCACAGTCATGCTGGAACAGAAAAGGGCCTTCCCCAAACTGTTGGCACAAAGTTGGAAGCATAGCATTGTCCAAAATGTCTTGGTATGCTGAAGCATTAAGATTTCCCTTCACTGGAAGTAAAGGGGCCGGGCCCAGATTCCTGAAAACCTCGTGTGGTTACTTTCGTCTATATAGTGTATCACAAAGCAGAAAATGTAAACCGTCGAGCAAAGTGAAGTACAGTAGTCTTTCTACATATTCATCTCTGTTAAACAGATCGTCTGTAGTCACAGCAAACGTCAAGACAATTTACTTGATTGTTGATCTATAAACTGCAGAAACAGCCAACAAAGTCCTTCACTATATGTTCTGTAATTCACATGCCTGACGAATGATACACTTCTAAAATGATTTTTGGCTTATTTAAATTAGATAGATGTGTATTTCTAATCAAATATAAGCTAACAAACACATGCAAGTGTAATTTGTTTCACCACTTTTCTCTCTCCAGGTTACACTTTCACATTTCCTGTTAAATCATTTGTTGCATAACAAGTGTTTTCAGTGAACCTGTTTTCTCCATGTGGTCTAAATCACCATCTATAAATGTTACTGGTCTAATGGACGTATCTGCAGGATAATTCTAAGACCCAGTCACTCTGTTCTATATAAATCTAGATCTGCTTAAGGCCTGTTTGAACCTGATGACAGCTCAAGGACCAGCGGGCAAGAAAGCCCATACGTTCACACAGATGAGTGCCTCATCATGTCTGTCAGATGAGATTTTATACAACACTGCCCTCTACCTGCAGCTGAAGGAATTTCAGTGAAATGTGTGTACTGAGCATCCTGTGCACTGTATTTGGACAACATTGTAGGCATTACTTGCAGGTGGAACACATTCACATTGTGGTATTTCTACCATTATTTTTACTCCGGTCAAGTACGAGCAGCAGCCAGCTGCACTAAATATGCTTGCACTCTTTCCTGCTTTATACTGCAACTGCCGCGCAGCGATTTCCCTTGGGATGTCGATCTGAATACTTCTTGCATCGCCGATAATGTGAGTTACAGTGTGCTTTCCTGCCCTTATTTCCTTGTTTGTGTGCATCTGTGTCTTTGCATGTCAGTTTTCTTAGAGAGACTAACAGTAAACTAAAATGTCATTTGAAAGACAGGACTGAGTTTGCGGTCCTGATCTCCTCAGGCAGGTCAGACTGAAGATTAGGGGTAGTGTAAGCTCAAAGTGTTTCACTCAAACCCCTGACCATCTTTTTGAATAGTCACAAATTGTGCTGCCACAAAACCAACCTTAGTTTATTTATGTATTTATTTTTGTCAGAACCTATGTTGAAGCAGCAATCCTGTCCAAGAACAGGAAATAAAACTGCACACCCATCGGGCCACGATGGTTTCAACATGTTCAGTAAATTAAATTTAATAAGCAGTGTTCGGAAAAGTTTGGAATCGGATAAATTTATATTGAATCACCTTGTAAGTCTGCAGAATATTCAGCCATAATTGACCCTTTGGCACCAAAACGCAGACCTTGTTTCAGTGAACTCTTCATTTTAATGAAACAGAAAGGTTCGTAAAAGTTTGTGGGACACTGGGGACAACGGTCCTGTCCAGTGCTTTGAGTTGTTCTTGCCAGGTAATTTTACAAGTCCCTGTGAAGACAGATCTGACAGGGGAGAATGGGGGAGAGAGAGTACGAGGGAGTATCACAAAGAGAGAGATGATAGAGCGCCTTAACGTGTGCCAGAGAGAATAGGAGTTCTTCTGGAGGCCAGAACTGCGTGTTGCTAAACCTGAGCCAGAAGAAAGGCTTCGCCGTGACCTTTCTGCTCCCCGCAGGGAGTGAGAGAGTGATGGCTGGATGTCAAGAAGAGAAAAAACATGAGTAGTTAAACCGAGACCTCCTCCTCCGTCTCCACCTCCTGTGGGTCAGGTGCACTGTGGAGCCTGGGGTATGTAGATTCATA
Source organism: Scatophagus argus (assembly GCF_020382885.2). NCBI lineage: Eukaryota > Metazoa > Chordata > Actinopteri > Scatophagidae > Scatophagus > Scatophagus argus. The sequence goes on along the minus strand of NC_058513.1, from coordinate 16,917,346 downwards.
GGCTGAGCCTCAACTGTGCTCTTGTTCTGCCAAACTCCTGTTGACATGCTTGTCAATGCCAATAGAAACATTTAAGGCTTCTTTTACTGAAGCCACGAACACTGATCCATGAACATCTTTTCCAAAAAAGCATTTAAGACAAAGGGCAAACCGGAAAAGCAACTGACAATCCTTTCCAGCCAAATGAGCTCTATTGTGGATCTCCAAGCCTCATTCCGCAGCTGGATGCTGAAACTTTGTTCTGATTGTAATTGAAACCGGCAGAGGTAATCATGCTTCACTATTTGAGAAACTATTCAGCATGAATGGCGCTCGAAGCTTTTTGGGAGGAAAATTATACCTCCTGTCACTAATCAAAACAGTGCAGTTGTGGGACATAAAGCAAAAAAAAAAGAAAAAAAAAACGAGCTGAAAGATGCAAGAACATCCTGCAGAGGTGAGGGGAAACTTCTCTCCATGGGTTTGTGACTACAAGCATCGAGTTTCTCCTCACATCGAGTCATCTGACCCATTAACATAAATGTACTGATGTATGCGGCTTTAAGTACAGGGAGGCATATCCTCGTGGAAGCTAAAACTTGTCTCTGAGCTTTAGAGAACAAAGAAAAACCTGCTAATGGTCTTTATAAACCATTTGCCTTGACAGCATTCATACAAATCACAGCTCTAAAACATCTTTAAATATTGAATATTTTGTTACGGAGGCCACATTTGGTAACACTTGGACTCAGATGTGAATAATGTAGCATTCTGAACAATCTTTAGGAGTTCTGAAGACGTATACCAAGTTGTTCCTCAGAGGAAACTACTCCAAACTGACATTCAACTAATTTGTACTTGACATTAGATACGCTCCCCACACTGTGGCACTGTGTCTAAGCAGCATATGTGTGGTGGTTAAGAGGGGTTTATGGTGTACATCATTATCGTTCCATCTGTTACTCACCCCACATTTTCATTAACCACACCCACATGTGTTGGGCAGGTGCTGGCACTTTAAAAGATATTATTAGTACACGAGCTGCTTGGTGTCTTACTCATTAAAAAAAGTCAGAGCAGTGAACTGGCTCAAGTCTTACTGCTCCGTCCATGACCCTGGGCCAGTGCAATATTTATGATGGTATGGTTTGTTCTGATTAATTTAGTTTATTGTGTTTAGTCCTGAGAATAGATGTGGAGTTGTTTTACAGTATGGTATATACCTGTGCCGTATGGAGATTAAAATTTGTAGTTCTGTGCAAAGTTACGTCAGTTTTTACTTGACGTTCTTTATTAATTAAAAAGAAATTAAATTAGTGACTTTTCATGTGGTACATACTGATGTTCCTGTTATTTTCTTAATAAAAACATATAAGTTAAAAGGTGCACACATAAAAATTAAGGTACAATGTAAAGAGTTAATTCATTTTCCTAAATCTTTTTATTTTTTTTTTGTACAAGCCAGGAAATATCAAACTGGTTGCTTCTATAACTCAAAATTCTTGAAAACCTAATTCTAAATTATGGAAATATTAATCAAACTTGTTCTGGTTTATTAATTTTAAGAATGTTTTTCTAAATGAACTTTTGAAATGTATACCTTTATGAAGCTGTAAACGAGTTTTAATACAAAGAAAGAAGCCGTCTAAATATAGTCTCATTCTTGACCTCGACGTCTTCCTCATAAGACCCAATAATCTCCCCGTTTGCCTTCAGGAGCAGCCACAGTGACGAACCACGGCCACCAGAACAGGGTCACACGACGCTCGGACCGGACCTCCTGTCTGGATTTACTTGCCTCTCCCAAAGTGAGGCTGACCCAGATAACGCCACCCATGTGTTGCTCCTCTCTCCCACATCTGCGTCCAATCTACAGCAAACCAACCGAGACCATGACCACTCATTATTCATAGACAAGTAACTCTCATGCTTAACACCAGTCCGGTTACGTCATCTTTGTTTATGCCGTTCGACAACGAGCCCCTGCCGACTGAAAAGGCTGTGCAACACTTGCTGAGGTTCTTTTCCCAAAACAAGCTCCCTCTTGAGTCCTGAATTACAGAGAGTAATGGCAAGTGTGATTTTGTTAGATCGGTGTCATTTGTTTTGGGGGTTTGTTGTGCTGATGGGCAACAGAGGTTTTACTGCATCTCTCGAGTGAAGGCCTATGTGATCTGGACTGGGAAAGTTGTATTTTGTCCAACCACAAGTGGGAGCTATGTGACTGCGCACTCCAAATCATGTTCGGCCATCTAACCTGCAAAAACCTTCACTCAGAGAAAACAGAAGAGAGATTTTCAGCTGAAATCCAACTCATTAATCATGTGGTTCCACAGATGTCACAGAAAAATAAGTGTATTTACAGAATCCAGCCATGTTAAAGATACAGAACCAATTTATTTTAGCATTTGAGAAACAAATCTGCCCCACAGGTGCCTGTTGGACTTCTGTTCAAATATGAATCTACTGAAGCTCATGCAAGACTTCAGTGGGCGAGAGCCTTTCTTTCCACATCACACAATGCACAGATGGATTGTTGTAGCTCTTGGACAAGAAGAGGCTTGAACTGATCTAGAAAAAGGACTGTGTTCTGGCCCGGTCGAGCTCTGACAGGACCGTCTCCAGAGCGAACTTGGACGTGTGTTTGGATATCTTTCACACAAGGTGCAGTCTGTTTCAACACTTGGGAACGTCTGCGCACCTCGCCGGAGGACAATTTAACATCCAATTCAATAAACAGGAGTCACTGGTGTGTGCGTGTGCACAAGTGCAAATGTAACCGAGGAGCGAGAAGTGTGCGTTATCTGTGTGTCTGACAGCTTTGTGTTTCAGATGAAGGACGGTGCACAGTTCAAGCCCTAACGGACATCTTGTTTAGTTAAGCATGGCAGTGTTTCTGTGCTGCTGTCTCCATCCTCCCTCCCCACTGCTCATCACTCAGCCGCTGCTAACAGGGGGGAAATAAAACTGACTGAGAGGCCCACACCCACACACACACACACACACACACACACAGTCAGCCACAATGCACTCGCACAATACTGGACACAACACATGCACACACAGGGACACACTAAACAAAACAGGATGTGCTCTAAGTCTATCATGACATCCTCTACGCCACTGAATGTGAATGGGCATGACGGTCACAGTAACTAAACTATTCTCAATGAAGCATACGCAGTGTTTGTACTGAATTTGACAAATTTTGCAGAGACTCAAGAAGCCCGTTCGCACAAATGTGTAGAAAAAAAAAAAGATTCTGTAAGTCACTGCAATGAGGAATTTTCTTAAAATTAATGCAGTGTCTCAAAACAAGTCAGAACATCAAAATGAGAAACTCTCTATGAATCTCTAATGAATTAATATATTATTGTGAGATAATCATCCAATCATTACCTTGAGACAGATTTTATATTTCCTGTTTGTCATTTCCTGTAAGTCATTAATGACTCATAATGATTAAGTCTTTATGTTCACTTACAGGCTGCTTTTCTCATCGAACTGGCAGGAGTGGGCTTTTATGACACTGAAAAGGTACAACTGTATTCATTTTAGAATCACTTCATTCTTCCTAAGCCTCAAACTTGCTTATAGGCATTGCTGTGCCTTTTTTTCTTTTTTTTTTTTTTGCTGGTTTGTGCACAATCTACAGCCGAGCTCCAATAAACAGAGAAGATTAGAGCTGAGAAAACAGTGGTAATTACAGTGCAGGCATTCATGCAGTTTGGTAGGTGAGACCGGCTATGCCCTCGCCTTCTCTCCACTCTACCTACTTTCCATCACTTGCTTACAAAATAAACACACCACACCACAGGAATGTTATCCCAAACTTACTAATTTGCCTTGATTGCATTAATATTTTTTTGGTTGAAATTGCCTTTTTCCCCTTCCTATTGGCATTGTTTATTTTCTTTTTTTCCCCCCCGCTGCCCGCTGTGCTCCTCCTTTCCCCTCCACATGCATTGCTTTCACTATTAGCACACAATTAAGGGTGATTAGTTGTCAGGCGGATGCTCTGCATTTCCTGTGTGTTGGGCTGTTTATATTGTTGTCTGTTTACGTAATCATCCAAAGAACGATCGGAGTCAAATATGGGCTGATCATATATAGGTCTTCAACCAGTTCATCTGTCTGCCTTTTCACGATTAGTCAAGCACAAGTATTTTGTATACTTCTGTACAGTTACGGTTACTGACTCTCTCCCTACACTTCCTGGATTTACAAGCTGTTCTAACAAACAGAAACATTAGTCGTTGTTACTATGTACTGATGTCTGTGCATCATATCAAAAATACTTTGAGGCTATGATGTGTTTGTTTGGTTTTGCAGTGTTTGGAAAGATCACAGCCTTTGGTCCTTCCTTGGTAAATCATCATATGACCCACTGCTCGAAGACGGAAAGACAGATAAGATGGAAAAAGAAATATGGGCTGGGAACACTCCATGTTTTAAACATCTTTGATCTACATACCTCGCCCTGTTATGATTTCTACAGATTTCCCCACGGAAATCGTATGGCACAAATGCATCACTGTAAGACAGGTGTACCTTACACCATATACTCTCTGCTGGCCAGATCAGCAGGGATTACCACTACAGAGCGTGCACCCAAGCCCATCACAGCAATGGAAGCACAAGAAAGTCTGCATGGATCTGCACAATAGCAGCAGAAGGCGTCTGAACACAGTAACAACCTCTGCTGGCTGTAAAGAAATGATGGCCCAATCATGTTTCAGATTCTCAGATGTCAGCTTGACATGCGTCATGATTTTGCGAGGCCATGAATCCCTTTATTGCTATCTGTGTGCAATGTAAAGCCTCTGCTGGCTCACGGAAGATATTAACAGGTGTTTGTCTGTTTTGTGAATCTATTGCAGCTGCGTCATGTCAAAAGCACACTTCTTTGCATTGAGCCTTGGGTCGTAACAGCGCTGCTATTCAGCATTCGTTGAAAACAGATGGTACTCACAGCCTTGACTGATACCTTATATGCTCAAGTAGTCCTAATTTTCCCTTTGATTATTTATACAGATTCAGGATCGAGACCGTTGCTCTTGGTGAAACCACACAGTCCATAACTCACTGGATCTGAGAATCAAGCATTTTGTCATTTTGTTCCCCTCTTATCGTAATCCTGTTAAAACCAGCACTGATTTATTATGTTTTGAATGATATTTTTCTCGTCGGCAATGTCACCGCTTGGAGGAAAACGCCAAGCTGTTTCAGCGCTTGTCTGCATTTCTCACTAGCACACTTGCTGGCCAAAATGCAAAGACAGAGCACATCACAAAAAGCCGATCGGAGCCTTCACCTTATGCTTGACCTCGGTGAAGACGTAAACATGAAGAGAAACAGTAAAATCACGGATTAGTAAAAGAAGCGACTTTGGGGCCAAGCCAGAGAGAGAATATGATGACAACAACAACTCCTGCTTGTTTGTGTGCTTGCTGAAGAGCTGGAGTCTTATTTTACATGGATCTGGGAGACATGCTTGTGTTTGATGAAGGGGCTGGCATTCAAGGCAGAGAGACAAAAAGAGGAGAGCAGAGAAGGACGAAGAGGAGAGGAGTGAGAGATTAAGTGTGTGGTTATTCTGGCAGAGAGCAGAGGCAGGATGCCAACAGAAACTCTGTTTGTGTTACGCACATACACACAGGTCCTGCACAACTGTGTTCACACTCCTGTGTGCGCACGCCCACACACACACACACACACACACACACACACACACACACAAAGCAGAACATGCAAATATATACCTACACACACAACACAGCTAAAGATTATCCATAGGTACACACCAGATACAAACACTTTGCTCTCTAATTGGATAACTGGGCATGTGTTTGTAGAAACATTTTTTTAAATAATACACAACGTAATACAAACAATTTAATACACAAGCCTAAATATTTGGAAAAATCAATGTGGCGCATTTTCAAAACTAACAGTGTTGCACAATAGGTGAGGTAGTTTCACCAGGCTTAACAATATTGTGTTAAGAAGTGATTAATATCAGGGAAAAAAAATGTTTGCACAAGTGAGGAGACATTTAAAACAGGCTTCAAGATTAAAATCAGATTTCACAGCAGAGTTAAGTTTGCTGTTGAAACACCCATAAACAGCCCTTCCTGAGTACGTCTGTATTTGTTCAGCAAACACAATTACAGAGAAAAATGGCACTTCACAAAAAGCTTTCAGCATAACACTAGTAAGATTTTCATAACTTCAGTAGAGCCCACATCACACAAAATACTGTTAGTTAAAAAGAAATGAAAAAAAAGAATATAGGCTACCTTACTAGTTGGAAACCAATTCAGTACAACACGTAAATTCCCCACCAGTAACTGGATTTTGTAAAGGTTTATTGGAAATAGTTATGTGATAAGAAGGTAATGAAATCATTTGGATGTGGTATGCTGCTCCTGCGTACAAATTCTGACAAGTTTTGGCAGCTGAGCCAGATTATATGCTTAAACAATGTCTGTTGTATTTTCCAAACTGATTTCATAGCATGAACACAGGCTCTCTCACAGTACATTTCTGCGGCCAGAGTACAGATCGTTACTCGACAATACTACATCACTGACACATAACGTCACCAGTCAGTTCTATTTTTACCACCTGCTATCCCCTCAGAGGGCCTTCTGAGGCTCCGTCCTGCACAGCAGAGGTCAGTGACGACGTGACCCCATGATTTCGTGTGACCAATTTGGAAGATGTCATTTTTGATTAGACAAAAAAAAATTCTCTTCTGACAAAGTGCTTTCTCAATCTGATGTCATGTTAACTTTACGCTGAATGAGAAATGCTAAGTAGGGAATATGTTAATCCGTCATTACATCTCTGTGAGTGAAAGGGTGTCAGAAAAAGGACTCGTGTCTGTCCGTGTAGTTTGCGTGTGCTGTGCGTGTGGAGCTGCATTCACAGGAGCCTACGGGGGATTTGCCTATTGAGCTAAATCGTGGCACTCTTATCTCTCCCATTTCATTATCTCCAACATGGTAATTGCTGACTTCCAATCGCGCTTGTTTTCCTCCGATAGGGAGACTTTTCCTTCTTAGCAGCGAGTTTGCTCTGACTTCCCTTCCGAACTTAGAACAGCCCCACCTCCACATTGACACACAAGAAAGTCCCTGAAGGAATACATGAACACGCATAGACAGAGGCAGACACATTCCTGTATGCCCTCTGCTCATGCCAAGACTGAGGGGCAGATCACCGACTTCTACTGAACCCATTACAGGACGCAGTATGTCCCACAGGGACTGCAGAGTGCTCATTATACTCAGTTCAGTATGTGAAAAATACTGTATCCTTCACAGTGTCAGCAGGAGGCTTGCTACATGAAGTTTCTTACATAAAAACCATCATTAAGGGTATAATCTGGAGTAGTTGAAAAGTTCAGCTCCATCTTTGCTAAAGCCGAAACATGATACAAGACAAACAGCGACCGTGTTCTTTACACTGTTGTGCGTAATAATTCAGACTTGTGAAAACTTCTGGAAGTGGAACACAAGCCGATATTTAGGATCCTTAAGAAACAGAAACTTGTTCTTGCCTTTTGTACAAGCATGTCACACTGTTTGACCTCCTTTGAAAGTCCACGTACACACTCTCTGTGAAACATCAGCCAGTGTGTCAGAATTTCGTTTCATCCTCTTTCCCCCAGGAACACAAAGTCACAGTGCTGCGGTCCTTGGCTTCCCTGTGTTGAAGGGGGATTGCACCACATGTTGTGTCGCGGTTAACCAAGAGCCGACCACTTTAAAAGAGCCCAAATTGAGGCAACCATCTTGAACTAATCCTCTGGTTGAGGATGGAGGGGGGGGATAACCTGGTGGTTTGATTACTTCACCACAGATATAGTCTGTGTAACCTGGGCTGGTTACATGGCGGTAGACCACACTGACCAGACGCCACTCGAGTATCTGTTGGGATCTGTTGGAAGTGGTTGGTGTCTGACAACTTTGTTCTGTTAGAAAAGGCAATGAGGGCCAAACAAATGCAACTCAAGTTAGAAATCTGACACTCAAAAATCAAGCAATACGAGACTGCTTATGGACAAACTGAGTTATCTCATTATGAGTGCTGTGTTGCTGCAAATAACGACGGTTTTCATTATCGATTCATATTCTAGTTAATTTCATGATTTAATGATTGATCATTTAATCTATAAAAGGGCAAAGAAACGTGAAACAAGTACTCATCACAGTTAAGAATGGTATAGAGATAAGAATAAGAGTAGCAGGTCACAGCTGTAGCACTGTTAGGGTGGAGAGACTGGACTCGGATGTACGTTATCTTGGCACAGGGGCTGGAGGTGCGTCAATGTCCCTGTAATGACACAAACTTTTCTTTATATGTGGTGTCTTATTAGCTGGCTAGCCTGCCACTGCTAGGCATTCAGGAATCACAGCTTCACTGTGAGGCTGGGAACTGCTGGAAGGCTGCGGGCTAAGCTAGCTGTTAATGGTCAGGTCATACCTCCCAACCATAGGCTGGCTGCTTGGTAAACCACAAGGTCTCTTGGTGGAGAATTATCACCTGGCACCACAGCTCGAAATGTTTTAGCACTTGATGAGCTCATTGTTTTGATTTTCTTTTCTTTTTTTTTTTTTTCCCAGCAAAAAAGCTTATGAACAACGCACTGTGCACTACTTGCACAGCACCAAATGGCTGAGAGAAGTTAGAAACTACCTGGTGAACACAACGAAGCATCTAACAGTTAAGGAACTACATATTTCCCTTGGAAGTCAGTGTACCAAAACAGAGCTATATATAGCTATAGTAGAGCCAACTGTACACCACATCAACTTTATACAGCGATTGAGTGAATGTAGTTTTAAATACCTTACTTAACTTAGCAAACACAGCCACACACATAACACAGTGACCAGCAACAACTGGGACTGATGAGCACTCTGAGAAAATCATTACAGGCTTAACTAACGTGCTAGAGATGACACCATTACTACCCGCTGGCGTTTTATTCCCTGCTTCGCCTCAGCCCTCGCTATCGATGGCAGGTCGTTATTTTGCATGACGCAGCAGAAGAAAGGAGGTGGCGATGGAGATGGGAGTCTGGCCACACCACTGGAACAGTTGAGTTCACAGTGAACGGTGCCTGAGTGTGATTAGCAGAGCTGCTGTGGTGGTTTGCCAGCTCCAAGGAAGCCAGTTCTCATTTGTCACTGTGTGTGTGTGTGTGTGTGTGTGTGGAAAAGAGAAACAGACAATAAGAACAGAGAAAAGAGGAGGGAAATACAGTAAGACAAGTTTACCGGATTGGTATGTCTGACTGCCATTTGAAACTGAAGCGATGTGTGGCTCAGCACCATGGTTTCAGAGTTACACCCAAAACAAATAAACAAAAGAAGTTTGGGCAACGTGTGTGTGTGTGTGTGTGTGTGTGAGAGACAGAGTGCAAGTGAATCTCCCACACGTGTATGTGTAATGGCACACGCTTCTCACAGATGGATTTCCCTCCTCAGGTAACTGTGGCACAGGGCGTAGAGGAATCTTGCAGTGTTTCAGTTTGTTGAGAACCTCCTGGAAACCCCACTCCCAACACGCAATATCACGTGTCGCTGCCATCAAAGATGCAAACAGAGCATCTGATGCATGGCTGTTATGTTTTGTAGACCCAGGTACAAGGTCACTAAGGGAAGGGTGTGTTGACGTGGGTGTGTAAATGAATACCAGAGTCTGTTAGTAATGACACTTTGATCAAATTTCACCGTAATCAGCGTGTATAGTTTGTGAATTGGCACCTGTGTTCAGTATACAAGCAAATTTCCTCCTGCAGAACATACAGGCTTATTGGTTTTCTTTTTTGTTTGTGTCTCTATTTGTTCAGGCCGAGCTCTGGGACCTCTTCATCCTCTCCAGATTTTTGTCAGCTAAGGTTTCGAATGGGTTAGCTCATAGGGAAAGTCGATTCCAGAGCTTGCTTCATCTCACATGGTTTCAATCACCTTTTTCCTGCAGACCTTGCAGGTTGTGAGGCAGACCTTTGCTCCAGGACTCCTCAACCTGGGCCAGGACGAACATTGGGGAACCGAGTAAATGAGGAGGAATGGAAGAGGGGGAAAAAAGAGCAAAAGGAGGAAGCGAGGAGAGAACAAGAGGACAAAAATGAGTTCTCACATACCTCTGCTCCGTTCATCTCATGTCATCTCCTCCCATAGCATCTCCTTGTCTCCTCTTGTCTACTCTCCTCTCATCTCTTCAGGTCTTGTGTCTCATTTCAAATTCTCTTTTCTAGACAAGTCTAGTCTAGTCTATTCCCCTCCCCTCCTCCTCTCCTCTCTCACGTCGACCCATATTTTCATCTTTTTGTCTCCCTCCCTCTCATATTCTTTTCTATATCATCTAACCTCACTTGGTCTCCTATGTCCCATCGTCTTCTTGCCTCCTCTCTCTGCCCTCTCATCTTGTCCTCCTTTGATTTCCTTTTCGGTACTCAGGTCTCTCATCAGTTTCTCATCTCCATTTCCCTCTTCCTCTCCTCCTACATGTTTCTCATCTTGTCTCATTTTGTCCCCTCTCCCTTCCTGTCGTGTCCTCTCATTTCTTTGTCTCCTCTCATCTGATCTGTTTAATCTCTCATTGCGTGCCCTCTTCTCCTTATCATGTCTCCACACACCTCTATTCTGCTTCTCTCTCCTATCCTTCCTGATTCCTCTCCTCTCATGTTGTTTCCTTTTCTTTCCTCTCTGTCTCGTCTCCAACCCATTCTCCTCCTTTAGTCACCTCTCCTTTGTCAGTCTCCTTTTCTCCGGTCTCCTTTCTCTTGTCTCATCTCATCTTGTTTTGCCTCCTCTCATCTCACATCCTCTTGTCTCCTTTCTTCACTTTTGTTCGGTTGTCCTCTCTCCTGTCCTTGTCTTATCTTCTTTTGTCTCATCTTGGATCCCCGACTCTTTATCAGGTTATGCTGACATGCTAAATCACCTGTTATAATTGTCCAAATGGCATTCACTGTCATGTTTAACCTGCATCGTTGAGGACAGACAATTCCAAACTCACAAGATATATGGGACAACAGTATGTACTGTTCGTCTTCAGTGAAAGAGGGTTAGGTAGGATTTTGCTGGTGAAAAAAAAAAAGCACTGAATGCAGCACTCTTTCCCTCTCTCCTCAGTTTGCTTGGACATGCTCTATTCTGAAGGATTTCCCTCAACACCACTCCGTGTCAACAGCAGGATTCATAGAGGCAGAGTGCGTTCACATGGATCCTGTAGAGAGGAGGGGGCAGCCAGAGGTCGCCTCAGGTCACCAGCAGGCACTGCAGGAGGATGTGACTCTGCAGCCTAACAAGGCTGCGCTGATGCGGGCCTACACATCCCATCTGTCAGTGCAACTATTCCTCCTCAGTGGCAGGAGTCAGCTACATGCAACGCTGAAGTCATTAGGGAGAAGCAGTGGCGGCTGTTTCCTGAGGGAAGGGAACGGTGTGATGGCCAATGAGGAGCCCAACTGTAATTCCTCGTCCTAGTTTTGTTTTCATTCCCGCTCGGGTCGGAAGTGTTATTTGGGTTAGTATTCAGAGTGCTGGTTTATAAACATGACTTCTGGTCGATGGGAACGAGTAGTCTGGTAGACGCATTTTTGCTCTCTGTTTTTTCTTCTGCTTAATTCAGTGTGAAAGAGAACAATAACATGTCATGAAATGTACAGTGGATGTCAGAGTAGATAAATACTGTAACCAAGACTGCCAGTACAGTGTGTTTCTCAAAAAGATCTTGGCATTTTGCTCACCCAGCTTAACAAATCTAATCATGCTCTGGCTCTGAGTAAAAGAAATAATATATCACAAAAACTGTCATTCTTCCCAAGTGTTAAAAATTTTAATACATTTGCCTCAAGACAAAGAACAATTCAAAAACAATTTAAAGGAACATTTCAGTTTAACACAATTTAGATCTTATTCTCATAGTTTTGACCACAGTTTCTGTGGGTGATAACAACACTGTACTCACACCAAGTTCATGGCTATGTGGCAAAATACCTACAATGTTCAATGTCAGAATTTAGCATGTCAGCACAGGAATATACTTATTTTTCAGGTGTTAAGCCATATGCCAAAGCACTGGACAAATTAAAGTCCGACCCGATGACAGCTCCTCCTGAAGGCAATATTAATGTCTGAACCAAATTTCATAGCAATCCAACCAATTGTCTCCAGCTAAATGCACAGATATGAAACTGGTATCCAACTTCTCATTTTGCTCTCAGAATGAAATGTGCAGACTTTCTCACAATATAACCACTTCCTTAAATCTCTAGAGATGCAGGTACTTTTATTTATGCATGCAGGTTATGCACTTTCATAGTTACTATTCTAGGTTGTGTATTTCACTCACACTGTATATAATTCCAATTCCAAACCAAATTAAACAGCTGTAGCCCATGTTTTAAACCATTCAAGACTTTTCAGGGAAAGACCAGCACAAACTACAGGCTTAAATAAAAAAAAAAATCCAGTGCTGTTTAACCGTCTGCATGGGCCAGACAGGTCAGTTGGCCACTGTGATAAAGATCTGCTGTGGAGCTGCATTCTACAACAAACAAGTGCCCCGATAAATGACAGGACGGGGTGGGGGTTTACCTAAGGCAGCAGACATAAACACAGCAACCCTCATGGATGGAGGGAGGTAATTTAGATATACCACCACCATTAGCCCAATTAGGGTTCAATGCTTATGAATCCACAGGGCTTTCCCTGTTCGCCAGAGAAGGAAAAGGGTAAAAGTACACTGCAATTACATGTGTTCAACAAAAATGGCAACAGAGGAGGAAATGAGAAAGGAAGCCAAGGTGAAGTCTGAGCAGCGTGGTTTCTCTTCAGCTGTCTGTAAGTCGGCCATCGAGGTAAGGTTGCACCGGGAATCGCCGGGGGGCTTTGGTGGAGTGTGCTGGCGTTTCTGACACTGATCCCTGACTGTCTTAGCCGAGATAAGGAATCTGGTCAACTCCCTCTCTGGGTCAGACCAGCAAACTTTATCCAAGTTCAGTCTGATTGAATATCACTTTGACAGGGGACGTCAGCCCATATGCTTTTGTAAGCCTTGATACGCAGGGCTAGTTTGCACGGCTTCAAGGTCTGCAGGCTCATTTTTGTCCCTTTAATATCAGATATTCTAGATCTTTTATGAAGTGTCTGTCGGCCACCTTGCGCAAGCTGATACCAAGTGTCCCAGCAGCTTTGAATGTAAGTCACCCCACTAAAACTTCTCAGTACAAATAACTGTAAATTTGTGTTTTCAGATGTAAAGTCAGACAAAACCAGGGCCAATGGATTTTATCAGTTATTTCACAGTAAACAGAGAACTGGGTTAAACTGGTCTCCATGTTCAAATGTTGTGGCTGTGAACCAGTAAGTCCTCAGGCTGCTTTGGCGTCTGATGGAGCTGATCCTTGAAGGAGCCAGCCTCTATTTAAGGACCAGTCCCAAATCTGCCATGAGTCGACGGACCCACACAATGGGAACAAGGGTGGGGGGTGCCGCAGGGTGAGTTTCCTTCAAGCCCAGCGGAGTGGATCTCAGCAAGAGTAAAACAGTTTGAAATAATTTTGATAAATAACAATCAGGTTAAAGGTGACCATTGGGATACATGAGGACCAACATGCTGAATTGCTCAACAAGATGATGCTCAAGCTGTTGTGTCATGTACTGGAATTACATGCACCGAGCTCTAATATAAATGTTTACCAAAAAAGTGACATCTTATTAATTAATCTGCGTAAAACAAAGCTGAACTTTGAGGAGTTTCTCTTCCTTCTCCTCTCTGTGAAGATGCTTATCCCGTGGCCTCATTATGTGAGCAGAAGAAGGCCGTGGCCCTGTACTCGGCATCACATTTTTGGGGGGTTGTTATGGTTTGCAGATGTCACCCTGCATAGCATTTGGAGGGAGTCATTCCCTTGTGCTGTCAGACAGGGACCCTCCTTTGCTCTCTCGTCTTCTCTCCTGGGCGCAGCGTCAGGGAGGAATCTGTGGAGGAAAACCCCACAGGGTGGATACGAACATGGCCTCCAAGCGGGGCAGAAATACTCATGTGCACACGCTGAATGTGCACACACTTATTCTTACATACCTGAATGCAAAAACATGACGACACCCAAGCTTACGATTACAACCACCGCACGCATGGACATGCAATAAAGAAAGTATGTCAGGCTTTCAAAGTAATGCTTCCACTGAAACATCCGTCTCACTTCTATCTGATTCTGCCTTTGTGCCTACTTTATTCTGCTTTTGTTTCATGGAAACATACATGTGGGGAAATCATGAGCTCTCATTCATCTAACCCTCCACATCCACCTAAAAAGAAACTTTACACAGCTGCTAGAGCATGTGTTAACGATGCAGACATGCAGCTAAATAATGCAGATTTGAGGGAAAACTCTCCCTGCTGTCAGCTCAGTTGACCACAACTTCACACCCAGCAGAGGCTCTCATGTCTCCCACACCTTCTCCCTCATCACGGTCACAATTTCTGGATTTTGGTGTGAAAGCAGGACCCAGTGGTCTCTCCACTGCGGTTGAGAAAAATCAAAAAGATTAAGGGAGGGGTGAGAAAATGACATTGCATCGTCATATAACTATTTCTTGCAATAAAAGGGTTTCATCCCGAGTCAAAGAAATGCGCATTTTGCGGTGGAAGACTTTATGGTGGAAAATGAGCACTCTGAAACTTTCAGCGACTGAAAACAAAGATGTATTTTGTTCCCGTGTTTGTAAACAGCTCCAAAATGCGTGTTAAACTCAAGTCTGGGTCAGTCAGTCAAGTCAAAGAATGTCAGCACAATGACGCAGGCTTTAACAAAGTTGGCAGGGTGATTTTAATGATGCTGTTCTGAATTCAGCTTGGGCCTTTAAGGGAAAGCAAATGTTCATGCACCACTGCATTATAAATGGATTTGATTTTGAGAAGTACTTAGGCATAGGACCAAACTAGGCTGAAAGGCCCAGGGACTGTAAACTAATATTGGTTTACAACACATGGTCCAGATTTCATAACAGACATTAAGACTCAATCCTGGAGGACACTCCTGTGGAAAAAGGATGATTGATGAGCACAAAGGAAGGTGTGTGTGTGTCTCACTGCATGTGCACATTTGGATGCTATTTTTAAAGGAGCGGTTTTGGAAGAATTGATCTAAAACCTCCTTCTGTGCATTGGGAAGTGCAGTGGTAGCTGACTGTTGCCTCAAGAAATGCCAAATAAGTCATTTGTGGGTTGAACAAGCATTGAAGGAATAGTTCTGACAATTCAGGAAGTACTTTTTCACTTTCTTGCTAAGCGTTAGATGAGAGGATTGATACTGCTCTCATGCCTGTTGAGTAAATATCAGGTTACAGCCAGCAAATCCTGTTTCAAGTCTTGCTAAGCTAAGCTAACTAGTTGTAGATTCAATATTTATCATACACGAGAGCGGTGTTGATCTTTTAAACTAGAGAGCATGTGTTTCCCAAAAAGTATAACAATAAGCCACTAGGTCTGCTTATGTTTAACTGTACTACATGTCCCTTTGTGCTGATTCATGTCCTCATGGCCAAGCACATACATGTAATTCACACTGTACACTGCACAAAGTAATAAAAATGAACAAACAAATGCCCCTTGTGTTCTTGTCCCGTATTGCCTTGTGATCCAGACAATAATACAGTTTCATTATTTGGAGGTCAGGCTACATGTCTGTGCACCCAGTCGAATGCTCAGACCTGGCCGCGTGCCAGGCTCTGGCGATGGGTATCGGCATGCTCGCTGGCGTTTGCACTCTGAGTCATTACAGTAGTTCTGTAAATAGCAACCCAGCCAAAGGAAATATCTCAGATCAAATCAGAACACGATTATTTTTCCCTAACCACCACCACACACATGCACGCATGCACAGTAACAACCACATGAATACTGCACATGCACACACACATTACAGATGTGGGGTTTTTTTGATGCCCGCTGCCTCGTCTTCGTCTGAGGATTAGCTGTTGAGATGATGACTCAGCCACACCTTTGCTAGTCTCATGTTAACAAGCGACTAAATACATCTTAACAAATTTCTGCCTCACTGCTGTATTGCCGGCTAACGGCGGTTTCTCCTGTCACGTCCATTAAAGCTATTGATTTAGAGTCTATAACCAGATGACCATAGCTGTGGCAGTATTCCCTGTGGTCGATCAGTTTCACTCAGATTTCAGATTTTCCTCCCTGGAAGCACAGCATGTCAGAACATAAGAATGAAAAAGTGAACAGCGGGGTCTCGCTTCAGCCACTGCAGTCTGGAAAGGCTCCCACGAAGTGAAATGAATTGAGATACTACATTAACCTCACAACACACTTCCCCTGATCCCAGAGGCTACATCCACACTACAGTGTAGCTGTTAATCTCGATGACACAGGATACAATGGCTCCACCATGGCTGCACTGCTGACTAAAATCTGTTCTTTTCCCTCCATTTAGGCAACACACATCCGATGTTTTATTTGTTGTCCTAACTCAGCTTAATTTAAGCAGGACATTTCACATTCAAAGTGGTTTTGGTCCAGAAAATAGGTTGTTTAAATGGTTGAACAACAGACTATTTTGCTCGTTCAGACCAGATGTGCACGCAGGTTGGAAGACTTGTTTATTATTTTTAAAATTTGTTGTAAGGATATGGCATTAATATGACCTTCTCCCTATTGAGAAAGTAAATGGGAAACCGCATGAAATTTTTTTTCCTCAAATTTAGGATGTTATTTAGTGACCACAGTTGTGCCACAACATTCTTAAAAACAGATGTGTGTTACCAGTACAGCCTGAGTCCTGTGGGTAACATGTCAGGTTTATGCTGAGTGTGTAAATGCAGTCAGTGACATTTGCGTGCATTGAGAGTGCAGTTGTATGTTATTTGACTTTGCTGGAGGTTTTGGTTCGATCCAGGAATGTGTCGGAGGCCGCATATGATGACATCACTCTCCTTTGTACGACTCCCTGGAGCTGTAATGATGACCAAGACCAAGAGTGCCGGTCATGACCTTCCAGTCTGTCACTGAGGAGCTTGAACACAGAATGATGCAATTGGTTTTAACCAGTGGCAATGACTTACAGCACAAGTGGGACCATGCTTCTCAACTTGATGGGGGTGTCATTGCCTTTGCTAGAATTTAACTTTAATTAAATGAAAATTTGGACACAGTGAAAGTTTGACCTGATGAAGGATGAAAGTCACAGGAACACTGAATTTACTGCAATTAATCATGAGGGACATGACTGTACTTTTGTGCCAGTCTGTTCAGTCACTGATGAAAAGTCAGGGCAACACAAACATCAGTAAGATTCATCCTCTGGGGACCACGAATGACTACAAATAGCTAGAAATGTCATAGCAGTCAGTTCCCTAGTTGTTGAGATATTTCAGTCTGGACCAAAATGGCAGACCAATTGACTGTCTGAAGCTGCCATCCCAAGAGCCATGCCATGCTACGTGGTGAAAAGCAATGTTATTAGTGTTATCACTGTCTTAAAGCGATTACTACTTTATCTAGGGCATTACTGTTTCCTCCACAAATGACTATGAAGCAGATCGGATGTTGCAAACTCATTTCCATGTAATGCAGTCCAACTGAACACCACCACAAAGCGCAGCCTCAAAACATACCACAGACATGAGTCAACTCACATCTAGAGCGGCAATCTCAACTACTCAACAGGTTTTTCCAGTCACTTTCTGGACTCGCAATGAACAATTTCCTGCATATTATTATGAAAATGTGACGGGTTTTATTGTATGGGAGGTGTGGGTGAGGCTTTGTCTTTGTTCTTGGGAGATGCGTTTGTCATTGTTAGAAAACTGAAAATGGCCCATCAATCAAGAAAGGGTAAACAGTAGTCTCTGTGCCTCATGCTGAAATTAATACATATAGTAATAAAAATGTATATTTGAAAGTTTTATATTTTAATGAACTTCATTTTCCTGAGCAAACAACTCAGGCAAAAAGCAATTTTCACAATAGTTAAGAATCTATGAAAGACATATAGCTATAACTGAAAAATAGATTGAAGGTTTAGCCACCAAAGGAGGTGGTAAAAACACTGATGGAACAAACACCCTTGTGTCCATGATGCAGAGCAGTTGTGACTGCAGTGGCCACAGATGCATTGCTGTGTGCATGTGAGTGTGACTGCACAGTGGTGGTCTGTAAGTGTGTGTGTGTGTGTGTCAGTGCTGTGGTGGTCTGAACCCCGAGCTGGTTCCCTCCCAGCAGCTCCGAGGCAGGGGCGAGCACCGTTGCCAGGACAGGCCCCACTGTGGGAAACAGCCTCTGTGTTATTGTACGCGCAATAAATTGCTGATGACGCATTTGTTTATGCGCTTGCTCGAATAATGGGAACATTAAATATTTGGCCTGAGTAATAATAATCCATTTCCTTGCCACCACAGAAATGTTACTAATCGTACAAAAAATTAAAAATAAGCAAACGAGCTGTCAAACGATTGTATTCTGTGGATATGATGACGATTTGTCTGCACACACCCTTCATGGTGAACATTACATCAGATTTATGTGCACCAAGGAGGGGATCCGCCCTTTACGTGAGGGCAGCCGCACATTCCTTTGGAAAATCATTACGTTGTGGGATGATTGGAAATTCGATAATTCTGTTCAGGATTTAAAATAACGTACTGAAGATTACATTCATGGAAATTCTGATCAAAATTTATTAATCTTTTTTTGGCCAGCGTTTGACAGTAAAAATAATGCCTGGACTTAAAGGATGACTCAAACTGCGCCGCGTGTGTACCCTCAAAGTCAGCATCTTTCGGTGGAAACTACAAACTCCAAGGCAAATCTTCCATTTAAGACAGAGAACTTTCCTCTCACTGTGAATCTGACCACAGAGCTGTAACTCCCTTGTGACAGATATTCCCCTGTCAAGAACAATTACTCTCTCCCACAGTCAATCTCACACGCTGCTCGCCTCAAAAATCCAGTGGGAGAAAATTCTCTGAAGAACAAAAACCTAAAAGCCAGGACATGTGAGTATCAAACACAGGAATATAACACTATAAACATCACACGCACACGAAGGGCGCTTTATGGGCCAGCAGCCTCTTGACTGACAGACAGTGTGGTGGTAGGCATGTAAAACGGAGGGAGGTCGGGTCTATTCACTGACTTTCCTGTTTATGTGATTTGTCTCGCGCTGCGTTCGTCGGCCAAGCAGGAGGAGTGTTTATAAATGGAGAGGAGAGGAGTGGAGACAAACGTGGTGGGGTCAGTCTGAATTAGTGAAGTTCGCCCGTGAGGATAAAGGACAGAATGGCAAGTTGACTGGCATAGTGTTAGGTCTGCAAACAGTGAAGCATGCTGGGAGATGGCAAAGCCTGAAAGCACAAAGGCCACCTAAGCAGACCAAACTTGTGTTTCCATTAAAATGAAACTGAAATGTCAGCAAAATAAAATCAGTGCGTGTTTCCATCAAAAAACCATTACGCGCAGGGCCATAGTCAGTATTTTGGAAACACTGACATCACAAGTCCTGAGTCTAAGCTCCTTCCCACCTCGGGAAATCAAAATGATTTGTTTTAATTAAACTTTTAACATTTAAATAGTTTCCCTTAAAATATGTCATCCTCATCTCTTTGTGGACTATATAACATTCCCATACTTAATTCTACATGAAGAAAATCTGACAAAATGATGTAGTTGCTTGTTTTTGGTCCTCCCAGTGTCAGTGATAACTCACAGCAGCCAGAGAAGTACGCCTTCTATAGGAAAAAAAACACCAGTGTGGATCACATTTGTTAGGATAATAACATAACATTATAACATCGAAAACAATCACAGAATTCAAAAAGTGTATTCGTTGACAACTGCTGCTTTTGTAGCCCTAAAAGTCATCAAACTTATATTGTGTGTAAAGTGTAGAATCAGCCAACAAAATACTCATTAAATGTAAGAGTCAAACCATTTCCCACAAGCAGAAGTGCCTGAAACAAACTCCTTAACAGATGTACAGTATTTGTTTTTCATCGCAGCTGTTATTTATCAGTAGATGGGAGTAAAACAACTCATCTTGCCTGCGTATCTTTCTCATACATCACTACTGATCGGCCTCGATCATTTTACAGACCAGACTGTGATGAAATAAGTCACATACAACACCCGCAGGGACAGGATCATATTCTTGGTTGAGACAGCATGAAGGAATAACCAACCTGATGCACAGCACACAGAAAAGTGCTTGATTCATCAAGCTTGGCCCCCTTTTCCCCTAATTTCTTTTCTTGGCTTTTACATTGAGGTGATAAATGTGTTGGAATTTGTTCTCCTCTGCCCCAGAGAGAAAAAGACGAGGACTTTAAGAGAAGAGGACTCAGGTTAAGACCTATCTCGCCAGACATTACTAATGAAATCAGTTGTCTGGGGACTTGCAATGTCAGCCTGCCTTCCGGCATTCTTATCATCACCCGCACAAAACCTTCCCACCAATCAAACTGGATCCTGGAAAGGAAGTTCAAAGTGTCAAAGGCTATTAATTCTGCTGCGGCCCTTTTTGTCTGCCTCTCAGAATACTAATCGACGAATAAGAGAGTGCCAACCCCCTTTTTTCATACCTTGTTTTAGGAGTTTCTGTGAGGAACCATGTGAACTGGGGCGTCGATTACAAGGAAAGGAAAAATCTTTGAAAGGCAAGTGTGGCTACAACTCACTGCCTAGGGGAGTGAGAACCATGTAAAACCCTGTTATTTCAAGATTCAGCTTTAGACCACCAACACAATGAGGTATTCATATTTTTAATAGCAGGTTGTTGGCACTGGTTAAGCCGCGTTTCCTCTTTATTAGTCATGATATCCTGTTCTGCACACTTTCTTTCAATGGGACTCAGGTAAAGCATGGGTGGGACCTTCCGTTTCATGACATATTTTGTCCAAGTGATGGCTTTTCTTTGTGCCTGCGCATAAAAAGGAGCTAAAGTATACTCTTTCAAGTACTTCCTACGGACACAGACCCCTTTAAAGGAACTATATATGTTTCACTTGAAGCAGTCACACTATGTCTAAACACTTATCCTTGCTCGAAGCTACAGTCCTCAGACTGCACATGTGCCCTGCTTTTATCATATTACTTTGGTTTGTCATTTGCTCCAAAGAAGTAAAACCTTACACACTGGAGTTAGAGTCATTTAGGGCATTTTGTTATCTCAACGTAGCTTGCCTCACATGACAGTAAGCATATTGCCAGGCTTTTCTCCGAGCAATTGTTCCCATACCACAAGCTCACTCACATACTGCAGGCAAACATATTTGTTAGATACAGCGTGTTTTGAACACACTCCAAAGTGGGCCCTATCTATGTCAAGAGCAATTTTGCTTTGGTACTTCTACAAAGCCAATGAGGGATTCTGCAAAACATATGTGATGAAAAGCCTGCTATACTTGAGCAATTTTAGAGTTCTATCTGCATCATGTAGCAACTCTGCAGTGTATCTATGTCGATACTGTTCAGAAAATTTAATTGATTGTGTTTATTCTATGATACGGATTTTAATTATATTAGTCCCTGCAATGTGAATGAATCACTAGTGCGGCCAATCCCGCTGAGAATGAAGCTTTAAACCACCATCACCCTGTTGTTATTTTGTGCCTAACACTGAATGGTCCTCACCAACTTCACAATATAAAAACCACAGGCAAAGGGCCAATGTAAATAAGTGATACATTTGAATGTGGTGAGCCAAAGGAAGCACATATTTTTTGTCACTGGAGCTTTTGGTCCAAACTGGCCCAAACCAGTCAAAGTCGGGTGATTACTGGACCCACATTTGTCAAGTCAGAAAGGTGGGACGCCAGTGTTGTTCTGTGTCTGCTGATTATGTTGGCAATAAAAACTAGATAAGCTCATTGCAAATGAAGGCTCTGCCGCTTTATTCCTTAAAACTGATATTTTAAAAATCAAATTAGTCCTTGCAATGTGAATCTGTTCCTATCCCTGCCAATTCCACGAAGAATGAATAACAAAGTCTGCAGCTATTTAAATTAAGTCACTTTAATTTAGGGCTTTGGTTCACAACACGTCCAGTGGTTCCACTCAACCAGCTCATCATGTTGAAAGATGGCTTTACTAACAGAATTGCCAGAATAAACGTTTCTGCACACATAAGGATTATATTTGAAGTTTCTACATTTCAGGTTGCAATTTTAAGTTGTGAAAATGGTGTGTTTAAAGGCACAAGAAGCAGGAACGTCCTAAAGAAAAGCGATGTATAGACTCATACAAAAGTAATCCCTTTCAATCATCACTTATGACACAACAGAAGTGTGTGGTGGTGTCAGTATCTGCAGAGACTCTGCCTTCTGCCTGCATTTTCTTATGTGTACACACCATTTTATACAGTACCACTTTAAAACTTTACAAGCCCAACATGAAGGGTCTATTTTTTGGCCCGTAATAGTGAAATATTGCCTGATGTAGCTTTAAATAAGTGTGGCATAATGAAATAAAAGGGGTAAAAGGTGAAATTCATCAACAATGACCAAAAATCTAGTCTTTTTTTGCTTTTGCAGGCTTCTTCGGCATGGCCATAAATAGCAAAAGTTAAGTGACCCTCGCTCTTAAATGGGAGACTTTTGTGTATAACATTTTCCTTTTACTAAGACAGCACAAACCACCAGCTTTCACTGCCAGTTATAATAAAAGAAAAAACGTTTTCGGTCTCCAAAATGTTTTCATCGCCATTGTATTTCGGCTTCGCTCATCTCCAGATCATAATGCATATTGAAAAAACTGGCGAAAACATCAAAACCCAGTGATAGTGGAAAAAACACTGCTGATGCTTACTTGGAAAACAAACACACAAATAAATGATGAAACAAGAAATCTTTGCGCATGTTTGTTCTCAGCAGTTTTTGATCTGAAATCTGACATCCATGCCATTTGAAATTTCTTGTTTCCCCCTGCAGTTTCTGCGGTTGTGCTGAAAACAAAAATCATCTGTTTAAGTGGCTGTCTTCCTTTGGGCCATGTGGCCAAATGTAGCCAAGACTGAAGGCTCATGGGTTGGTGACTAAGGCAAGACGTAATGCTTGGCATGAAGACACAAGCTCTTTTTACCCTTCCTCTAAATTCCCTCACTTTGGGGTGTTCTGGAGGATCAACAGGCTAAGGTGCAGCCTCTTTTTGTGTGATGTAAAATGTTGGCTCATGAGCTTTATTTCTTATTTTTCTGCTTCTAAATTATCGTTGCTGATGCGCTCCGCTGTAGACTGAGTAATAAAGAAAAACAAAGAGCATATAAAGCTCACTCGTTCTTCTCTTCTCCAAGTTATCCCTCATCTCTGAGCTTGTTGTTTGGAAGCTGGACAGGACTGAGGACGATGTGAGCGTGCTCACCAGACCTTAGAGTGTCTTAAAATGGACATATGTGTAGGAGCTTTGTTTGAGCATAAGACCTCTGGTGGTGTGCGTCAGTAGTGGAGTAGGCGTTCAAAGACAACCAGGAGGTATATCAATGAAGTCATCTCTGACAGTAAAAACTGAGTTCCAGTTGAAAGGAATAACAGGTCAACTGCAGAGGCGAAAGAGTTGGATCGGCATGGTTTACTTCATTTACTCCGCACAGTCTGTTCCGATGACCTCATTTCCTCCAGGGCATCGTGCTGGACGTACCCTCTTGGATCCTGATCAACCACTCAGGGCTGAATGATAGGGTGTGATCTGGGCAGATCCATGAATGTGGCGTGCCTCATTGTCCAGATGCAGACAGGACCATCATCCATGTTACCTGCACCTTCGTCTTCCCAGTTCAGTCCAAGCCAGACCTGACCACACTGGACCAGACCAGGTTCTCTCCTCTCCCGGGTGAGAGATCTGCTTTAGGCCAGGTGGTTTGGAGACAGGTCCTTAGAGGTTGAAATTGGCTCCATGTTGCTTGCGTGCAGGCTTCATTCTAAAAGCTGAAATCTGCAAGTTATTTTTCTTGAAATATCTTTTTTTTCCCCACATAAACATGGTGGGATGTTGTTAGAGTGGCACATTTACCATGGCTGAACTTTTCTGTCTTTGCAACTTAATCTCATGGGATAGCGTATAAATAAACCACTTTTAGGAGCACTGCTTATCTTATTGGCATTGAGAAAGAAGTCATTATTGGTTAACAGTATTGGCTGAAAAAAACTGATATTGTGCAACTACAAAATAAATGTGGTAATAAAATGCTGAGTATGACTTCAGATTGTTTCACATGACACATAGTCATTTGATCCGATATTTAAAAAAATGTCAGTACAGCTTTAAAATAATGAAATTTTAACATTTAAGTTGGCATTCAAAGCCATATTCTTCACATGTAGTGAGTCTTTCCAGTTTATTTAGAGGGAGCTGAAGTGGAGGACGAGAGAGGCCACGGCGTGGTGTTGTTTCTGGGCACTGTGGGATTGTTTCCAGACGCTTTAAATGCTTTGCTACAGCCCAGTGAATGGAGGCATCATACCACTGTCACTGCCCTTTTGTGAACTACTGGAACAGATTTAAGCCTGCTCTGCCTAAGCTGAAGAGGAATCAAAATAAATTTAAAAAAAACAGAAAGAAAATAAAAAGGTCAACACTTCTGTCTCCTCCTCACTCTCTCTTTCTCTCCGTCTTTCATTCTCTACTGCGTTCTCTCTCTCTTTGCGTCTCACGTCTCTGTTATCTCCACTGATCTTCACCACCTGTTACCTGACACACACTGGCCCTCAGCCATAAAGCATTGCTCTTTGAGAACAGGACAATAGCTTGCCCTGTGAGGAGCTGCTAAATCCATAGGGTGGTGTGGCTGTGAGTTTGCAGTCAGCTATTGTTGGCCAATACAATACAGAAGCACATCCCCTCCTTTACAGTATTATGGCAATTGTGCTCTAAACAGGCATTCTGGGGCTATTCCATGTGCCGAGGCGATTTCCGCTTGCAAAGTATCATTTTTCAGCTTACTGAAGTCTCATTTTGTTATTAGTGGCTTTCACGCAGAAGGTCAATGGTTCTTTCGGAACAGGTTGTCCCATGTTTGTGTGCGAATGTGTGTGAGAATGTGTCCGGGGAGGAAATTCTCCAGAAATATAGGATGTAGTCAGCTTTTCACCTTTATTCTTCTGCTCATTTGTCTTTCACCTCCTTTGTTTTTCCTGTCTGCCTGTGGGAAGATTGTGTTTTTGTTAACAACACAAAAACTGTAAGAGCTTACTTCAGTTCCAGTTCTATTCAACAGTAAACAGATTTTAAACTCCTGGAGGACAAAAGAAAACATTTTCAGGAATAACTAAAATTTAAGGCTTTAAGTCTACTGCAAGATTAAGTGTTTGATGTGAAAATAAAACATTTGTGTTTCCACCACTAGCTTTGACTACTTGTACCTCATTACGCAGCAATCAGTCAAACTTCTATTGTGAGCGTAAATGAAATTTATTTTAAGCTGGTTCATTAAGTGTCACCTTATTGTTAAATGCCTTTGACATAGTGCCTGTTCTCCGGTAAGGAGGTGGTTGATGGGTGGATTGTCAGGTCAAACAGCTGCATCGTCAATATGTTTGAACATTGAGACCCTTTGACCTCTGATCATCTGTTCCCACCAGCCTACTGCTACGGGTGTCACTCACGCTAAGTTGTACTTAATGGGCCTCAAAGGCACCAACTCTTGTGTCTACAAGGATAAAGAACAAATTACAGAAACTTAAAAAGGCATTTTACAAAAATCTGACCATTACTTATTTTGTTAAGCTTTGTACCGACCATTCATTAACACCCATCTTTACATTAAAGATGTACAGATGCTATCATTTGATCCATTCCTAATATGCTTTTATTAGGAAAGGATCAAATGACAACACCCAATGCAAAGATGTATTTATATATAAAGTGTGGTGTCTGTCCATAGAAAAATAACTGGATGATGCTTTTGTTGTGGTGCAAAAGCTCACAAAGCTCACGGGCTGCAGCAAAACACTCCTCTAACGTTAGAAACTGCAGCAAATCCACTGAACTACTGAGAAAATGCCAACCAGAAATAGCATCAAATTAAGGTTGGTTTCAAGAAAGCCTTAATGATTACATGTTTAATTGAGCATTTTTGATGCATTTATGTATCTTGATCAAAGACAGGGAGGACAAACACCAATTCACCTGTGCTCCACTTACATCTTGTTAGTATGTTGATCTAACCTGTGTCTTTGTGGTGACAAGACTGTTGTCTAAACCCTGAAGCAGCTACAGTAGTGGTAGAAAAAGTTATACCGCTGACTGCACTTGATGTTGTGAAATGGTCCATTTGTTTTTATTTTCCCACTTCAACATCATTATAAGTAACTAGTGGAGTTCACAGGTCAGAGACATGAGGCAAACTGAAAGGCAAGTGGGTTTTCTTGCACAATGGGAAGTTCCTTTCCATATGTGTCTGTGGTTATATCTGCGCTTGTAAAATAAGCCACTCATGTACATGTAACTCTTGGATTAGAGGCTGCACTAAACCAAAGCCTCTCTCCTCAATTGGATCAAAGTTAGTATTTGAATCTGAGTAATGACTTCTAATCTGTGACATGGCCAAATAGTTTCTGGTGTTTACATGGGCGGTGGCATAAACATACAAGAGCTGGACCATATTAGAAAAATACATTTGAAAATATTTGAAAATTCATGTGGAATCGTTCATTGAACTAACCTTACAGGGCCTCGCACAGCTTGTGGGTTCCGAGACTGATTTGGTAGTCAACCTTTCATGTTGGTTCAAATATTTGAAGCCATTTAGGTTTACAAATATTTGGAAAATGTGTTTTGAACAGGCCTGCAGCATGCCATCCAATGAAACGAGTCTTGACAAGGTAAGGAGAATATTAGACTTGGTGCACGTGCACACGCACGCACACACACGCTGTCTGAGAACTAGCTGGCCCTGGTAACCTCTGGCAGCATGGCACTATGACTTGGGCTTTGCAGCAGTGACCCCCAACCAGCTAGAGACAGCCCAAGGAGCCATGGGGACCAGTAATTAAAAATCGTGGGCTTCCCATGAGCTCACTCGCACTCCCTAATTAAACAGAATTACATTCCTTAAGCTGGAACAGTGCTGGAATATGGGCAGCATTTGGGAGAATCAAATTCATCCTTTTGAGTTTGTTTTCCCACATAAAGTGTCAATAAGAAGCCGGAAGGTAGTTCCATCTTTGCCTCGGCAAACAAAATATTTACCAGTCTTTCAAAGCGTGGGCTGGACCATTATCTGCGGGGGTGGCTGTGTTGTTCAGTCATTAATAATCTGAGTTCCTTGATTTGGCCATGTATCTGAGAGCGGAGCAAGGCTGGCTTAAACTATGTGGTTTGTTTGGTTAATAAACACAATGAGAGAGGGGTTGGTTTGTTCCTTTAATCTTGCTTTAACAGGGGCTCAATGTCTTGACATTGTTGAGCTTCTGAGAGACGCAGCCATCACTTAAGATTTATAGACATGAAGTTTTGGACGACCTCTTAAGTGAGTCAACAGAGAGATCTGTCAATAGAAAATAAAGGGATGAGATACTTTCTCCTCTCAGAACAAGACGTCTGTGATGTTGAGAATAATGACTCCTCTGTGGTGCAGTATGAAAAAGTCTCTTTTATTGGAATTCAATCATTTCATCGTTGCATCACTGACATTTTATTCTTGAGCTGACTTCAGCAGTGTGTGTGCGTACGTTTTTACTGTCCCCTTTTGGGGACCATTTCTGGTATAAACACTGACCTTGTCCGGACCAGTCCTCATAGGGAACAAAGACCGGTCCTTATGGGGCAAAACGCCAGTTTTGAGCTCCAGATTGAAGTTAGGGGTAACATGTGAATTGTGGTTAAGTCGAGGTTTGGGTTCAGCTGTCCACAATGAATGGAAATCTATACAATGTCTTAAGACAGCTGCACTATGTGTGTGTGTGTGTGTGTGTGTGTGTGTGAAAGAGAGAGAGTGTGTAAAAAGTTATGACATGATCAAGACAAAAAAAAAAGACAAGAGCCAAAATCAGCTACAATTTGTGATCATTTGCATACAAATTAAAAAGCTTTTTCTTGGCATCAGCCATCATACAGATTTCATGGTAAATCACTTCAGAGGTTTAGTCCAAAGGTGAAACTGCAGGTGTGGAATATTGCTGAAAGTGGCTAAAGATTTAGTCGTACTCACATCCAGCATTTCAAATGAGGCGAAACCTCACCAGGGATCTACTGAAAGACTGAAAAGGTAAGGTGAAAACTATTGTACCATTTACTCAATTAGAGGTTGGAGTTGCACCAGTGTAAACACTGGCTGGATGAAGAAGTGATCACAGATCCATGACAAAAGAACTTCCAGTGTGTGACCAGCATATGGGTTTGTTTTGGCTGATGTTCATGGCTAGTTGC
Source organism: Scatophagus argus (assembly GCF_020382885.2). NCBI lineage: Eukaryota > Metazoa > Chordata > Actinopteri > Scatophagidae > Scatophagus > Scatophagus argus. The sequence goes on along the minus strand of NC_058513.1, from coordinate 16,888,969 downwards.
CACTCAAAGGCAAAGGGATCTCTAAATCCTCTTTTCTCATTACACTTTACATAAACCACTAGCATCTCCTCTATTCACATGCAAACGTACCGTACAGTCATGTACACATTCAGGCCTATTTGACCGCTGGGGAGATGAGGCCATTCAGAGAGCTGGAGTCAGCAAGTCTACAGCCAAGCTAGCAGCTCTGCAAAGGTTGTACATCTACAGCAAAGCTTTCATCTAAATAATAACATGATAATAAAAGGCTAAAATGCTGACGTTTATCATGTTCATCACGATCACTATCTTCATCATCTATGGATCATCAGGTGTTGTATAAATTTTATGGCAATACATCCAATAGTTGCTGAGATATTTTAGTCTGAATCAAAGTGGCGAATTAACCGACCAAGAGACTGACAATCCCTCGAGTCATTAAACAAGATTCTAGGAAAATAAAGAATGTGAATACACATAGTGAAACTTTGGGGGAAAAAAAGAGGAGATGGTTTATACAGCTGAGAAAAGTTTTGGGTCACCGTCCAACTTGTACCACCTCAACAGAACCCTGGATTCAGCGTGAAAAACATTAATTATACCAAGAGCATCATCTTGCAGCCGCTTGATCCAAACAGTACAGAAAAATTATGTAGTCTGGACTTCTAGCACCTTTTCAATGACATATATGCAAAACATTCCAGTTTGTAACACTGATGGTAACTCTACAGTCACAGTGAATTTGCACTCTTGGGTGCTGAAAGAGCTAATAAAGTGCCCAGATTTTACAGTGTAAGGCACATTATCAAAGACTCTCAGCAGTGACACAACAGCACATTTGGACTCACATACTGAACCATGTGTTCATACATGAGTAAACACATACACACATAGAGAAAGAGGGAAATCACCCAACCAAGGACGCCTAAGCTGGGGCAGGGACGGTAGACTGTTTATTCATCATCAGGGCGGGTCAAGGAGGACAAACACAGCCTCAAACACAGGAAAATGTGATTCAGGTGTGTGGGAAGTGAAGGTATACAAAGTGCAGCTCAACAGGCACATGAACGGAGCTGTGGAAACGTTTAACTCCGCGAGTGGATGAGAAAGACACACATCAGGCATCGTGTCCTGGGTGTTGTCTTAGAATGCAGAGAAAGAAAATAGAAGAGGCTCAAATGGCATTTAAACTTTCAAGACGCAACCGGGTCAGCCTCCACGGTCGACAGACTCTCAGAAATGGCTGCTGTTGTCTACGTCAATGTACTGTAGAAGTCTGTCTCACAGTTTTGTTTTGTTTTTTATTTCGCACAGACAAGAGGCGTTGTTTGGGTATTTATTCGACATCAGTGAGTGTGAAGTGACATTGTTTATGTGTAGCATGACATCAACTATGTCTGTAAATGCAGGCTTTCTGTAGCCCTGATTGAAAAAATTAATGCAGAGCATGAGCAGCGTCAACTGATGTGCCAGACTCCCACAGCGAGAAGCCATGTGCCATTTTCCTGGGAGGCCTTTTACACCCCCACAAGTACAATCTTTCAATGCTAAAAGGGCCTCTTTAACCCTAGTAATCATTTTAAGATGTCAAAAACGAGCACAGCCTTTATGGGCAGAGTATCTATCACAATTGATGTCTGTGGCATTCTAATGGATGTTAAGCTGAAACGATAAAGGGGACAGTTCAAAGCAAAACACCCCCTTGTACCTTGAAATCTTTAAAAGCCCTCCTCAAAGCCCATGCAAGCATCTCAACTGGGTACCACCCTTAAATAAATTTGGCTCCACTGGCGACGACTGCCAAGAATGTAATTGATGGGGGCTGACCAGTAATACTTTGAATGCAAACACTTTGGGAGGATTGTGATGGTTCAACAGCATTTCTAGGAAGGGCTCTTGGTCTCTGGGCAGTTTACTGGCTCTCTGCATCCAATGGGAGAGGTGAAGCACAAGGCTGACATGTAATGCACACTGACATTGTGCCCTGGTTCTCATTTGGACCTGCATTTACTACATTTTTTGCTATTAACTCTCAGAACAACATAGAATCAACCTAAAGCCTCCACACTGAAGCAGAGGACTTAGCATCGTACTCATTCAAACACAAAGCACCGCGAGCAGTTGATGCATGGATGAGCGTATAGTGGTGCGCACGTGGGACAGACGGAAAAGCTTCCTAACGCAGCTTGAATTTATTAACCCGGAGCACCTTGAAGACGGAACTAAAAGCTCCCTCAGAATGGAATAATTCTCAACACACATAAACCCTGCAGGTACATTCAAACAGCCAGTGACCAGTATGACAGCCACTCCAAATATTTACACTGAAAGTCCACATACTGTAATCTATTGTAAGTAAATTACATGGTTCATCTATGCTTGTGCATGTATATACTAAAACATTCTTGTATCTGGAAGTGTGTGTGCATCTGTGTCTTATGCTCGTGTGTCTGTGTGGGTCACTCCCACGTTGCCATGCCAGCACAGGGTGGCAGCTGAAGAATCTGGCCACAACATTTATCTGCCTTGGACTTGCTCTCTCATCTTTCGCTCCATCCATCATCCATTTCACTCCACCATCCAAACTGTCAAAACTACAAACCTCAAACTGCCACTCCCAAGCCCTCCCCTACGAGCACATCCCGTGCTGATGTCCAGTCTGCTCTCACCAAATGGCCTATGAATAACACACCAAGGTCTTAGGTCATTTCGCATGTTGTCACAAAGCCTTTTTTGGTTTTCGTGCATCATGTTACTGACATCAGCATTAAGCTTTTCTCATGTAATTTTAGGTGTAAATGTCAGAGAGAAACAAATATCATGTGACACAGTATAAAGAGCGACAAAATCTACACTTGGAAGATGTGAACTGGTCAAACAAACCCAGGAGCTGAGACCAGTGTTTGAGTCCCGTGTGAAACCAAAGGTAAGAAGTGACAATCTGTTATCTTAACTGGAACACAAGTGCAGAGCCACATGCTCTGTTAAAAATTGCTATAATGGGCGCAAAAGAAGTTGACTGTGAAACTGATTGTACCACGTTTGTGTGCGCATGCATGTGCATTTTGAAAATTACCCTCTGACTGACAGAAGAGCAGCAACGTCAGTGAGGATCTCATGATCTAAATCTAAAAACAACCAATTGAGGAATTCCTGCTACACTCTGCTTGTATCAGATGAAAACTTTCCTTTCCCCTAACTTCACCTCCTCCTGCGCTGTAAGCAGAGGGTCTCCTCTACGCCCCCAAAGTGCTGATAGACTCAACATGCCCTTATTTAGAGAGCCAGGGGAGGATGACTGTGTGAGACTGGGGGATGGAGGGATGAAGGGATGGTGGAACAAGGGTACGAGGGAGGTAAAGATAGTGAAGGTTTATTGGTTCGGCCTTGACCCCAGGGCTTTCCCTGGTTGTAACGCTGTCCCAAGAGACGCCGGAGCTGCGTAACCCAGAGATGGAGCATGTGATAAGGCTTGTGAGACTCCACTCTTTGCCCCTATCTTCATCTGTTTAAGCACCACAAGTGGGGTAAATAGGAGGACGTAGTCTACACCCCCCTTCCCTCCTCTCCATTCTTCACCATCTGCATTCCTCTAATGCCCGCGGGATGGGTTTATTCCTCTTTCTCATATGGTTGCGTATGTTTCGCACATGTATGCTACACAGCTCAGTACACAGAGACACCTTGACACACGCACAAACACAGACACACTCGCAGGCACAATCACACTCTGATCTCAGATTTGATAGATGTATGAGGCCCTCTTTAAGTGTATAACATGTGTGCCATATGAAACTACGGCCCCAAAGAGAGATGACTCAATCACTGTTTGAGAATACTGTACTAACAATTCTAAAGTCGCTGTCCGTTTAGAATAGCCATCCGACATCAGCTTTTTACTGCAGTGATGAGATTGGGGCCCTCTGTGGACGGCCATGATGCATTTCTCCCATCGACATCTGACTTGCATTTGTTTACATTCATTTATCAAAGCATTTGACGTAGCCTGATTTATTTGTATGAGCATTTTTGTTTGTCCCAAAGGAGGGTTTGAACTGAAAGTTTGGAGTTCTTCAAGAAATACGCCAAAGCAACATTTATATGAGTAGTCCACAGAGGCTGGTAGAAAACACTGTGCTGGCTTGTCAGTGACATCAATCTAATCTGCTTTTAAACCTGTCCGGACAGCTTTTCTATATTTGTAAGTTACGACGACTTGTGCCTAAAAACAAAGCTGATGAGTGTGGTGAGACTGAACAGTAACGGGAAAAACAGTAAAAGCCCGTGAAAGAATGAGCTGAAAAACACTAAAATGCTCACCAGAGCTGAGATTTTGTCAATATGAGTGACCTCTTTCTCCTTAAACTTCCTCATTTGATCCATTTTTAACATCAAAACATTGATATTGATATTGATATTAAGTGTAGCTTTTAAGTGTAGGCCACAAGAGCCAAATGCTAATGACACAGGTGCCTGGTAGCAGGTACAGCAAAGACCAGTAGATCTGCTGTGGACAACGCAGCACTGGAGGGGGACGTATGATGCCGGTGACGATAACTCAGTTCTTCCATGGAAAAGCCTGAGTCACTGAGCGAACATCCTCTGTTACATGTGTCTGTTGGAGCGGGCCGCACGTTCATGGTTATTAGATTACGTCTGTACCTGCTCGCCTTGCATCTCCCAGATGAAAGTGGTTAAGACAGGCCAATTAGGAAATTATGCTTGATGTTTCTAATCAGGCGCTGGACTAGAACAAAGAGAAAGAGACTCACCCTGGCCCATGGGGCAAGAACGCGCTAATGTGGCCACGGGTATGAGTGTGTGTTTATATGCACTTGAAGTCTGGATGAGCCCCAGTCCCTTACTGAAATAAAGAACATTAGTTCAATCACTCTACTTGTGCAGATATACAACATTACTCCCCAGTGTGTTCCTATTTTTCCAAACAATAATTACAATTCTGAAGATAAATGTGGTCCTTATTAACTATCTGCAGATTCCATTTGAGCTATGACTAAATATTATGGTCACGGTTTTTGTTGAGCTGTCCATAAGGACCTCTCTGCAGGTTTACAATACTAACCTGCTCTAATGAAACAGAGTATATCATGTTCAACCACAACCATTTTGCATAAATTGCCCTGCTTTGAGCTGTTCCTTTTATGGACTGAAGTTAAAACATAGTGTGCCACAGTCTTCTTTTGACCCAAGTTCAAGCGAGAGAAAGGGGTGATTTAAAAAAGACCACAAAACCAAACTGTTGTTTTAACCATTTAAGAGATTTTGACCACAAGCCAGTGTGCTGCAACAGGATCTGCTTTTATGTGCTCATAAAGTCACTTTTTCACACCAGCACACTGCTTGTTTGTGAAAACACTGGCAACAGGAAAGCTTTTGAAGTATTTTTATCAATGCATGCAGAGTTTAATTACAAGTGGTACTTACAGGAATGTATGTGTGGAGAAATGATGGTTTATTTCGTGAAGAACAGTTACTTTTATGGCGATGTGATCTGTTTAGGCTGTTTTACAGATCACAGATTACAGTCAAAATCAAACATAATGGGCCAGCAAGCTGAAGGGCTTTTTTTCTTACATTATATTTTAGGTTTAATGCAGAATTATGAGCATAATAACAATATTTCCACGCTGCATAGAAACACTAATAAACAGAATTATACACTGACTGCAGCCTATGATTCCATGCTGTACACACATTGCGTACACATACTAAACAGTATTGCTCCCAGGCAGTTGGCCTGTAACATTATCACAATGTAAATGTCTTTTTGGAGTTCATGTTATCATAACCACATTGGGAAACCTTGAATAAATTGACAACAGCATACAGATTAGGAATAAACTGAGCAGCGAGGTTGTCCACGGGTCACATTATGAACATGAGAGGTCACTACTAATATCCTCTGTGGGGGAGATCACATCACTGTGGGGGGGGGGGGGGGGGGGGTGTTTGGCAAAGAGCCATGAGATGTCAATCTGTCATTGTCTGACCCCTCAGAAAGGAAGTCTGAAGAAAAAAAAAACTGAAAGCCAAGTTAACTGTACTCACTGCATTTAACACAGCTCTGCTGTCAGGTTGGGTGAAGTATTGCACCAATTCATTCTTCATGTCCTTTTCTTCTTCCCCGCTGCTGACTGCTTTTTCATCTTTTAATCATCAGTTCCTGCTCTTTTCATCCCTGTCAACTGTCTCCCTATCTGTTTCCCAGCACGGCAAAGAGCTGTTCTAATGAAATTGTTCGACTTGACTTTGGAAGCACATGAAAGGAAGGGGTGGACAACTGTTAACGCTGCTTCGGCCAAGATGAACAAAACTGCCAAAATAAGTAGGCTGCCCCCTTGGAAGCTGAGCTCAGACACATTCGCTTCAGGAAACACACAGTCCATCTTGCCTCTGCTGACATGAAGCATTTATCCTTCTTCTCTCCTTGTATTCACACAGGCGTGGTCCTAGAAATGTCATCTGTTGATCCAACACTTTGGTTGGGACTGAAATATCTCTATACCTCAATAACCACGGAATGGACTGCCATGAAATTTTGGACAGATATTAATGGTTCCCAGACAATTAATCTTCATGAATCTGCTGATCCCCTGACTTTACCACTAATGCCACCATCGGCTTAATATTTGTCTGCCATGAAATGAAGCACGCATATCTACCTCAAGATGAATTCTATTGATTTTGTAAAAAAATCTAACTTTTTTTTTTTTTTTTTTAAATCGAAATGATGTCTATTGTCAAAGGTCTAGCTTTAAACCTGTGTGACCTTTAATGATAAAGAGTGGTTAAGGTTATTAGTTCCTGCAGGTGAGGTTCCCCTATCGATGGCATTGTGGTCACTAATACTACAAATTCATTCTGCAGTGCGCTCATTATCTGCCACGTTGGCACTGAGAACATGTTAGGCTGCTGATGTTAGCGCTTCGCTCAAAGCACAGCTTCTTGATGGTTTTTTCTTTTAGGTGAAGTTTTCTCATAAATGAGGTCAGGCTGCAGCAACACATCTGCACTGCGTCCAACATCACCACTATGCACTGTATGACCAATACGTGCACCATCACTAAACACATAAACCTGTCTGCTCAACACATCACTTTCTGAGAGCCTTCTTGCCGGTTGGAAACATGTTACCGTGATAATCTGCACCAGCAATGAACAATTTAAAAAAAAAATTACACCTAGCAAAAGTAAAACCCTGAAGAATTATTAACGTTATACCAGAGCGGCCTTGACGTGTTCACCCACGTCTGTTATATTGTTGTTATCTACTGTATTATATGGTGGGATAAAATGTGAGCGTAGTGTCCAGTGTTTGCATACTGTACTAGATCCTTCAAAAAGTACGCATGTCACGTACCGTTGGTATATAAAAGTACACATAATAATAGTATATTATGGAAATTTCACACAACGCCCCACATTTTTGGAATTGTCAAAAAATAACCCAAGATTTGTGCTCTATTTTAATGAAATGCCTCTCTTTTGCAAAGTTTTCCCCACAAAGAATAGAGGAGGCCCAGTGAATGAAGTCTGAGTCATGAGGCTTAAAGGCCACTCAAACTCTCCCAGCTGCCTTGTATGAGCGCCGCGAGCTATGGGGTGATTGTGATGATGTTATGGGATTATTTTTATAGAACTGCAGCATGAGGACACTTTGCTTGTGTTGCCATGAATTATTCAACCCCCATCTGCGTTGTTGGAGAACGCAGTGTTTTTTTAGGAACTCAGCAAAAGAAGGAGCTGCTCCTTTTCAAGAAGGAGATTAAACGCTCGTTGCCTTTTTTATATGATGCGTCACCTCAGATGTACGTTAGGCTGCCAGTGCCTCGTCCTCAGTGAGCTGTTTAAATTCACAACAGAGCTGCTTGCTCCCACACAATGTCTTCTCCACCACCATGCATTCGCTCGTGTACCTGCATGTAATGTGCCACACACACTCCTGCTTTTCTGCATGACAGCCCACTTTGCCAGGTTAGCCTCCCTGCCAGGTCTTTCTCCGAGCATTTAGACGGCTGAATGCAACTCGGTGGGTTGAAGACCACCAGGAAAGTGGATGATGAAAACTGCCAAAGAAGCACAAAAGTTGCCAGATTTGCTGGCTTTTCAGCTCAGTGCCAAAATACTAAAAAGCCCATAGTGACAGCACACCCACATACAGGTATTTCAATGCCTCAGTTAAGACTGAAGTCATTTGTTTCCTGGTTTTCCATAACAAAGTCTGAAAACCTAAAAGACATCAACGTCATGCCTCAGCACAACATCATTTTGCGATCTAAAGCCAGCTGTGGACAGGTGAAATTGCTTGAAAAATAGGAATAGTCAAAAAGCAAGCTCAAGGGAAAGCCCTCGTTTTCTTTGCATCATTAAAATGAAATACGTCTTGGGAAACATAACCGCTTTCACCACCACAGAGCAGCCCGTCTGCCATGTCTGGCACGGGCCTTGAAGTGCGCATCGCTATTTTCCAGCACATCAATAGTGAAAGTGGACTGATTGGGTAAGAATTAAAATGGCAGTCACAGCTAACAGTCAGTCTGCATTAAGTGGAACAGATGAGGGCTTCTGTCATGGGTCCTTAGTCACGTCTCCTCAGTCAGTCAACTCCCCACAAGAAATATTCAGAAAATATAATGTTACCTCCAACTAAATCTCTACGAGATGGAACAGATTTACTCCCATGTGTATTCACTCACAGGCATTAGATGCTCTTATGTCTCAGAGCATTAGGGGAGATATTTGGTAGCAACACAGATTTCTGGCCCATAATTCCAAATAATACAAAATATTAGATTTGTGGCAGAGAGACTTGATGAAATAAGCACTCTGGTAAATTTCCAATCATCTGATCCCAGAAGATTGAGGACTGCAGTGGCTGACCAACTAAGATAAACCGAGTTCATGGCTGGAAAGATGGGGCTGTAACTCAATAGTCGGCACCAATTACACGAGATGATCACAGCTCGCATACAGAAATAACACAACTCGACTTAGACTCATTCACATATAAATAAACAACCCCAAACAATGCAGTACAGCACAACAATTGTGATTTCAAATTATTTTGTAAAACGGATTTAATTCTCCGATCAGTCCCTTCAACTCATATAATGTGTGTCAGTTTTGCACTGAAGTGCAGTACTTCAGCAAATTTACTTAGTTCAATTTCTTGACTGTGAATAAACTTAAACGTTTAACCAAACTGTAAATGCTGCGACATTTAACCAATTTTCCATTATTGTTAAAGCTCTTACACTCAAAATATCACAGTCTCTCACACATACACGGTAAACAAAAAGCAGACACCAATTTCAAAGAAAATAAATAAAATGTAGAACTCACAGTTCGGAGAAACCGTCCGCATCAGCTACTGAAATCTTCGTAAATAAGTCCCAATGCTGTCGGACAGTCACCGATGGCATCTGACCAGTCCCACGCCGGTTTTCATCAGAGAAGCCACGCAGTTTTCCCGGACATTGCGTGGACTGTCTGACCTTGAAATACTCGGACCTCCAAGCTCACTCTCCTGTGGTTTAGCTAGCATTCGGACGAGCTAGCTAACGGCGGCCGTTATAGCTAGCTAATTAGCATCGTAGCTCTGCGATTAGCACCCTTATTTCCGCGAGCTAAGCCGCTAACACAGACGAGCACTAACGTCCCAGTTAGCCAAAATTAGATTCGAAAAGATGCGCGACAGCATCATAACTGTCATTTAACGTCCAGTCGGGGCTAGTCCGACCGGCCGACCAATCTTGTCTCTGTCCTTAGTCAGCCGCCATCTTTGCTTCTTTTCCTCACCTACTACCCAATCACAACCGGTTATTTGACTGACCAATTACCGTGACCAATAAGAACAAACGCGTCAAAATAAACGCAGAATTAAGCGACTCTTCACCTCTGATTAAAAAGGTTTTTTTCTATTTAAAGCATTTAAACCTGCAGTGCAGAACTTTCACTTATAAATTAGAAGAATTACCTAAAATGACAGAAGCCATCTTTGGGAAAAATTTTATTTGAGTGTACTTTTTGATTTTTTCGCTTGGCCTTTTATGGCCTGTGCTGGAGCCTTGGGGAGCTCTCATGTTGTCCATCTTTATATGCAGTCTGTGGTTCAAACACAGTCTCACATCTCACAAGTCCTGAAGACATAGGCCAGCTAGCAGGTTCAGAGGCAGCAACATCGTCATCAGACACTGGTGTCAAGTCACATGGAAAAACTTTTTAGAAGGTCTTGGGAAAATAATAAAACATTATTTGGGCCAATACTTGAATGTGTGCCTTTGAATATATGAGGAACACCGATGAGAAGCTGAAGAATGACTTAAAACCTCAAAAACACAAAAAATAATGGACTTGCCCTTTAACCTAAGCCACACACATTCAACAATGACTCAGCTGCAGCAAAACTGGAGAAAAATCAGACTGAAGTAATTACTGACCCGTGTATGCATAAAAACTCCTACAGGACGGTTCCCATAAACACAGTCAGGCACTGATTACATGTCATGAAATCTTATAGGCCCAGTATAGTGTTTTGTATTGGCAATACTTTGAAGCATTTCCCATTTATTGAAACTGTTCTTGAGTCTCTTTTTCTCTCTTTCTCTTTCTCATCCGGTCTGAACTTGTGTTCCACGACTGTACCGAAATGTGCGAAATCTTGGCTGATTTACTGAGTGTCGGACAAGTCGTGATCTCTGGACTTTACAGACAGCCAGTGGCAGTAAAACACACTCCCCATATGTAACCCACCTCCTCCACTAATGAAGCCCGTAAACCAGACAAGTTTGACAAGCGGCAAACACAGCTGAGAGAGCAGGCCGTTTTAATCGGGCCTCTGGAGGGAGACCCACACCTACGGGGAGAGGACCTCGGGACGCTCCGACATTCATCAGGCACGACAGGGAGGCCCGAGGCCCCGTGCATGGTTTGAACAGGGACGGTCCCCGAGGTCCTCGCCTGCACAGGTGCACGATGGAGTCACAGGGAAAAAGGTCAGAGTCAGGCTTCACTGCAACTGACTGTGCAGGATTGGAAAAGGCTTCGGCTCTTTTATTTTTTCTTCCGAGTCAGGTTGTGGAAGTGAAAAGAGTTATGTCATCCCCCCCAGTTGCGATCACTGACCGGTGCTCTTACGATGGCCTGGGAAGTTATGCTTTTGGTCCTTTTCGTCCATTTATCTTCCAGTTAAACAAGGTAGATTTTTAAAAAAAAAAAAAAAAAAAAAAGAAAGTTTTTTTAAAACTGTGTAATTAAATTAACAAATTTAGAGGATTTCACAGCCTTGGTAACTGTATTTGATAGTTTCACATGCATCGAGAGGCCAGCTGTGGTATATTAATGCCCTCAGTAAATTTGTGTCTTTGCTATTTTATTACTGGATTTTATCATTTTTACGACTCCTGTGTTTAATTGCTATGATACTAACCTAAATTTTACTACCAAAACATTGCAGGGACATTTCAGACCAGAACCAGCCATTATCCATGTTTATTTGAACAAACTCATTCCGTTTAATACGTTCTGACCTCCATTACGCTGATAGCACCTCAGGGCTGTTTCTGACTATTGCCAAAACATTTTATAAACTGGACTCAAGATGTGGGACGTTTTCAAAATTAAGGCTAGTCCTGCTTTTACGAAGGTTTAATCAATTTCACATGGTGCAAGAAATCATTTAGACAAAAAAACAGAGCAAAGAGTTCCATTGGAAAATAATGCAACAGATGCTGAACCACTCCGAGACTGAGCCTGCCAACCGAGGGTTTAGCCGAATGATTCCCCGGCCGTTTTTTTCCCCCTGATCTTGCAAGGAAAATAAAATCTCTCCTTGGCTGCAGATTAAGCATAGTTGGAGGGGGGTCAACCTTGCTGGTGCCTTTTCATCATAATTTATCCTCCATCTGCCGGCTCAATCAGCACCTCGGAGACACCCGGCTCTATTTGTCCACAGAGCCGCTATTCCTGATGGATCCTGCAGCACCTTCCGATGGCCACCGTAAAATCACACACACCTATCTGACCCGTCCAAAGTTCATCCCGCTTAGCTCTTAGATACAAGAGGAGTCAGATGCCGCTATATTTCTCCAAACCCAGATATATGTGTAATAGTTGTTCCAAAAGGAAGACATTAACTTGCAAAAAAAAGAAGAAGAAGAAGAAGTTTTTCTTTGTCCCTTTGGTGATCTAAGGTTTCGACACGACAGCCCATTTGGACGTCGTTCTGTTGTTATTCACAAGAGGACGCATGTTTTTAATGGCGCAAACATCAGTGGAATCCTACGGCATTTTTGCTTTCCCCCTCACTTGCTGAACTTGTAACGTGAAGTCAAATGTTTGCTGTGTTTGTCAGGCGGTTTTGGCTGAACAATCTCAAGTATCATTTCAACTAGATCTATGGTTTTGTACCATTCGAGGCAAGACGTAATGCAAAAATGTGTAATTACAGCTAAGATTTGTTAAATTGTGCTAATTCAGTCCTTTGGGTGCTTGTGATTTAGCAGAAATATGCCTCAGGGCAATGAAACCTCTCCAAAAACATTTGGACTGCAGCTGGCTTGAAAACAAAATATCCTCCCAGCAGAGAGAATAAGACGCATTTCAAATGCAGACCATGCAAAAGACAAACAAACAAACAAACAAAAACTGTGCGCTGTTTCTAGAATTACACGTTTTATTTGACACCACTTTGATTGACTGATCAATCTTTATTTCAGACTTTATGTTGAAATAAATTATAATAACAACTGAAATGCTCACACAGATCAGAGTCAAAAGCTGAGCTCAGCACTGACAGAAAGCAAATATCGTGCCAGTACTTTTCACAATACAAACCTGCCCGGTAATACAGTATACACACTCATTTATACACATATGGTACACTGCATCAACAGATTATATCAACAATAACATTTAAACGGCGAACTGCAATTTTATGGTGGGCTTAGATTTTACTTTTTGCTCACAACATTCCTGAGGCCACTGAAATGTTAATTCGTTAATTCGGTCCAGTAACATTTTAATTGCAGGACTGTTACGTGAAACAGAATCCTGTTGTTAGTGCCTCAGTGGCAGCTAAAGGGGATCCACACAAATTGTTATCTGTTATCAAACAGATTTGTGTTGCGTTAAGTTTAAGTCTTTTTTCTCTTAATTTTGTGGACTTACTGTTGTGTTGTGGGTCTCATGGGGAGGTGAAGTTGATCTTTACTGATTCCACACATGAACATCTCCAGTTCTCTCATCATTTCCCTCCTTCATTTTTATCTGACTCTAACTCTTCTTTATTTAGCGAACGAGTTTCAGAATTGCTTCCATTAAAAACCTTACAGATAGGCTGATATTCGCAGTATTGGACAGAGAACAATTAGAGCCGCCCCTCCACACGTTCCTCTGTCAGCATATCAACATGATGTGATGTGACGATTAGCAGCGGCGGTTCTCTCATACTCCTGCTATGTGCGTGTGTTTTTCTGTTAGCATTCTGAGTAGGTCTTTACAGACTCAGTGGGATGTTTGCCTTTTTGTCTGCTGAGTGTTTGCTTTGCGGACCAAACTGTCCAACCTGAGCCCAGTTGGCCCATGCAGACACGCGCTATGCCAGCTCCTTTGTAAGAACTGTGTGTGTGTGTGTGTGCAGGCTTATGTCTGGCGTATGAGAAGCCACGAGATGCACTAATTGTTTGTCGAGTTATTTACTTTTAATCGGAGCCCTCCTGTTTTTCTGACAAATCGCAGCTGTGGAGGCATCAGATGAAAGAGTAATAATTTGCTTGTTGGACAGCTGCTTGACTGCAGTAAAGAAGAGCACACTCAGTACTCAGCAGCGCGCCTTTTCACGCCAGGTGATCAAATGCCAATCAAATCATGGAAGAGGAGACGCTGGATGAGTCACACGCACGAGGACAAAAGGAAAACAGACACAGAAAAAATTCATTTAGAGTTATTTCGCCTTTATTTCAAATGTCATCACTTTTCGACGTCTTTGCCAGACAACCAGCAGAGACTCCAGGGGAGTTTTAACTGTTTCCACCTGCTACCAGTCCTTATGCTAAGCTAAGCTAACGGCTGCTAAATGGATAGATAGACAGATAGATGGATAGATAGATAGATAGATAGATAGATAGATAGATAGATAGATAGATAGATATACTTTATTGATCCCAGGCTGGGAAATTACAGTGCAGCAGCAGCAATGCACACAATAAGCTATACAAAATGTTAGAAATAGCAACATACAAGGCAATATAAAAAAGTGTATAGACAACAAATAAACAAATAAACAGTGTAATGTTGTGCAAAATAAAGTAAAGTCATGTCAGTCTTCTCATCTAAATTTGGGCAAGAAAAAAAGTGAACAAGCACAATCCCCCAGCAGTCACACTCATGCTTGACAGCTAAACGCATCTCGGTTTTCAAATCTCGCCTGTTTTACAAGCACATCAAGCAGTGTGCTCTTGATGTTGTGCTGTCACCGCAGTGTAAGTTAGCGCCATCCTTTTCTTTGATCCTCTGCCCCTTCACTGACACACACACACACACACACACACGCCGTCAGATGTGACATTTGATACTGCGTTCAGGCCTGCTCGTGCGTTCTCCTGCTCACTAATGACTAAACATGGCGTCGTACGCTAAGCCCCTGCATGGCTGTGGAACATCTTACTGAGTGACGCGATGGAGCTCAGCTTAAAGAGGATGCAAGACGAGACAGAAGAGGAGGAGGAGGAGGAGGAGGAGAGCCATTTAGGGCCTGACTGGCTGGCGACTCCGGCAGGAACAGGAGGCACCTGCACAGAGTCACGAGACAGCCTGCCTGGGGGCCCCAGCGGAGACTTATGGGTCCTGTCAGCGGTCCAGGGCCGCGTCCTTACTGTCACGCTGCATGATGGAGCCCAGAGAGATACTTCATAATCGTGCAGCCGATCCCTCGGACAGCCGCACTCCATCACAGAGCAGGCCAAAGGTTTTCCCTTCAGTCTCAGCGAAACCAACGAGTCTGAAGGAGGAAAA
Source organism: Scatophagus argus (assembly GCF_020382885.2). Lineage (NCBI taxonomy): Eukaryota > Metazoa > Chordata > Actinopteri > Scatophagidae > Scatophagus > Scatophagus argus. The sequence continues at coordinate 16,873,957 of NC_058513.1, read as the reverse complement.
GCTGAAAAGATTGAAAGGCAAATAAGATGAGAAGGTTTATGAGTTGTTGTTAATAATTATTTATTAATACTCTACTTTATTCCAATTACTTTTTTTGTTTGTTTATCTTTGTTAATAACTTTTATAGATTTTTTTTAAATTATTTATTAATCAGCCTACTTTAACATTTATAGCTGCAGACGTGTTTATCATCCTTACTTATGACTTGTCAGCGGTTGTGACTGCAGACTCGATGGCTTGTTGAAAGAGAGGAGCTTTATTATCATAAATTACTTTACTTTCCATACTTCTCCAGTTTGCTCACTCTTTAACATTTTCACTTCTGTATGAGATAAGGCTCACAAAAAATTAGGACTCAAAGTCGTCAGGAAAAACATGTCAACCTTTTGAATGGCTTCTATCTGATTTATGGAGTACTTAAAAAAGATTTATTAGCCATTCTTTGTAAATATAGATAGATAGATAAATAGATGGATAGACAATCATAAAAGTCATAAAAGCAGAGATAAATTCGCTCTCCACAGGTGTAAATCAGCTTTTTATGAGCAGTGTAACTCCATAGCCTGGCACTGAAGACTAAAAACCACCGTGATAGTAAATGTCACAAAGTTCAAAGACGCTGCAGTTGTTTGATGAAGAAAACACACTTAGCGAAGTCTTTTCATCAATCAGCCGCCTGCTTGTGCCCAGTTGTGCGGCCAGAAGGAATCCCTGGCATGTGGAGTGCGGTTTAAAGGAGTGCAGGAAGCGGCCTCCTCTTCAGTCTTGCTCAACAACACAATGCCTGAATTATAAAACTTGACTCTTTGGGGATGACTATGTGAAACCCATGGAGACACTGAGAGTCTGTGGCATTCTCCTTTAATTAATCAAGGCGGGGTGGGATCAAACGCAGCCCTCCGACATCAAGGTGGGGAGAAACGCTCGCATTGGGGAGTTTAACGGGCTGTTGGGATTACGGCGCAGGGAGAAATGTTTGTTTTGTTGTGTTGCTTATGATTATGTTTTTCATTAGATTTTTAATAATGTGATAAGTGATGATAACCAAACACGCTCATGTATCTGCGTCCTGCCTTCTCTTCATAAATGCAGGGGCTTTATTAGTCCAGATGCATGCTTTTAAAAAAAGCTTGGGAATCTGCAGCACAGTCTGTCAATTTCAACACCTGCGCTCCACTCCCTCATAAAAACCACCTCATTTCACTCCCAAGGGCGACTTCAGGGCACGCTAGACACGATCACATCCCCTCAGACCGCAGCAGCGGGTTTAATCGGCCCTGCCGACATCCCAGAAGTCATCTGTGTTTATCGAAGGATCGCCGTCGTCATGGATTCTGAGGACTTCGAGATGACCTCTCGATTACCAGCGAAGAAAAGTGCTGACAAAAAACCCCAAAGCAGTTGAACAGAGTCGCTGATTATGTAACGTTTTATCAAGGAGATTTTGATATAACGAGATAAATATTTGAATGTTTGAATCGTTGTGAACCACCTCAGCTCTGAACTGTTAAAAGCTGTCAGTTTGCATTCAGCGTACAATAAAACCGAGTTCAAACAGCCATCAGAGTTGATTTCGGATCATTTTGAACACCTGTTCCAAAGTCCGATCAGCTGCAATTCTCCTAAATAGCTTCATTATGATTCTCAGCTGTGATAAATGAACACTCACTTAAATCTGAGTGTCAGATTTGCTGTATGCGAACGATTATTTCCGTTGGCGAGACCAAATCAAATGTGACTTTTCACTGCATTTCACACTCATGTGACTCGGATGTGTGTGCCTCACATTTGTCCCATATCAGCAGACTTATGTGCCCGAGATGTGCACTAAAACTTTAACTGAGAAACCTGTTGACACGTCCACGGGGACGTGAGGGGATCTTGTGGGACTGCAGCTCTCTCTCCAGCTCAGCTGGCCCAAAAGCTTACGGACTGCCATGAGGTGTTTAATGGCTGTGCGAAGTTCCCACAGGGGGACGGCTGCTGGGAACATGGATGAACCTGCCCCTCCGGCTCCCTCCCGCTCCACAAACAGCTCCAGCCCCAGTGATGGATGAAACAGGCCGGAGCCTACATCAGCCTTATTTATGGGAGCAGAAAGCGCACTCCTCGTCTGTCCCCGAGCACAGCGAGTGAATGCCATTACGTGGTGGGGGGGGGGGGCAAAGACATCTGACATTGAAATGAACTACGCGCTTGTAACAGTTCTGCTGGAGATAGGAAGTGATTGCAGTTTGTAATATGGACATTCCAGAGAAGGAAGCAGAGGCAGACCACCAGAACTACATCCTGAGTTAGTCTGCTGTTCCCATCATGTTCATCATCGTCCACGGGTTGCTGATCCAGAGGTTTGGAGGGCTGGTTGCCATCATTTTATTCAAGAAAAACTCAGCCGACTGACTAATCCTCTACAGAACACAACACAGTCGGTGCTCAGTCGGTTGGTGCTGAAGTCAGCGCTTCAGTTTTAGCCAGAAAACCGCCTTCCCCAAGCTGTTGCGACAAAGTTGGAAAGACAATAATGACTAAAATATCACTTTGTGATTAATTACTCCTTTAACTGCAACTAAAGGAAAGACAACCAGGCCCAGACTGAGATGTGTCCAAATACTTTTGGCCAGTGTATGTAGGGGTGTTGTGCTGTTCTGGGTGGGCCGCGTGTGCCTCAAACTGTGACCTGAGCCACTTCAGACCTGGAGTCTGGTCACAGGGCCTGACGGGGGTCTGGACTGTTGGCTGCAACAAGGCTTTACAAGAGGGTCTGCGTTTTTGTGACTTTAAGGGATTACACATTAGCGTGCCCAAGTGGCTCTCCACTCCGGGAATTCATTCCACACAAAAACAAGTTTTGTTATTAACATCGGAGGCTACGAGATTACAAAACGCTTAAAGTTAATCAGAAAAGAATGACTGGAATTGTAAATTGTACTGCGTTTGCTTATGTGTTTTCTCTCCCAGTTTCAGTTCAACACTTCAATGAGTGTTTTCATCGCAGTCCAGGCTGAGCGATTGGAGAGAAAACACAGTGTTGACACAACAGCACTCTGATTTAATTTATGGCATTTCTGAGTTAAGTGTGACTTGTTCTTGCCAAGTTGCTGCAAAATATGATCAGCAATGTCATAAAAAAAAGTCCCATCCTCATTGATGTAGCCATCTTTCAATAAGGTGTTTGGCCTCGCTGTCTGGCAGTCGTATTTCATTTGGCGCTGAGCTGTTTTTCAAATTTGCTAGAAAAAAACCTTTCTGTAAGCAGAACAGTGCAGAGACGTGCAATTTTCCCTCCAAAGTCAACGACACGCTGTGGGTTTTTCTTTAAAGTGCTGCTGTTTTGACGTCTGCTGATTGAGGCACCGTACACAGAAGCCTGTTAAGGTTTTGTAATGTATTTAATTATCTATATTCATCCAGCTTGTTTGTCTGCAAAGGGACCCGGAGGCATCTGCTGGGTGAATCAACTCTCTCCCCTTCTGTTCCTCCTCCAGCGGAGGCAGACAACACAGTGTTTGCCCCGTGTCGCTTCCTGCCGCCTCGGATATGCAATCTCAGCGTGCTGTGATAACGACATGAAACGATCCGAGGCCTCGTCAAGCCACAGCGAGATTCAGGCTCGTGAATTCGGCCCAACAGAACCGGGAAGGGCGGGCAAGTGAGGAAAGACGCCGTCGGCCTCCGTCGGTGTTTTTGCTGAAGCGGCATATTCATGTATGAATATGCTGCGGGTCATATACGTCATCGTAAACAGCAGAAACAAAGGCTGCGGGTTATTCTTGAGTCCGGTCCCGGCGCTTCCACTGATCTCGGCGGGGATTTGGAGATGATGCAAAGACGTAATGTTTTAAGTGGAAAAAGTTCTACGCAGGAAAATACAGACGGCAGACTGTGAGTCATAAAGAGAGACACTTTCTCACAGAAGTATTTTATGAACAATTAGCCTTAGCTGTCATAACAGTGATGACCTGAACACGCCCGGACGTATCGGACTGCTCTGCTCTCACACCACATATTTCTCTTATAAAACTGTTTCCAGGAGAAAAATGATTATAGCATCTAATAGCTATGCCCAGCTATCCATTATGGTGGTGTTTGTCATGAAAAGTGAGGATTGTCAAGCACAAATTACATTTTGTTGAGAAAAGATTATAGTTTTCTGGGGAAAATATTACTTCATAGTGGCATAAGGGTTGACGGATCCTCCCAGAATCATCTGTTTTATTATTTCTGACCAAATAGAAATAAAATACTTTCAGCGTCCTTGTTTGCAACCTGGGTCAAAACCGGGACACCACATGAGGCCTTCAGTTCCAGAGGCTCTTTGACATCTGATAAGGGCTGTAGAGCTGAATTGATCCTGATCTTAAACTCTCCTAAGCTGGGGGAGATTGAGCAGATATCTGCCTCGGCCCCTCTGGGTCGCGCACCCACGGCCACACGGATAGGAAGCAATTTCCTCTGCACTTGGAGCTCAGTGCACTGACTTGGTCCAATGGGGGTGAGAATGAAGAGAGGAAAAAAATAAAAGACGCTGACGCCTGATTAATCAGCAGCGGGCCTCAAAAATAAAACTGCTTCCATGTGAGGGGGGGCTGACTTCACTGACTTCTGACTGAGTACGTATTAGAGGAATATTATCAGGTTCATGCAGAAAGATGTAATGCTACGCCTGTGCCCTAAAATAACCTCCTCAGCTAAGGAACTATGACATAAACATACACACAAGCACAAAGGCACCGGCCTGTCTGTGGAAGTAGCCATAAACCCTCAGGGAAAAAACTCCAGTTTGTTGTTATGGGGAGGAGAATACGCCACTGTTTACTTCTCAATTCTGCACGGCCTATTTTGCAATGCCAGTGAACTGAGCGTGGTGTCTGTGGTTTTCCAAGATAGGCTACACTAGATAGGATATCCTCCTCATGGGAGGGTAGAGCCACTGCAGCTCTACAGCCAAATGAATCCAACTCAAACAGGACAGAGACGCCGCTGTCATCGGCGAGCTACCGTCCACAGAGCCTCGAGACGAGTGGAGGCGATGGGAGGGTGCAGGGAGGGTACAGGGAGGGTACAGGGAGGGTACAGGGATCACCAGTCACGGTCTGGTTGGCACCACCACATTAATACAATCAGCATGACTGTGGTTAGCACTGATGACATCTAGAAAAATGGTTTGATTCACCCTCTGTACTTGTGTAATGATTCAAACGGCGAGGGGAGGTTTTGGTTACAGACTGACTACTGCCTGTCATAAATCTGTTCCTCATGGGCTGCGTAATCCTCGACTTGCCATGTCTACCACCCACACAAATATTTTGCTGCTGTTTAAAAATCATCCGCAGTACTTTTAATTGCTTCTGTGCGACTCTTAAAGGAGGCTAACTTTAACGATCCCTCTAGTCATTGGATTTTTTTTTGTTTTGTTTTAAAGAAGTGTCTGCTGAGTTAACGGGGCCTTATTGGAAACATGCGTCAGCTCAAGTGTTTTGGGTGGCCTCCAGTTTTATGTGAGTTTCCACGTGATTTTGTGTGTGTGTGTTTTTGTATGTTGTACAGGTTAAACCAGTGTGCACACATGTGCAATGCGGGTGGCTAAAATTGAAAAGAAAACTCTTTCTATTGCTCAAACGCCATCTGGAGATGACACGACTGCTGATGGAAACTCCTGAAAGTCACAGACAGGACGACCTCAAAGCCATTTTGCGGCGGGAGGCGGCGCTGGGCCGGGCTTGTCGAGACGTGGGTCGCTGTCTTTTGGAAAACGACCAGCTGACAGTGAGGAGTGAAGTGAGGCAGCTCATTTCGTCTGAATTTAAGCAAATTAATGAAACGTGTGCTTGTCAAACAGCAAACTGGCAATTGGTTGTAAGTGCTGGTGGTTGAACAAGCTGTCTGTGGTTTTCGTCTGTCAGCCTTAATTTCAAAACGCTTCATCCATTAACATTTTCATTAACATTTTTTTCTTTTGAATCAGCACGAGTTAATTTAATTTTTAAATATGTTACAGGGTGAAAGCCTTGTTTTGATTCCACACTGTCAACTCTGTGCTGTTATTAGAGACGTGTCGGAGCGACGTGGTAGAACCAGTGACGTCTATCGCACACAAAGTCGAAATAAAGAATGAATGTTATACAAACAACAACATCCGCTTACGTAGACATACGGAGTGAGCCGTAATGCTGGGAAATGGATTCGTTATTTGTTAGAGTTAAATGTCGGGGGTTTCGAGCGAGGTTTTCTTACTTCTCCGACTGAGCCCAGAAGGCTCTCTGCACTGGCAGGAGGAAGTGGAGGGAGAGGATTTGCAGTTTGACTGTCATACGTGACGGCGGGACAGTTTACAACACGTCATACGTGCGCGGACGTTTTAATTGCCTCTGCATGTGGAGGAGAAGACCTCCCTCGTGTCAGCTTTCCTTGAGCCCACTGACCTCCAGCTAATTACAGACAGACGGGTTGTGTAAACTCGCGGTACGACATGCGTTAGATTGGCATTTACATGACCCCCTCAGTCAAAATAACAAACACCTAACACATTTTTATTTATTTATTTCTTAATTTAATCTGTGCTGAGCGTCTGAAAACTGACAGGCGACTCGCAAGAACTGCACAAAACCCCCAGAACTGAACACCTCATCTCTTGAACCATGACACTGAATTGATATTTTTGTTGATGTTTCCACAACATACAAAGTCCATAAGGCGATGATTAAGCGAGGAAGTGCATTCTGCCTCCACAACCTTGGGGCTCGCTGTGCTTGTTTAGAACTGCTTGTTGACAGCCCTGTTTCCTATCCCCTGCACCTCCTGCAGTCCTGAGCACATGTGGTTGGCCGCCTCTCGGCATGCCTGGCCTCAGCTGACAGACTGAGGCTTACATGGCTCAGTGGAAGCCCCCGACCCGTACGGCGCTACTGTCCTTCTCTGCCAGAGCGTCATCGACTCGTGCGTCTGTCTTCGGACGCAGAGGCGGCCTGCCTCATCCAGAGGTGCTGTCACACTCTCATCACTTTCTCAGATGCAGTCTGGATGCTAACAGAGGAGGACATCTTTGGTCTCGCCTCGGTCCTGACTCCAGCTTTTTCCTTCCCCTGCTGAGAATTATACTCCCAGCTTGCAGGCAACAGTATCCACCTTCCAAATCCTGCGTCACTGGAGGAACACAAAATTAGTTGAACTTGCACTGTCCGCGTTCCTCATTCCTTTAGGCAGCCAGACGTGTCTTCTGGTTTCCATTTGTTTTAAGCTATTAGCACTCATGACCTGATAAGGGAGTGGCTGGAGGAGCACAAACATCCGTCTCCGAATACATCCGTCATCGTCCATATGTGTTTGACTTGAGCAATAATATCCGCTCCTGGAAAACTTTGGCTGGAGGAAACGGAGGTGAAACTACCGGGGTGCAGAAGCATTTGGACCTCATGTAATCCTTTACAAAGGTCCGAACGCTCCGTGTTCCATCAATATATTCCATCTCAATAAACGTCTTGGACAGCCTGCAGCGTTGTTAAGCAATTCAGTTGCACAGGCAGCTGACCAGAAACACAGCATTTCTGGAGACTTTTATGGGGGTTAGTTTTTGGCGTGTGAGCGAAACAGCTTCACATGCTATGAACGTCACCTCAAGTCAGTTTCCACTTGTGTGTTTCGCAGTCAACAGGAGAGACCTGCTTGCTTTTGCAACACGGATTCCACTGACAAACACACACACACACACACACCAGTGACGCATCTTTTTTTATTTGCAGATGATAAACAAAATATTTTATTTGACTGTCTCCTCTGTGTCTGGCAGGACATCAGTTAAGTCGGTGTTGACAGTCCCTCAGCCCTTCAAGTGGCTGCCTTCTAGAGAACTTTCTGGCTCTGAGCTGCACAACAATTTTTGCACTGCACAAAGCTGAAATGAGACACTTTACCGATCCATTATGTGAGTCCAAAGGAAGGAATGAAGACATGCATTTGGGCAAAGCTGCTCAACATTTTCTCCACGTCGGTTCACTCCTTCAGCAGACAAGTTGATTCGCACTGCACTGAGATCAGCGTAGAGTGTTGTCGGGAAGCAGTGGCTGTTTTAGGAAACAGCCAGTTGAAGGATGAGGTTAACGTGGTGTGTGCACAGAGAAGTGACTGCAGCGCGATTCTTTTCCTGTCATTTCTTCTCCCACGTTCGGACAAAGGAAGCCGAGTCTCATTTATTGTGGTCAGCATGTCAGTGCTATAAATATTCCTTATGGAGGCCGTGAGTTAACCAGGAACTGTACTTAATCCAGTCCAGTTTCGTACAGAGCAGGGATCCTCAGGGGACTTCTGCACCTGGTATTCAAAACTTTGCTGATGACACTCAACACCGGGGCCCGAACGAAGTGTCGCAGACTTGCTGCATTTGTTGGGAATAGATCATCCCTGACTTCTCGTGCAGCTCGATGTTCCCCAGGACCGCGAGGGTCACCTGCAGGTCGGCGTGCACGCTCACCGTAACGCGGGGCAGATGCTTTGTCAGCGCCAATATATTTGGGTACTGCTCACCTACTGCTCTGAAGTGGGTTCCTGACTTTCTTCTGAAACTCGTTCCACGCTAGTTGCCGGAGCAAAAGCATGGCATGTCTGTTCTCTCTTGGAAAACAGGGTTCGAAGGTGACATAATGACTGCACATTACGGATGACGTCATGAAATTTAATCTGTACTGTTCTCCACTGGCACGACAGAAGACGAGCTCTCAGCCTCAGTTTCCACAGAAAACTTGTGTTTTGTGTTTACACCAACTTCATTTGGCCCTCTAAGGGAGCTCTTGTCCCCGCGATTAAAAATTACATTGCAGATAAAACTTAGCGTAAACACTTCATTTTTTTTCTGTGCCTGGATTGCATAACTCTCAGTTAGCTTCAGCGAGCCCTGTGGTAGCAGCATCCACAGAGCTCTCAAATAAAACAAAGAGAGATGCGTTTCGAACTCTCAAACTCGCGGCGTCTCCAGCCCGAAGCCTTCCGGGAGCCGAGGCGGAAAGGAATGATGTTGAATGATGGCCGTGGCTCAAATCCACCCTCATAAACAAAGAAATGCTGGTGTTGCGACTGAAGATTCCTCCTCCGCTTCTTCTCCTTCTTTTGCAAAGTTGTGCTGACAGTCCAGCGGTGAAATCTGAACTCTTTAACGGCCTGAATTTCTTTGCACAGACATCAGACATCCAGATCTCCCAAGAATGCACGCGCACGTAAAGGCAACACTTCACTTTAACCCTTACGTTTAGCATTTCTAATCACTACATCAACACTGAATAAATGGGTTTTAACACACTATAACGTGCTTTAAAGCAGATTTATTAATGCTCAGTATTCCTCCTATCATGACATATTTTATATTATTACGGCTTTGCATGCATTTGTACATCACAGGAGTTACTACTACATTAATAAACAATTATGTCTGTTTATAATGACATTATAGTGTGATATAAACTATTAAATGTTTGTATGTTGCTCATAAGTCCTACATGTGCGGTTAAAGTGGAGTGACAGTTTTGCACACATTAAAACAAGAACAAATAAGCCAGCTCTTTCAAATATATCTGCTTTTTACTTTATTCACGTACTGTACAGTATTTCATTTTCAAAGTCTCTATCGTACTATATGACAATAATGGCTATCATTTACTACAAAAGGTTGCATAAATAATTTAAATGTGGAAATAAAAAATAAATATGCAGTTCATTCTTTATAACAGTCCTTCTTTGTGTCTGTAGGAAACAGCCCTCCCTCCCTCCTTCTCTTCGACACCCCGACAGGTGGGGGCACCACTGCAGAAGACCACACAGGTATATGTACAATCAAGTTACGCATCACGGCTCTCAGCTTACATGACAAACCCTCCCCCTTTCCAGTTGCTAAATCAAACACACAGTCGGAAAAAGAAGCAAACATTGTCAGTACAGTTTAAACAACCAAAATCAGGAAGCAACATGAGTGGAAACACAACGGGGTTGCTGACAATATGTGGAAAACACTGTGAATATTCTTCGTGAAGCGCAGTCCCGTCTGAGGCCTGGCTGAGGAAGGAGGTTGTGTCGTCTGCACTGACAGACGGGTCATCGCCACTTCCTCTTCCCGCCGGATTCAATCAGTCAATACGACGATAAAAACTGAATTATTGTTTTCATTATGTTATTTTTCCTCCCATCTTTCCTGTTTCGAGTTATTTACAGAGCGGGAGCGGAGAGCGAAGGGGAGTGGAGGTGTCTCGAACGCCGCGGGCTAACACAGCGGACGGCTTTTCTTGGCTGCGGATGGTCGACTGCTGCTCTGCTTGGCCGCGTTACAGATGAATTCAGGTGTGGGCGTGTTGGAGAACACTCAGCCTCTTGGTAACAAGACAACCACGCTCAATTTTCTGATGCCTCCTACACTCATGTGCACTTTGTTTTTATGTGTGATTCCAGCAAACAGGAACTGCTTATGTGCAGAGGGAATGGCTTTTTATGACTCAAATAACACAGGGACGGACTCAGAGGACTGTCCACTGACAAAACTGCTTTCTCCACCTTTTCTATTTCTCGGACCCTCCTGACTCTCTGTATCTGGTCGTGGGAAAGTGTAAATGATGGGCCTGGTTGGGGCTGTTGCAGTGTGGAGACGGCTGTAGGGCCAGGCCTTTGGTGGGCTGTCAGAGGGCCCTACAGGTCAGGGCCTCTCAAAAACCTGTCAACATGCTGGCCCCCAGAGCTGCCACCGTCTCCTCCACACACACACACACACACACTCACACTCACACACACACACACAGCCAAAAGGAGCCGGATTACAAGCACCTTGGAGCGAAGATACGCTTTCTCAGCTCTAAACAGGGCTGTGGTGAGCTGCAGCTCTGCATCCGCTGGATGTTTGTACAGATGGGCTCGAAGCCTCGGGGGGGTTCTCATTATGCTTACATGAAATCTGTTTGAGCGGAGGACGGAGCCATGTTCAGGGAGGTTTTGAGCTGTGGGGGTGATCAGATACTCGTTATCCAACATGCTGCTGCGACTCCAGACCAGTCGCAGTTGTGGCAAGCCCTGGCACTGACTCATTTTTGTCATGCAAGTAAGCAAAGTTCACAAATATGCTGACAAGTGGCTGAAAAACAAAGACTGATGACATAAAACCAGCCCAGCGATTAGCTTATGAATTTGCTCCTTTTTAAATTTCTTATTGCATCTCCTCCCTATTTGCAGGAGTTATGTTGGTTGGAGTGTTGTGTAACATGTGCGTGCGTATGAGTGTGCTTTGGTGTCTGTCCTTGAATGCTGAAGAGGAGCATCAGTACGAGTTGCCCATCAGCGGCGTGTTGTTCTTGCTCCGGTCTTGAGACAAACGACTGTGCTTCTTGTTGCGTTGCCTCTTCGGGACCTCTTTGGCCTCTGATTGGTTATGGTGGGGCCTGAAGCGCTTGCACTTGCAGGAGGTGACCACGCGGATTTTGTAAGTCCGAGTGTTGCCATTGGGACACTGCAGCTGGACCCTCCTCGTCCTGGAGTGGGCCGGGATGCAGCGGTAGTCCGAGGCGTTATTCCTCCACCACTTGCCCCGAGCGATGAAATTCGGCATGAGGTGAGCGGGCATGCACTGGCCCGAGCACACCAGCTCCTTGACGGGTTTGGCACTGCGGCACGATCCGTCGGTGATGTAGCGGGTGGACCGCAGCTCCCTACAGCTCAGCTCCGAGGCACCTGGGTGGAAGAGCGGGATATCACAGTTACACTCGTGGCTTCAGCCCAAAGCAAACACCCTGAAGGGCCGCAGACTTGAATGGACATTCTGCAGGTTAACCGCTTCAACGCTGCAGCTAATCCCAACATGTGCTGATCTTCTCTGATTGTGTTTGTGCCACTCAAAGCTGACAAACAAACAAACAAACATGTCAGGCACAAGTCGAGCAGGCAGCACTTCCAGTTTTAATCCTGACGTTCTGAAGCTCAAAAGAGCAGCCGAAAAATGCTCTCTTATTAATTTAGCTTATTAGAACAATTTGTACATTTCAGTAAGGAATTAAGCCACCGAGATTAGATCAGAGTTTCTGAATCTGATTCGTGGTCCGATCATTAGCCGACGGGGCTTGACAGAGAAATACAGCTGGCAGCAATCAGCTGATAGCAAATCCAGACCAGAGAGCCATTAAACAGCTCAATCAAAACTAATGGAGGTTCAGGCTGGAAGAAAAAGCTGGCATACTGCGTTGGCCCTCAGGAAATGCATGTGGTGATGGAGGAGTAAAGAGCTGTCTGGTTATTTTAAGGCAGCGCTGCAACTGTACAATTCTGCACAAACTGGACATCTGCCAGACGGGTTTGAGACGACGCACTCAGCCTGTAATCCGACGTTTCAGCCGCAGCTTTTTAACAGCCGTACGCATGAGTTATTGTCCTGTGTGTTCTTTTACAGGCAGTGTGTAAAAAGGGGCAAAGGAACTGTGGGTTAAGAAATGATACACTCTGAGAGGGATCTGTTTTCCTCTGTGGCTTTCTTTGCAAAAAGGGCTGAACAAAGGATTTATGTGAGGTGACTTCCTTTTTTTTGTCTCCCCACGAGAACTTGATCTGGTGTTATTCTGTGGCCGCCGCTGAAGGGACCACAGCAGTATACAATGTCTACAGGACGCACTGGCAGCGGTTCGCACCAATTACCACCCAAAAAGTTTCAATCCGCTGCTTACATTTCCTGTTCTCCAGGCCGCCATCAGCCCGAATACTAACGATGGTGGCCTGAAAAATAAAAAAGGATAACACACTAGACTACTGTAGGATTGCGTGAGCTGCTCCTCTCCCCCGGCGGTGAGAGTCGAGTCTTGGGAGAGGACTGGAGTTGGGCCAGGCGGTGGTCAAAGCCTCTGCCGTGACCCCACAGGGACCCAGGAAGCCATCCCAGGACAAAAGCTGAGAGATGGATGAAGAAAATAATCCGAGTGATTTCTGCCTCCCTGTGCGAAAGTCAGCACATATGTTGCTTATCCATATGAAAACAAGTCAATGCATTTTTCCACCCCTTTTTTGGAGACTAGAAAAGCGCTTAATGTGTGGATTTGTTGCTCCTGAGGTGGGAATATCCTCAACAGACAAAAATCAGTCACACTAACAGCTCTCAACTTGCTAATCCCCCCCCCGTCAGCTGTTGTTCCTCTAATCTAATCAATCTCCTTCTCTGATCTCTGATCGGAGATGATTAAACGAGGGCCAAACTATGGGAATACTGCACCACCCATCTTGAATCCATGAGAGCAAGCGTGAGAGTCTTCTGCACGAGCTGCTCAATCAGAACTTACAACCTTTACAGGCCACAGGTGGGAGTCATTCTCAAAGGCAGTGTTGCGTTTAAAAAGCAATTTCCAAAAAAACCCCCAAAAGACATCCCCCTGAAGAACAAACTGTTGGGTTTTTCTATTTGGAGGACATGTTGTTGCAATCAAATAGTTATGGACGTAATCAGAGCTTGACTAATAGTTTAAAGAGAGAAGGAAATAACCTGGGAGACAATGTGAAAAGAGCGCTGATGTCTCTCTGAAAGCCCCACTTCAGATTGTGTAGAGGAAGAAACCACAAGAATGTGTGTCTGCGCCGCGCTCATCGCCCTCAACTTTGGCAAAGGATTAAGCAAGAAAACACACTTCCCACACAGCGGAGCTGCTCCTAATCAGGAATCAGTGTGAAAATGAAAAGGCTGCTTGTGTGTGTTTTCATAAGTCACATCAACAAATACCAACAGCCTCGATTCAACCCATCACAAGGTTCAGTCTGACAAAAATGTCAAATAGGTGGAGTCTAATTAAACCACTTACTCCTTCAGAACCAAAGACACAGCATTTGATTAAAAACGTGCTAAATTTAATGAACACTTTTGATGTAATAAATAAAACATCTGTGGGGTCAACAGGACGGTTTGTCACGGGACAACTGAATTCCCACAAAGAGTCGACAAAATCAATTTATTTTATCTGAAAGTGAAACATTTTATCTAAATAAAAAGGATGAACTTATTTTAGAAAGTTGCAATTGCGGTTATTTAAATTATTTTCACGCTCCCGCGCGTCTGTTCACGTGCGGTGAGATTTCACTGACAAACTGACGACTTTGAAACTCACCTCAGTGCACAAATTTATTATTATTTTTATCGTTATTCATTTTGTTAGTTTCCTTATGTTCACGCATCGGGCCTCGATTAAAATCCTGAACCTTTTTATAAAAAAAAAAAAAAATAGCGTTATTTTGTATGTACCTTAATAAATTTTATAATTGGTTTTATCTCTTTTAACATATCCTCAAACGCGCCAATTTCATTTTAACATCATACTTACTGTAGGAGACTGCGTTTGCTGTTCTTCCACCGTTTTTCGCCCTGTTGTTCATACTGTTGTTGTTGTTGTTGTTGTCGTTGCTGCCGTTGGACGCCTGTTTGATCGCCTCCTGAGGTGTCCGACTGTTTTCTCTGTACTCCGGTAAAATCTCCGTGGCGTCGTTTGTCAATACCTTCCATCCCTTCACCGCCGTGCAGCATCCATGGAGCAGCAGGAGCGCCGAGCTGGAGACGAGGAGGGCCAGAGACACCTGCATGCTTGTCGGTCTCAGCGGCAGAAATGAACTCAAAGCGCACCGAGGAGGAGAGCAAAAAGGGGAAGACACCGGAGAAAGAGAGGAGAGAGAGAGAGAGGAGGAGGAGGAGGAGGAAGAGGAGATGCCCGCTTGGACAAGTTGGTCAGTTCCACACTCTGTGCGAGAGGCGCGCACGGTATTTAAACCTACGCAAGTTTCCGTCAAGGCTCACAATTAAGCGCTTACACGAAGTGGGAGGGGCTGAACCTGGGAGGAAGATTCATTGAGAAAACAAGGAGGGGGAGAGGACTGGGTGAGTACGAGGAGGGGAGGGGGTGGGAGAGGCGAGGGAGAGAGGGGAGCGGAAAGAGGATAAGGCAAGGTGAGAAAGATGAAAAGACAGGAGAGGGGAGGTTAAAAACAACCCCAAAGGAGGAGAAGATGGAGAGGTGGGAGGTGAGGCGGGGGAGAGAGGGAGGAGCAGACTTATGTTGGAGGGCGTTGAGTGATTCAGCTGATCTGCACATCTCGCTGTGGTGTTGTTGTTATTGTTGGAATTAGGGGAACAAAATGCATCTTCTCCCCCTTTTTAATGACTTCCGCAGCATTACGTGTCCCACAAGCATCCAGGCGTTTCTGAGGTGGTTTATTTTGGACCGCGTCCCCAGGCGCAGAAATGAAGTTTTTCCACTGCTGCAACATGCGCCTCACACTCCTCCTAAAACAGGCTTCACCCTGTCTGCTGACACCAGGATGTACACAAGTTAATCACTCATTTCTCACATTAATTATCCACCATTGTAGCTCTCAGAGGAGGAGTTCAAACCGGTTTAAAAGATCCCAGCGGGGCCTCCAACTTCGCCTGCAGTTTTGAGAGATTCCTCATCATCTCCTCCGGCCTCCTGCTCTTAATCAACATGTGCCGTGTACATGATTTGAATTTATATAAAAGTTTTACATGGGAACTCAATATGCTATATCCTTTGTGGTCTATCTGGTTTAAATAAAATAGCATGGGCCGAGGACTGCATGTGCACCCTCCTCACAGTTCTTGGCATCCCTCATATCCCAGTGTTTCGATGAGTGCTGACAGATTGAGGCTCTTTCATTCAAACACTGCCCTCTTGAGGGAGAGTAAACAAGTCTTGAGGAGGGACGAAACACAGGATTAGGGATTCATTAGCATCACAGAGGCCTTTTTTATTTTTTAAACATCCAGGGGCAATAAGTCATAAAAATAGCTTGAAACATTTATAAAGTTGAGAAAACCCCTCATATCTCAATATCACAGCTTTGACACCCATTCATTTGAGGCACAGAGCAGCTTCCATAATCATATGTACTCCGCTACTCATCTACTTTTATACAAGCCATAAATCAGGGTTTGGAGAGCTGTGGCCCACTGGTTGATTTAAGGTGGTGGACATAAACAGACACTAAATTAAAATAATGATATTGAGGCTTCGGTCAGTCAACATTATTCTTTTCTTCCGAAAGACCGGTAACAACAGAGCCTTTCATCAAAATTCTCGTCAAGGCAAGCGACACTCCTTTGGTGCCCTTTTTGAAGTCTTACCACAATAATAATTTGCATTCACTGGATATATTTTTGTGTGAATGTAGAAATTCTGTTGTTGTAACCTTCAGCTAAGTTTGTGATGTGGTTTAGCACAGCACAATGTCTGGACTCATTCCACACAGATAATTAAAAATGTCTCTGTTTCTGGAATATACTATACTACTTTGATTTCAATATCAAATCTACACTAAATGATTTGTTTTTGGCTTCTCTGACATATGTGCTCCTTATAAAGATCTCACAGCTAAGTAGTTAGCAAACAGTGGCCTGTTTACACTTTCAAGCAACACCATTATTTAATGATCATGTGTCCAGTGCAAGTGCAACTCTCACTCTTTAGCGTTGTTTTAGATGGGAATACCTGGCTTTTAGCTGCTACACGCTCTGCTATGTTCACTAGCTAGTAGCTAACTTTGTCTGCCTTTCTTTTGATTTTAGGCCATTTGTGGGCTGGAAAACAACAAGGTAGAAGAAGCTAAGATGCTTTGTGGAGCTGAGTTGGACTATAAAGTTTGTCACAGCGAGAAGGGACTGGTTCTCCGGACTTTAAACAGCAAAGTTTTGATTTTTGTTTAAAGAGTGAATAAATGAATTTAAACAAAATACTAAATCATTCTTCTCGGCAAAAGAAGCTAAACATGGAATCACGACGAGCTGCGGCCTACGTTTACTGAAGTTTTGGCTAACGGAGATCGATTTGTGACAAAAATCACCAAATTAGACCTTTCGTTTGATGGCTGAAAGGCTACACGAATCGCTTGTTTCCACTGCTCTTGTAAACCTAATGATACTGCAGCTTTATGTCTTCAACTTGAACCATTAACGTTATACCTGACTTAACTCTGCGTACAGGAAAATCTTGTATATCTCATTGCTAGTCTACGATGTCCGAACCTCGGAAAGGGTCGTCAACGTTCCCAAGTGCTGATGGTGCCGAAACATTTACGAACTCTGAAGTCGTTTGAAGCTTCTCGTTTCCTCAGCCAAGATGTCCCGAAGTAACTGGAGCAGACAGCTACTGTATGTCCTCCTGTTGCCTGTAAGCCTACAGCTCTGAGATGGTGCCAGAATTTTTCTTTTGTGAGCGACGGATGGTCCCACTGTCTACACAAAGCCAGCACTGATTACAGCCTTCTCGCCGACACTGCGTCGCAGTGTCAGTCACAGTCTCAATTTAGACCACGCTGGGTTTCTTTAAGGAGCCCTTGGGCCCCAGCGCAGTGTTTTTTATCATGATAACAGTACAATGAGGCCCAAATAACAATCAGATGCTCAACAGATTTCAAGAAAGCATCCGGCATGAGCACGAGTTTTATGGAAATGGCAAAAAACAGGCCATAAGCAGACTTTTCCAGTTCCTTGTGCCTTGTTTTTGCAAGTGTGATTCGTGTTTGTTAACTACTTGATCACACAGGTTAAAAACAAATTTTTCCAACACAATTACAAGCCAGTGAAAATAAATAATGAGATACTGTTACAAAGCTGCGTATTTGAAACTCTGCACTGTTAAACTCTGTTTGAGAGGATGAATTATTCATGTGTCCACCACACTTATGCAAAGCAGGTTCAAGTTCAGCTCTCTGTCTTCCCACATGAATCGCTGCAGAGATAACACAGCAGAAGCTTTGTTTTTACTTTGGAGCAAAAGGCGACGCATTGCTGTGACCATGCCATGCATTACACTCGACAGAATATGAACACTTTTATTTTCGCTCCCATTTTCCACAAGATTCAAGGCTTTTTAATGCACAAAAAAGATTACTTCCTGTTCTCTGCCAAAATAAACCCTCCACCCATCAGATGAGGCATATAAAAATGCTGATTAGACAGCAAGATGATTGCACAGGTGTGCTTCGGCCTGATCTCAATAAAAAGCCACTCTAAAATGAGCAGTTTTGTATTGAAAGAGAAATTTGGGGTGTGAATTTATAACCTAAACAAAAAGTGTTTTATTTATATTTTAGTTGAGTGTGAAAGGTTAAATTCACTACGCTCACGAATCTTTTCTGGAGCCAGAAAATATTTTTTCATTCCACTGGGACTATTTTTCTCAAAGTAAAGTATTCATACTGAGTACTGGCACAGGTATTGTTTTTTGAAAAAACATCACTTTACCACATTTTTATTTTGAAAAAACACAGACTGGAAAAAAAGCCTGTTCTCCTTCCAAATAGCACAAAGTTTAACAGAATCTCAAGTTAATGTGCACTGCTGCGATAAAAGTATTAGAGGGTGGTCCATCGAGACAAACAGTTGGTGGGCAGAACAGTAGAAGTACTGCAATGTTTTTAATGCATGATTGTTTCATGTGTTACTTTAGTCTCATGACTCCACTCAGATCTGATGTTATTTAGTCTTTTCAGTGGGTGATTCAATAACATTTTCTGCCCTTCATCATTTATTTGCTAAATTTATCCCTGTTACACTTTATCACATTTTCCTTGTCACCTCAGCAAAATGTAAAACCTGTCTGCAATACTTCAAGTTTATTTTTTGGATGCACACCTGTTGATAAGCTGTTTAAGCCTGCCTCATAAAATACAATATAAGATGATTCACAAACCACATCTGACACTCATCACAAGCCATTTTGTGATATGACTGGAAGACGCTGCACAACATGTTAAATGCAGGCAGCAGCGATGAATACCCTGAGGTTTCAGTGTGCTTTGAATGTGCGTTACAAAAGCTGTGAGGTACTGCAAATCTAAGAGCAAACACAAACAAATTAGGACAAATAAGGATGCCTCACATGTGACAGGACAAACTTTAGATGAAGACATGAAGCTCCAAAGCAGTGCATCCTGGAAAATCTGTGTTGATAAAGTATACATGCGGATATTTTTCAGTGTTTGCGCATTTGAAATGCAGATTGTATCATATCTACACTTCGAGTGGCTGCACATCTGGAGATGTTTAAATCAGACGATGTGAAGCACTCCCATTTCACATGTCGAAGCGCTGCACTTTCAAATCTGTTCAGCTTTCTCCACGAGTAAACACCTATTCATGACTGGAACACAAAATATGTTTTCTCGTGTCACCTTACTGTAAATTTAAATGCAACAGAAGACGGCAAATAAAATCTTTGTTGCTGTTGCTTATCAGAAATAACTGCACTCTTGCGCTTACATTTTCATTGCACACATACATTCGTACATGTGTGAAGAATCTAAAAGCCACTATGAAGTAAAGCTGTAACGTTGATCGATTGCCTTGCATTAACCCTGGACGTATTTGAAAGTGTTTCATTATTGACAGTGGCTCTGCTCTGTATCACTTTGTATATCCCACTGCAGAGAATACCAGAGCTGACTCTCTCTGTGCTTTCCAACAGCTCGGACAACTGATTTATCAACTGTTCATGTACACACAATTCTTTCCAAACCATATCTGTTCATTGGCGAATAATGAAAATAATTTATCACTGCTCAGCTGAACAATACTGCGCAAGAACAAAGTAAGACTCTCCCTTGTTTTTGTGCACCGGATTAGCTTTAAAAAAAAGTGGAATCGAGAGGGGAAAAAAAAACACTAAACATTATAAAATGAATTGCAGCTCAGGATGCTGCCAGTGATTTGTATTTTTATTATCCACTCTTATAAATACAATTTGCTTGTCTGTTGGCAGCCTTGATGGTTTTCTTTAGCAGGGCAGGAGGTCACGGGGAGGTCACCGACTGCTCCGACCAA
Organism: Scatophagus argus; assembly: GCF_020382885.2. Classification (NCBI taxonomy): domain Eukaryota; kingdom Metazoa; phylum Chordata; class Actinopteri; family Scatophagidae; genus Scatophagus; species Scatophagus argus. The sequence goes on along the minus strand of NC_058513.1, from coordinate 16,854,138 downwards.
GCTGTAGCCGAGACATGATAAGCCTGAGAGTCCAAAGTGGGACTCCTCTTCCACTCCGGTCTTTTATGTGGTTTCCACACATGAAAACAGGAGATTAAACCATGGCTGTTGTAAATCAGACTGCAGCCATTTCCATTGTTTGTCTTAAGGCTTTTCAGAGAATCATCAAAATAGAAAGTGCACCCATTCAAATAGATTTGCAGCCAAGTGGTAGAAACTGTGGGAGTTAGCCTGGCTGGCCCTCAGCGACCACACTAAGCTGTACGCTAACCACCCCGAGCATCTCAGCGCAGCGCTCACCACCAACACGCTGCCTGCCAGCCGGCCGGCCGCAGGTGCTATTCTTAGCAGATTAAAAAAAAAAAAAAAGAAAAAAGAAATCACCCAACAAATTATTCACGACATAAAAGCTAAAAGCTGACAGCTATCTTACATACATGCACACAGCAGCCCAGGGTGTTGTTTTGCATGAGCATCTGTGTGTATCATGTCTGTGATTCAGCCCAGGATGTTATTCTCAAGGTTAACCAGCTGGCAAATAACAGCAACAGTATGCAGTATTTAAACAGATGCAAAAATTCAAATTCTACCAAATTTAGAAGAAATCACAGGCAGAGAGTTAGATTAAAAAACTGCTTCCACTCTCATTCCTGCATGTTTCCTGCTGGAAAGATTTTAGCCTAGCTTAGCATAAAGACCAAAAATGGGCAACGGCACCTAGCTTGACTTTGTCCATAATCCATAAATACACACCTTTAAAGCTTACTAATGCGATACTTATGTGATGTGTTAGAAAGGTCTGTATTTTTTAGCGTCAGTGCTGTTTCCTCATCGCCCACTGGCTACATATTAGCATACGGAAATGAGAGTGCTATCAATCCTCTTTTAAACACTTTCACTTCATTTTAGCCTAAACTCTGTGACCATTGCACACTTAAATACCAACATCTTATGTGTAAATCAGATCATTGTTTGTACACAGGATGGTCAACACCCAACAACAAGTAACTTGAACAGAGAGTTTTATATTTTATAATTAGGTAAATAAAATCCATGACCAAGTTGTGTTACAATACAAGCTGCAGGTTTATAGGACTGCGTGGTGTCTCTCGAGGTGCCTCAAGCTCACAGCAGTCCGTGGACCTGGGAACCTCCCCATTAATTTCTTCTGTACTGTCCCTTCAATCTAAGCTGTATGCAGCACCATAAACTGCCAAATGAAACCTGAACAACAGACGTGGAAGCAAACAGGTTAATTAACACTGCTGCTGCTGTCATAAGCTTTGTAGAGCTTCTTAACGAGAAACACACTTCATCTACCTGACATACACTGCATATAGTGGGCCATGTAATGTGCTTTTTGTCTCTTGTGTTAAGGCAAAGAGCCTCACTTTAGTTTGGGTTCATCTGCCTGTCTACATGTTTTGTTTGAAATTCAGTGGCTGTAAAAGTAAAAAAAAAAAAAAGCAAAAAAAAAAAGCACAAATCTCATTATTGTTTTACAGAAAAGTTTGACGCACCCTGGATGCGATTCCAGGTCTCTTCACTGCATGTCACACTCCCCCTACCCACCAGCCTTCTGGTCTCCCTCCAACTGTCACTGCCTAAAGGAAGCAGGAGCACCTTGGTACATAACCGCTATGTTGCTGGTTCATTTTCAGTTAAGGACAGCTATTGTATATTTCCTGTCTGCCTCTTGGCTCTCAAACTGTTCAATGAGAGGCAAAAATGCCCCAAATAATCTCAAAAAAAGAAAGAAATAAATAAAAGAGAAAGAGAGAGAGAGAGAGAGAACTGTTTGGCATTTCGGGAATTATGACTATTCAATTTTCTTTTGACATTTTGAGAAGATGATATCACATTTAAGTCTGTGCTTTGAATACAGACCTGGATATTCAAAAGCTTCATTCATCAACACCTAGAGGTGTTGGTAGGCATGTTTTTGTATGTTAGGTAGAGCACGGTTAGCTGTTTGTTAGGCTGAGCTTCGTATCAGTGTTTGTATTTCAGTCTCAGCAAATATGCTTTCCATTGCGCTTTTTAATGTCTCTTTACACAGAGCTGAAGTCATCACGTATGCTGTACTGTAAGCTACATACACTACAGCTTTCTTCAGTGTTGCACCAGGTGCCAAGTAATGACTTAAAACTGTTTTTAGAAACTGGAGAGAAAAAAAAAACCTCACCAAAGCCTTATGAGAATATAAGCAGAAGCGTGCTGTAATATATGTAGGTGGTGAATGAAAAATGTGGAGGTGCTTCAGCTCGAAAGCTGTACATTCTTCCTGACTGTCAAAATCTCCCAGAATAATTTGCAAGGTGTGCTAATTAAGCGTGAAAGTACAAACAGGCTCAGCTGCCGCGAGAACATACAGCATGTAGAGACGCTCATGACTTTGATTTTTTTTTTTTTTTTTTTTTTTTTACAAGATTAGTAAAACAAGATAACAAGCATGTGAGAATAATCCACAGCTCTTGTATCTAATCCAGTAAAGGCTAAATAAAAGCAGAAGCATTAAAAGAGGTCACGCCTCGGCTCGTCACGTGAAGGTGCTGCAGCTCGCCGTCAGTTCCAAGCCCACCCACTGTGCAGCTTCCTGAGAAAGTCCAGCCTTTGTTTTATGCACAAATGTTGCTTTCCAGCACATTTTCACAAACTATGACCATACGTGTCACACTGTTCAGACAGAAATGACTGCTGTCATGATACAGCTGAAAGAATATTGCAATAAACCCTCACTGGGATGGATCAGAGCCTGGCCATCTGTCCTGTCACACACCGAATGTGAAGTAAAAATGCATGGGTTCAGTCTCGAGACGGGTGCATATATTTGTAAAAATTAGAAGAGGTTTTGAAGACGCCTTTAAGATGAACAGGGCGTCACCTCACTTGCTGTAATCACTAAAAGGCTGCACACACATGCTTTTCTGTAACACCTAAAGCATGCCTTAAAGAAAAAATACACCAACACTCTCATTAATGAAATGCATACTGCTCCAGCATAAGGCCTGAGTAGTTAGTGAGTTATGAATATGGGCCAGTTAAATTTGAGCAGGTGATACTAATTGAGTGGTACAGCCCATCTGGAGGTGATTAAACAAAATGCACCACTCAAATACAATTCCTGCATGGATACAGTCACAGTGTGCAACCCACTTTATTGTATTTGCATGCCCATAATGAGCAGATACTGTATGGTAATGGTTAGGGGAATACTTGATTTTGTTACTGAGGTACAAGTGCTGCGCTTTTGCAGTCAAATATTCCGCTTCTGGGGACAACGGGTCGATAATGTGCAGCTCTTTGCAATTAGTGTGGCTGCAAAATCTGTTTTAAAGCTGAAAACAAGGCCTGTATTTCGACATCGGCGACTGTTTTCCACGAGTATTCAATCTCACTCTACAACCGCAGCTTTGTACAAGGGTGTTTTGGTTTACGGGTAAGTTTAGGACATTGTTTCTGTCTCAGCAATCAACTGGTTCCTATCAAGTGTTTCCAGTCTTTATTAAAATCAAGCATCCATAAAGAGAGATACACTAATTCCTGCCACGGGTTTAAAAGAAGACTAAAAGTGCTCACTAAGTGTCTTTTGTTGCTTTATCTTCATATCTTTGTGTGGGTTTTGATGTTTAAACATTCGACCGGCAAGATCAACATAAAGCACACCAAGCGCAGTAAAATAGCACTTGAGAGATTAAACAAGTAACACCACCACGGGCGCAGGCACTTGGAAGAGGATCTGACGATCTCTCAAAACTGCATTCTCTCTTTCTTCCTTTTTTCCCCTCTCGTTCTTAATATTTCCTAATAATTAGTGCTGCACCACAGATGTGCAATTCTCCCTTTTCACCCTGCTGCCTTTCCATCCTCTGAATGTGGGGTATTAGGATGAGGATTTAAAGAGAGCATCATATGCTTTCTATTTGATAAAGCCACTAAAACTGAGGACAAAGATGAAAGCTGAACAGCCCATATGGGGTGGGGGGGTGCTGCGGCGAATTATAAGCAAGTGTATTTAAGGACTGCAATCATATTTTAAATAGTCTAATGAACCCAAACATATGGGGGACGAGAAAAGAACAATGCTTTTCTGGAGGTTTGAAAATCAACTCGCTGGACTCTGGATAAAGCCTGAGGGACTGAGGGAAATGGGATAAATGAGTCCACTAGCAATAAAAGTTTCAAAGGAGACTGATAACTTTATTTAGTGAGATTATGGAAGAAAAATTCTAGTTCATCAGAGCCAAAACTGATTGAATATCCTCTTTCTCACCGATGAATCATTTCCCCTCATAAACAAGTATCAAACACAAGCTTCCACCCATATTATACAACATGATGAGTGACTCTAAGGCCATGTGAGATTGTGTATGGACAAGACAATGATTCAGAGCACACTTTCATCTTTGCAGGAAAAAAAAATACAAGTGTACATTTTTCAGCTAAAACATGACACTTTAATTCAAATTTATTTGAAATGTAATAACATCTCAAACAAATCCATCTTGAAATGCCCTTCCTTTGAGTCACTAATTAAAGTGTCACCAGTGCATGTGACTCCACTGTTACTGAACACAGGAACTTGTCTGCTTTGATTCCGGCTTTAGCTATAAACATTTCCACGCTGCAAAAACCGCAGCAGCACATAGCTGAAATAAATGGCACTTCATCACACAGAGCCCGGTGCTGTTATTGATGAGATTTCAGGAAAACTGGCGTCCTGGATTCCTTTAAATAAGCAGCAGAGAGGGACCTATAACCTGCTGCAACACATAATCCCTCCATTTCACTCGAGCTGCTTCCTGACCCTAGCCTCTCCCTTGTGAATCCTGCACCTGACATATTTCTCCATCAGACATCCTGGACATGGAGTCCAACAGGTTTGGCTTTAGCAGAGGTCATTTTATTCAAATTCAGCTGTCCACCTTTTCCGAGCTTCAGCAGTAATGAAATGGTTCCTCTCTCGCTAAACCAACTGAAATAGCGCAATAGTTTGAATACCGACGGAGTAGTGAGGGGGTCCCTGGTTTACTGGGACCCATAAGGGACCACACAGCTGGTCTGCAACAATTGTTTGTGCAAGAACCTGAGAAAAAAGAGCAGGGCAGAAGGTACAACTGCAATTGGTGTGACCCCCTCAATAACCCTGCTGTGTGACTAGTCCATCCCAGGTGTGTTGGTCCTGTCTTGTGAAGCATAAAACAGCATTTGCATCAACACTTGGACACTTGCATTTGGAAAACTTTCTCTTTCTTTCTCTGTCATCTCATTCCCACTCTTGATGCCATTTCCCCTCTGACTTTCCTGCTTTCTCTCTCTCTCTATTATTTGTCCTCACTGCTGTGTTTCAAGTGGAGTGTTTTACAGGGATTTGCCTCCACCTAGTGGTAATCTAATGCAGCAGCTACAGAAGCACACACAGTATATGTCAGTCTGGTGTCTGTGTGTAAACATGGCGGCACACAAGAGCTCTTTGCTGCAATACTGGCACCTTCTATAAGTATTTCCATTTTGTTATACTTGTACTATTTTACTCCACTATGAGGCCATTACCTTATCTTGAATTTCCCTCGGGATCAATAAAGTATCTATCTATTATTTTTATTACATTAATAAGATGTCTTATCTCATCAGATGTTATGGTACTCGACAGACAGATGTTGTGCAAGTAAAACATATGCCGTATCGAAAATACACATGCCTTTTGTAACAACACTGTACACATATATGAATAAATAAAATGTGTCTCAACTGTCAGTGAGCAGTGGTCTAAAGGTTAGAGAAGTGAGTTTGTGATGGGGACGTCATTGGTTCAGTAAATCTGGGTCAGGAAAGTGAAAAAGCAGAACTTGTCCTTCCCTCATTAGCACCACTGAGGTTGGTTCACTCTCAGTGAATCAATGAGGCTGAAAAATGTTTAACACTGGCCTCCCTGTAGCTCAGGTGGTAGGGCATGCGACCCATGTACTGAAGCTGTCTGTCCTCTGCAGTGGTCATAGGTTCCATAGGTTCCACTCATTCGCTGGGTGTCATCCCCTCTCTCTCTGCCCCTCCCCTTCCTGTCATATCTTTAGCTGTTCTATTTGAATAAAAGGCAAAAAGCCCCTCCCACCCAAAAAAAAAACAAACAAGACTGTTGCTAAGCAACGCATGATTGGGTTTGCAGAGTTTTACCAGAAAAATCTACAGCTCTCAACAGCAAACTACGGTGTACAACAGACAACGCAGTCTATAACAGACAGCTCCAGTCTGCGAAAGACAACACAGTCTACTACAGGTAAGTAAACAACCCATCCTTCTGTCAGCTACTGGCCATGTCAGCCTTTGTTAGCAAACACAAACTGCAGTAAAATGTCCAGTAACTACAAAGTGTGTTCACCCTGAGAAAATCTAAACATAATCTGATTTCTTCTTACATTTTATCTGTTTAATTGTTTATTGTTTGCATGTTTGAACAGTTGAATTGAGAAAAATCCTCAAGTATAACTGATTTAATTGTGAAGTTCATGTAAACCTACTTTTTAAATTAAGACCTTTGCTCTCACAAAATATAATCAGGTTCCTGACTAGAAATAGATATCAATCAAATCTATCTTAACTATTGTAATACAGAATAAAACATCCGTTATGTCAGTGTGCACAGAGCCTGAAGCACAAAGCTTTCACAGAGCAAGTTGATAACCACCGTCGTGATGCTCTTTATCTCTGACTGGGGTTTCAGGTTATGAGTCAGCTCATGCAAAGAGAGCCTGTCTACCCCTCATCTTTTGTATTTGTTGATATATTTTTCATCAATTGTGTTTAACTAACATCATCCCAAGTAATTGTTGCTCTTGTGCTGTTTTATATTTACAGTCTACATCAGACAGTGACCATGGACCAAACAAACGATCCCAGAAACAGCCAACAAGCTGCTTTCGCTGCTCCACAGGTCTGTAGGGCCCGTGCAGCGCTTCCCTCAGATCCTGTCGAACTGCAGGGCGAACTTCAACACGCTCGTGACGTCCTGGAGGAATGGGGGTCTCAGAGAATAAAGATGGGACACAGGATCCACAAACTGAAATATGAGGTCAACAGACAGGACATGTTCATAGACCTCAGGGACAGAAAGTTCAGTGACGAAATACAAAAGAGCCGTGACACCATCGCACAGCATGAAGAAGAAATCTCCAACCTGAAGAGAAGTCTCCAGTACATGCAGAGCGTTCAGGAAGAGAGCATCCGAGAGAAAGAACACATGGCAGCCAAACTGAAGGCAGAGCGACAAAAGGCCTCAGAGAAAACCAACGAGCTGCTCGTGCTGAACCTAGAAAAACAAAAGATTGTTCTGCAGCAGAACGATTTGCAGAACATGGTCAAGCAGCTGGAACAGCAGCTCCGTCAGAGGGACAACGAAAACCTGACTCTCAGGAAACACAATGACAGCCTCTTTCACAGCCTCACTGAGACCAACAAAATCCTTAAAGCCAACAAAGCTGAATTTCAGGAGAGCAACAGAGCCTGGCAAGACAAATACAAGGCTCTGCAGGAGAAGTTCAGCGACAAAGAACAGGTTTGGGACACAAAGCAACACCTGGAGGAACAGAAGAAAGAACTGTACGAGAAAAAACTCGAAGAGATGAAAAAGAAAGAAAAAGAAGAGAAAGAAGAGATGAAAAAGAAACAAAAGGAAGAAAAGGCAGAGATGAAAAAGAAAGAAAAAGAGGAGAAGAAAAAACAAAGAGAGGAGAAGAAGGCAGAGGGCCGCTGGGGTCGGAGGTTCAACAAGAACTACGACAGCGACAGGGTGGTGGAGGAGGCTGCTGGTTGTTCGGCTCAGGTCGATCAACAGTAGTTCCTTCTTCCTTCGTCTGTCCTGTCTCCACCCTCCCTTCACCCTCTGTCTCCATCACCCCTTCCTCTTTCCACCTTCCACCTCATTCCTCCCCCCACCTCGCTTCCACCTTCCTAACTCCCCCATTCTCTCTCACAGCCACCTCTTTCCAAGACACTGAAGCTCAAATTGCTCCCAATTCGAGGACGGCACAGCGGCTCACAGAAACACCTCATATTTCAACATGTTTGTCTCTCTGAATAAACATACCGAGTATAATACAAGCAGAAGCAAAGATAAAATCTGACTCCAGATTTTATGAAAGAAATGTTCAAAAAAAAATTAATTATCTTGACAAAGCTATGGTGACGAGTCAAATAACTGAGGATTTAGAGGTTTGTGATGCGTCAGTGGTCAAAATGGATATGAAGGTAACTTTGAACAACTGCTCTTCAGCTTCATTGCTACTGACTTTGTGTTTCAGTTTTATGTCGTGGTCACGCTGCTCGTCCTGACAAAAGCAAAACAACAACAAGCATAAACCAACATGTCCTGCACCCTTTTAACATTTGTTACCAATCAGTCTGTCAGATGGAAAACCACAACTGTGCTGCTTTGTTTAGCAGCTAGTTAGCCTCTTCAGCAGATCGAAAGTAGCCTGCAGGACTGTTCTCAACCGCTCAGTCACCTGAATAAAATGTTGCCACTGAATGCTTCTGCAAACCACAAACGTGTTAAATTTCTAACATACATAGCACTGTAGATATTTACAGGGGCAGCTGTGGCCTAGAGGTTGGAGAAACGGCTTGTGAGGTCACTGGTTCGATTCCCCCACCACACGGGCAGGAAAAATTTGAGTGTGGTGGAGTGATAATGTCTCCACCCCTCATTAGCCGGCTGATGTGCCCCACTTAACCCCCAATATATGCTCCCTGGGCGCTTGATGAAAATGCAGAGAAGTAATTTCTCAGCTTGGGATTAATAAAGTAACTTAAATTAAAAATAAAAATTAACAAAGGTTCGAATCCCGGTCTGGGCCCTTCTATGTGGAGTTTGCATGTTCTCCCTGTGCCTGTGTGGGTTTTCTCCGGGTTCTCCGGCTTCCTCCCACAATACCAAAAACATGCACGTTAAGTTAATTGGCTACCCTACATTGCCCCTGGGTGTGAGTGTGAGAGTGTGCAGTTGTCTGTCTTTGTGTGTTGGCCCTGCGATTGACTGGCGACCAGTCCAGGGTGAACCCCGCCTCTCGCCCGTAGTCAGCTGGGATAGGCTCCAGCCCCCCCACGACCCTGACGGATAAGCGGTATAGAAAATGGATGGATGGATAACGCCAGGATCTAGGTTCAGCGAAAGAGTGTATAACAAGAAATCAGGATTTACAGGCACACTTATTTATGTAGAAATGGTAACAAAAATAGAAGTACACATACAATTGGCACCGACTCACATAAAAAGTAATCATCCACTCAAATTCCCAGAAAGCATCAAAACCCAGATTTCAGAAAAAAATGAGCATTTACTCCTGTTTTACCTCACTAAGGTTTGATTAGAATCCACTCGAGTTAAAAGATCATTTTCAGCCTATGTTCCTTTAAGTTGTTATTTAGTTTCTGATTTCTGTCCGAGTTTAATCATTTCTATCTTACTTAGGTCTATTCAGGAATGTAAGTCTACACCTTCTTTAGTTTACTTAACCAGTAAACAAGTTAGAAGAAACATTACAACATTCGGTACAAAATAAGTGGGAAATACAATACAATTTGAACACAACCAAATTTCACAAATCATCGTTTTATGCATTCTCCATCAAACTTAAAACTCACCGCTTGGTGTGTATCAGTCTTTTCGTTAAGTTCTTTGCACGTCCATATGAGCTCAACTGCGGGTTGCAGCAATTTACTTGAAGTTAAGTCCTACCGCCATTTCGATGCGGGAATCCATGTCCTTATCCTTGAGAGGCCGGTCGGTCGTGGGGACGTTGACGCTTATCCACCTGATTTCTCCAACGGGTGGCTCGCCATTTTGTTCTCCAGCTTTGAGTGTATGAACACAAACAAGCGATCTCCACAACTGAAACCTGGCCTATTGTTAAGCAGTGCAGTATACGTAGAAACATTTCAGTTTTATATAGTTCATAACAAAATAAAGCTCCAGACGAGAGCTCGCAAATAAATACAATTTAACTGTTCGATTTACCTGAACCGCACCCTAAAATGGCGGAGCGTTCGCCTCAAGCTACAACCAAGATGCTAAACTTGACCGTGCATGTCGCCGTCACCTCGTAGAAGGCTTCACACAGAGAAAACACAAAATACGAAACGTAAAGTTTACTCACACTATCGAAGCGTAGTTACTGGCCATTTCGGCTGCAACGGAACAACATGCTAACTGACACTGAAGAAAATACTTTACACTCACCAAATCAACGTTCAAAACTCAAAGAAAGGAAATCCAGCAAAGCAGCGGGTAAACAGAAAATCCTCCAATAATAATAATAATAATAAAAATCAAATCCTTTTTGTTTTTTAAACTTGTGGATAGCTTTTACTTTTCTGTTTTACGTCTCTTACGCAGGCGGTGCTGCACTTGCTCTGATTGGCTGCTTCCGTGCACTTGTTAAAGGACCATTACGCAAAGTAATGTGGAAAAATAAGCAGCTTGAGCTACTTTTATGACTGTTCGTGCTGATTTAATTCGTTTACACGATGTTTCTTATTGGTTTAATCCTTCATTTGCCCACAGCTATATTAACCTGGGTTACACATTCATGTCTTATTACATCATCGTGTCCCTTAATTTGTTCTTCCTCATCAACTTTCACATTTTCAACACTCAACTCCTCCTGTCCACATGCTGAGCCTCACAGAAACAAGGTGGAGGAGTTTGTATGTTCTCCTCGAGTCCATGTGGGTTTTCTCCTGGTGCTCAGGTTTCTTCCCACAATACAAAAACATGCAGAAAATTCATCAAAAATTAGTCATTAAAATCAAATAAAAGGTCAATCACATTTCTGCATCTGTTAAGTGTATATACAGTATTTGTTTATACCACTGGGATATTGATCCACAGCTGTCTCAGTTGCCAAAAACAAGCCACTCATGATCATTTGTTAATACCTCAGCCATTTATTTCTTAAACATAAGAAAAAAGGGACTTCTCCAAGGTAAGAAAAATAACATTGCAGTTTAAAATCAAGTGCACTTCAACGTTGCCTCGTTCTGTAAGGGAACCATCCCTTCCTACTGTGTGAAGTGAGACACTCAAACTCAAAAACACTCTAAGGAATCAATCTTTACTGTAAGGCTTCGGGTGGGCTGCTGTGTCGTTACTTCTGAGATGTCAGTGGCGGCGACGAACACATATGAGAACATACCCATTAACAGACAATCCAACGCCACAACGAGGTCCTTTTGCGACATCTGCACATTAACAGAAACGAAACCGTGAGACAAGACGTCGACAATGGAATGGACTCCAGGAGGAGTCAGGCAGTGGGCTCATTTGTGCTAAAACTCCTGCTGTAATGGGAGCAAGAAGAAGAAGACGGGAGCTCTGGTGTCGGCACATCACCTGGGCCAAGCAGGATTTGTAAGTAATTCCCAGTGTTTGTTTGAATGCTCTCAAGAGTACCAGATGGAGTTTACTGCATCATGGACAAAAGTTCAGCCAGAGGAGTTTCCATGATGGAGGATATCAACTGTCAGTCACAGAGGGTTTAAACTTCTCAGGTTTTTCACTGTTTCAGCGCAGATGGCTGAGATATGCCACACGGGACAGCAAATTGGAACAAAAGTCAATTTGAAGTATTTTTCTGTGATAGAACACTACCAGGCTCCCTGCGAATGATTTTACAATCCTCCACTCTGGTAAGGCAACAAGCACTGGGGATCAGTAACAATCACCTTCTGTTCCCAGACCGACTCCCATAAGATCCAAAAACAACATGGATAATGACAAACTGTGGTCAGCTTAATGGCCAAGTTGGAGAAGCAGGTTACAATCTCACTTTCATTAACTTTTTCGTCTTTCCTACTTTACAAAAAATTGCCTTCTTTACTAGCAAAGCAAAGATCCAAACACAAAATCAAATCACATCCTTGTAACAGGACAAATTCAAATTAAAAAAATTAACTCACTTTACTTTGAGGAGAAAAGAAATCAGAATGTTTCATCTGCAGTTTCAACTCACTCAATATCAGACAATGTCCTATCTATATATTAGGCCAGTTAAGATAGCAAAATTCAGCAATTCACAATTGCCTTAGTGCGTGTTACATACTCAGAATATATAACGATATACATTAATGGCATTTCACATTTGACATTCTCATTAACATAGTATATACCTGGAGTATAACCCACAGAATGATGCTGGTACTTCATTAAACAAAAGAAATTACAGGGTTTCACAATGAGGAAGAAAAAAATGGTTTTGTGGTTGGATTTGAAATATTTATGATATCATGAGTAACAAACATTATTAGGGTTGGACCGGTTTAAAGCCGGACCGGGTTTTACCACTAGGTGTCGCACTTGAGGCAGCAGCCGTCCTGCACACGAGTGTAGCGGCACCACAATCCATCAGGACAGCTGTGACACATGGTGCTGCTATTTCTCACAACCACCCAGTTTATTCTTTCTTCTTAAGGTTTGCCATCAACAAATAATAAATAAAATAAGACTTCAGTCCGGCAAGAAAAGATAGCAGCTGCTACAGTTCAAGTGCAACAAGGGAACCTTGGAAACATGTTCCCACAAATGTTTCACAATAAAAGCCTTGTTGAAAGAGGATGAAGGGATTTCTGTCCAGTGAAACCTCGGAGGGCTTTTAATTTGAAACTTGCAGTAACATTAACAGGCTCAAAACGAGGCTTTGTATTAAAGCAACGTAGCGTGACCTGCTGTCCTCCTGCTAACTAGCCACATGCTGCTATCTTAGCTCTCTTAGCTCCACCTGTAGACAAATGTCGGTTCAGTCAGTTTCCTTGGAACTGAACTGATATAAGACTGTACACCAGACCGGACCGAACGGCAAAACCGGAAACCAACCCAACCCTAAACATCATGAATATTAGCATTTTTTGCAATAGATCTGTTGAACAGCAGGTGGCAGTGTTTATCTGTTACTCGATGCATAAAGGAGTGTGAAACCGGCAGTGTAGACATCATAGAAGCTTTCTTTTTGTTGCATCTCTGCTTCACCCAAAAAGGAAGCGCTGTACAATTTTTATCATGTAATTAGTGGCTAAAAAATGTGACAGAAAACTTCTACCATGGCTACTTCGGCTACCACAGACTGCGTAAAACATGTCAATGATCTCAATCAGTAAGCAGGTTGGTGTAGGCAGTTGATGCTATAAAGTAAAAACCCTCATCCTGGACCGATTCGAACAATTTTAGACCAGTAATTCCCAAATTTAAAAATAAACTGCATGTAAAGCTCAAAAGGAACACTGAAGTGCGGAGAGTTAGTGGTTGTATTTGTACAAGTGAACCCCCCCAGTTTCTCTGAAAGACAAAAGAGCCAACCTTAAACATTAAACACATGTACAAAACAGTGTTTCAAGACTTGGCACAGACAGGCTTGGCGTGTTATACGTTTGGGCACAGAGGTGAGTGGTTCTCTCTGCTTGTAGACTTCAGTATAAACGTCAGTGTTGTTTGGTTTGGGGTTCATGATGAGGTGGTGGGAAAAAGTCCAGTGGCACATGCTCTAAACTGCACTGGGAAACGGTCTCAGATTTGAACTACTGCACCCGATTTATGTTGCCAAAGGAATGTGTGAAATCAAGCGCGCTGCTTCACAAATCTGAGACATCTTCAAGTGTATGAGACGACAAGATGACAGGGCTGAGAGCGGACAGGAACATCCAGCGTACGAACGCTGGGAGCCCCGAAGCCCCCCAGGAGAGACGCCACAACTGCACTCGTGTTCTCACTCGGCAAAGTTTGAGACAGTCTGGCCTCGTTTCTACCTCCCTGTGATGATATTCTCTCCTCTGATACGTCCTCCTGGCCAAAGGCTACAGCAGCACTTCACATTTCAATGCATGTCTCGAGATTTTATTTGAAGATTGGATTTTATGAGAACAGACCGCCGTATAAACACGCAGCCTAAAAATGTCTCTTCTGGACGGATTTATGTAAATTTGAGTCTGCAGACGTTTTTCCCCACTCATTTGGCTGGGCTGCTTCCAACTTACGTAAAGCCAGAGAGAATTCATCGTACAATGCAGGGAAGCAAGTCACGTCATAATTATTTTCACTGTTAATTGGTGATTTCCTTGACTAATCTCTTACCTACAAGACAAATTAAGAAATTAAGATTAAAATCAGTTTTGGGGTTCAACTAACAGTCCAAAACTCAAAAGATTTTCAATATGAGAGAGCACATGAACATAACATTTACTCACTTTTAAACTAATAAAGAAAATTGGCACGTTGATTCTAGGTCACTCGTCTAAAAGGTTTGACGTTATGCCTAGATCAGAGATATAGTTTAGAAACAGAAATAAATAAAAGAACACTTATAAAATCAATTTAGTGCCGGTCTCCATTACTGCTGCCACAACTTCTCTTTCCTGTAGCTCTACCGCAGCTAAAAACATTGCACTGAAATGGAGAGTAAAGCTGGGGAATCTCTTCATTCTCAGCCAAAGGAAAACCAGATCTTAACAGAAAACCTGCTGTTGAGGCGTAAATGTTCTGAAGCACCGAATGAGCGCGTGATGGGGTGAGTTTGACATGATGTCGTGAATTGCAGGACAATAATCTGTATCCATCCGACGCTGCCACCTGCATCTTGCTTTATGTGAGTAAGTTAGCATCTTCGTGGAAACTTAAAACTGTACAAAAGACAATGATCACATGCCCCGCTATCCCAGCTAAGCTTGGAAAAACAAAACCCTGCGACTGCAAGCGACTTTTGCACAATTGTGATAAAAGAGTATCACAATCACACCCCACGTTTTACATGTACACTGGATCTGAATATTGTTGTGTACATGTAATCAGCCGTGGAACAGATAGAATGGAGGAGCATATACAAATACAATGTGATATATAAAGACATACCGACGACACCTACACGTTATAGACACATTGCTCATACATTCATATATGTCAACACTTAAATATGTATATATAGTATACATGTATATATTCATATGTATACAGATATATCAAAGGAGGAATAAATAGTGCCATTAATGAGGTGAGACAACCTAGTTTCAACTCCCCCTGGATTCATGCTAACGGCCCCCCGCCCCAGGGCCATTTGTTCAGGAGAACCACACAAGAGGCTGGACTACCGACACAAACCGAAGAGAGGCCGGTGGTCATCCAGCTCAACGGTTTTTGCCTTAACGTCTCACTCACTTCTCAGACTTTTCATGGGATTTTGCCTCGGAGGCAACTTGGGGAGCGACGTGCTGCAGGTTTTAAAGAAACTCCATCCCTGTCCTTCCTGGCACTGGGTCTAGTCTCCAGTAGTATGCCCAGTAATAAATAGCATCCTTCAAAACGTATAGTCAGACTACGTATATAAAACAACTACAGCCTGGATAGTCATATTTCGATGTGATTACATTCTATATATCTGATGGGGTATTGACATATATTGCAATGCTTTAGTACATACAACCAAAGAAAAAGGCTTTGTGATTTGACCCTGTGTGTGCATTAAGTCACTACGGCGTGACACACACACACACACACTTAGGAGTGACACGTGTTGTGTATGGACCTCTGACAAACTGTGTTGATGAAACAGTGGAACTGGATACTGGCCGAACGGCTGTGTCAGGGAGTTGGCAGCAGAGATGACTGGAACGTTCTGTTCAAAGCGGGTGGCATCCTCCTCTGTTGATGCATTTGACAGCTAAAACCAAAGGCTGCTAGCTTGAAGCTGGTAAAGTCAGCTGTGGCTGACCAAAAGAGGAGGAAGAGGAGGGTTTTAGTTACTGTTCCTCAAGCTTCGAAATTAGCTAGTTTAGTATGTCGATGAGCCACGAGTCTGTTCACATTTACGACTACCAGCTACAGAAAATGATCAGCTAAGCTCTGGTAAAATGTGACAGCATTTACTGAAAGTCTTTCCTGCTAACACACAAACTGAACCAGCAGGTTGTGCTCAGAACAAGTATGTTTATCTAGTGTAAACCATCTGGATGCTATCCAGCCCTCAAAATGACTTTGGGTCATGCAGTCCTGCAGTCCTCCTCATCTCCAGCTTCCTTCACAGAAACTTTAAATGAATGTCACTCTTTTTATTTGATGTACAGGAGATGATTTCTTGTTTCTCAGAGAATATCCAGTCCAGATACTCTACCTACTTACATGGACGTGAGCTGTCTGGTGTGCAAACTGATGGACCAAAACCAAACTAAACATCGTATTTAGCTCGAATAAATGAATTCGTTGGATCAGCAGCTAAATACGGCTGCTACATGAACCCACAAACCACGCTGCTCGTTATTTTTAATTAGCTCGACCTTCGCTGGCGGCTGCTGTTTGTCAACGACACATTTAAAGCTACCGCAGTCAAACTGGGGGCCGGAGAGTGAAGGACGCCGACTCAAACGCTACGCAGAGCTACAGCCTGAATTACGAGTGTGAATAATTTGTGTTTAAATACGCGCAGAGGAGACTTAAGGAATGAGCGGGCAAACGAAACTCTGAGAGGCCTTTTCTGTTTCCATGGAATGTTTGGGATTCACGGATCACTTCCTGTGTCGCCGAACTGACTTATTTCCTCCGCAGGTTGCATCACGTGTGACTTTTTAATGTCTAAGAGTTCATCTGGAATTTCTGCTCCTCCCGCCGGCGGAGACACCACTGACATTCCCGGCAGTGGAAAACTATGGAATGATTGTGCTGTGTGCTGTAAAAAGTTGGAGTGAAGTTTTCACTGTCTCGACTTGTGGGGATTGAAGGAATGCTTTAAGTAGCTCAGATCCTTAACTGTGAGCGTTCGGGTGCGAGCAGCGAGTTAAACAAAGGGGGGGGGTGGTTTGTTTGTATTCACCGTTTGAGATCGAACTCGTTCCAGGGGCAGCAGTGACAGACGTGAACATGAGATTAGACAGCTTGCACGTGTGTGTGTGACACTGTGTGTGACACTGTGTGTGCGTGAGCATGAGGAATAATTATCTACACAGATGAATGCATGTGTTGGTTTTTCAGAATACCCCTGGTGTGTCAGACGTGTGGGTGCTGGTTTGGTCGGGTGGGGGTCAGTCTCTGACAGCAGCTGAAGCCTGTGAAAGGCATGATGGGAGGAGACGGCGCAGAGGGCCTCTCCTGCTTTCATTTGGTCTTTAGTTTGCCCGCCTCCCCGTTCAGCTTGCCCTCCTTTGCCAGCTTCTCGTTAAGTTGGCACAGCTGGCGAAGGAAGCCGTCATTGGGGCCGATTTCTCTCTTGTGCCTCACGGTGGCCACCGCCAGCCGGGCATCCATTTTATGGCGCAGCATGAGGTAAGCAACAACCATGGTCGGGGAGCGGCTGTAGCCTTCTCTGCAGTGTACGTACACCTTCCCTGGCAGGTACAAAGAGAATCAGAACAATACGATGAGTGAGCAGTTTCACAAGAGCCTAAAAAACACACATGCCCCAGAGAAATACAGAGTCTTACTTTCAGTACATTTTAAAAGACGAGGCTGGCAGTTTTCTACCGTGTCCCTACAGCAACAAATGAAATCTCTAAATACCTTATAGTTTCAGAAAAAATGATCAGGACTTTTATTTCATGATGTGTTGCGACCCGGCGTGAACGTGAAGCAAAACACAAAGGATTCCTGCTTTATGGTGGCTTTCCACTCTGTGAAACAACAGAACAAAACAAAACGGAGCGGGAGAAGAAAAATGAGGTGGGATGGAAGAAACAAAATAAGAAAGGAAACAAAGAGGAGGAAGAATTGGGTCGGGGAACATATGCTGTGACCAAAACTTGCCTAGCAAAGCATCTTCTGTGCCAGGAGATGCAAATACGAGATCTGACCTCTGCTGCAGACTCGGCAAAGTCAGTCAGTCATGTTGACTGCAGCCGCGAGACTCTGCGCTGCGTGCAGAGTACATGAATGCTCTCTGAGCTGCAGCTCTGACAACGAATTGTTTGCCTTGTAAGGTGCGCGTTCGTCTGACTCACACTCTCATTACTGACGAGCCAAAGCCCCATGAGGAGCCGATGCACCGGCCTCGGGTCAGATCTGCAGATTCTGCACTTTGTGTGAAACCCAACACCTCCCCGAGTCCCTCTGCTTCTATCCTCTCCTCCTCCTCCTCCTCCTCCATACTCCACCCAGAACAGTCCGCTGCCAGCAAAATGACCTCTTCGATACCTAATCACGCCGCCTGCCACAGATCGATGTTGATTCTCCTGTATCCTCCTGTCAGACGCCATCACTGACTCGACCACTACGACCAACACTTTGTTCTAAATTTGAATTTTCTTACAAACGTGGGGGAAAAAAAATGAAGTATTCAAACTACACTGACCAAATTTACTGTCCCTGTGGTCCAGCAGAGGACACCCTACAGCCTGACCTAATGATTAAGAAAAAAAAAAAAAAAAAAACGGAGAACAAGCAAAGTCGTTCTGATGGAACAATCTGAGCAGCAGCAGCGTGTTGGGAAGGATTCTGGATTCTGCACAGAAATTACCAACAAAGATACGACTTCACAACCACAGCAAATCCAAGACTCCAGCTGGTAGCTTCACTGGCACGACCTCGTCCGACTGTTGACTCGTGACACACAATGACGACTGTACTGAGGGTTAAGACACGAGTGGACATCGCCGACCGCGACCGTGTTCACCGTCGCCCTCATTATGCTACATGGCTTGCATTCAAATATAATCTGAATTGTGTGTTTAAATGGCAGCTTCAGCCAGCCTCTGGAGAGGGACACTGCTAAGTCAGGTGATGACTCTCAGACACCTTTAACCTCACACACACGGTGATCCACCATTAATATAAAGATATTGATCAGTGCAGCGTGCTGATAATTTTCTTGATAGGTTTTACCGTTAATATTTGGATGAGATCATGCAGCGTCAGCTTGAAAACGCGACCACTCGCTGTACATCCAGTAAGCTCTTCATTATGGCAGGCTCACTGCATCAGTGCAGTTGCTCATTAAAATCCTGGACCTATGACCGTTTCAGCTGAGGGGGGGGGGGCGGGTCACACAGCACAGTGTCAAACTACAGCAGCAGAAGCAGCAGCAGGTGGAGGTGAGACTATTTCTCCTCCTCCTCCTCCACAGTCCGTGACACAGGACCTTTACACTCCTCACTCACCACAGTGTTGGTGCACCTTCACCAAACTTCCTGGGAATTAAGACCGTTTTATGTGTCAAAGCTCAAAAAAGTCTGTGCCATAAAATACAGGATTCAGCTCACTAATTAAACACATCCCTCATGTGTGGTAACAAATCCTCTAAATTTAGCTCCAGCTTCAGGAGAGCTGAGGCCTCCCGGGACTGATCGTCTCTTCAATCTAAATATTCTGTTCATGTTACAACACACACACCTGGTGGCTGCATCAGATGGCAAATTTAACACCTGTGATGTCTGCATTTTGACTGTTTTGTCCTACATTGTCTCATCGTTTAATTGAGTCCTAATCTGTCACCTGTTTAACAGCGAGTTGGACTGAGATTTGGCTCAACAGGTGTTACGTACGGAACGTTCTGACAACGCTGACGTCCAGGGACGTGATCTGATAACGGAATATGGAGCAGGGCTCAGGAGTGTGTCAGATTTAGCCGTCGTCATGAGAGCGTGTTCACTCTGAATGTTGTATCCTTCGTCAGACGAGCCAGCAGGAGGAGCTTGTTTTCACGTCTCAAGTCTTGAAGTCAATTGCTTTCAAGTGGAAGCTGCTGAAGCGTGACAGACGCCGTGTTCTGATGTCTACCTTTGAGGTGTTCTGTTAAAGACATAAACTCTCAGTTCTCTTTGGGTTTCGGGTGCATCAGCACATGCTGATAACAATCTCTGATAACCTGTCATTTTCATGGCCATTTTGGCTGCGCTGATGCTGATTTTACAGCGCCAACATCCTTTCCTTTTCTGTGGAAAACAATTTCTCTTTGCTGCTTTGAGTAATTTACACAACAAGTTGCAACTACCGTTTTAGAGCAGCAAAGAAGAATTGATTTTCTATAATGTAACGTTAACCAGAATCTGCAATATGGCAAAAAATTATACATGGGAAATCCATTTTGCCACTTTGAACACCAACAGCCTTATAAAGCATTTGAAGAACACAATAATTTTACCAAAGGAAAAATAACAAAGATAATTTTAAACGCACTGGTATCGGATCAGTTTTCCCCGAAGTTCAGTCATTGGAATTGGGTATTGGGAAGGAAAAAATAGCACTGGAACCTCTCTACATGTGCTGAATGTTAATGTAAAGACATTAATTAGATCCACTTTCAGCATTTAGCTCATTAGTCCAGTTAGCTGAACAGTCTGTCAACACACTGTGGCTGGAGCTGAGCTTCCCGTCAGAAGCAGCTAAAAAACCTCCACGTATCACACGTCGCAAACTCACCTTTGCCATTGTTGTGTGCCAGGGCCTTGTCGATAAAGTCAGCCCCCTCCTCAAAGAAGGCACTCAGGTTGAACTGCTCCGTGTCATTGGCCTGGATACCGTGGTATGTGATGCCCGTGCCGGCATAGAAGTCCGCACTGGTGTTGACGTGCATGAACGAGGTGCCCTCCGCCACGTTGAGGACGTGCGTCACTCCAAGTTTCTGCAGACGCATTGCATTCTGGGCTACGAACCTGGGATGGCGAGATGAGGGTCGGGTTCAGGGTGAGAAGAAACAAAACAATCAATTTAATCACTTCAGCGAGTTGCTGATGCCTGTGACAAGTCGACTGCACCAAAACAAAGTTTGCAAACTGGTAAAAGCTCAGAATGCGCCTCTGTGGACAGTGAAATAAAACTTTATTTTTCTCTAAGGACTCAAAATGATGAGTTGACAGCAGCAGAACAAGACACAGGACAAGTCACAGCACTAATAATAAAAACCTGGCAGACACAGCAGAAGAGCGTGTCAGCACGATTTATTTTAGTGATATACTGATAATGCAGGCTGCATCTTTCACCACAACACTGCACGCATTTTAGCTTTGCAGCTCTAACAGCTTCCACTCTTCTGTGAAGGCTTTCCACAACATGTTGGAGTGTTTCTGTGGGAATTTGTGCCCATTCATGCAGTAGAGCATTTGTGAGGTCACACACTGATGTTGGACCAAAAGGCCTGGCTCACAATCTCCGTTCCAGTTCATCCCAAAGGTGTTGGATGGGGTTGAGGTCAGGGCTCTGTGTGGGCCAGTCAAGTTCTTCCACACCAAACTCATCCAACCATGTCTTTATGGAGCTTTGCTTTGTGCACTGGGGCACAGTCATGCTGGAATAGAAAAGGGCCTTCAACAAACTGTTGCCACAAATTTGGAAGCATAGCATTGAAAACTGCTTTTATTATAAAATGTGAAAAAAAAACAAGAAAAATGTGCATCACGACTTCTCACAGCCAAAATCGAGGTGGACCACGCAGGTGTTTTCACTTGTTCTGGCTGATTTGACCTCAGTTGAGTGGAGCCAGTTAATTTAACACGTCAAAATGTCCCCACATGAAAAGGCTTGTACTCTACTTTGTTTGTTAAGAACTACAATACTGCATATGAGGCCTTTACAGAGCAAGTGGAGCCCTGACTAACAAACCATAACAAAGAGATCAGGGTTTTGGCTGCTCCGGCCCGCCTGGCTCGATGCCTGCGTCCACTGCCATGAACCAACCGGGCCAAAGGCACTGGGCATTGATTCTAGATAAAATGGCTCCTTTGTGTCTGTCGTATTAAGGTTTTATGGGACAGTTAGAGTCACTAATTAGCTGTGCAGAATTTATGTTTAAAGAACAAAAACTGCACCGTAGCAGAGGCTGACAAACCAAGACTTCAGATCAGAAGCAACTGGAGTGCGTCGCCTTGTGACGTCTGTTCTCCACTGTGTCTCATCGCTAACTGCTCTATCAAACCACCAGTGACATGACTTCTGTCACAAAAGATGCACAAAACTCAAATTATACCAAAGCTGTGACTCTCTGCATGCTGCCAAAGTCAATGTACAAACACAAAATTATTATTTTAAAAATTCTATAATACTCTATTCATTCATTCATAAATCCTGCCGGAACACGCTCACCCTGATGGCGCTGTGTGCTTCCAGTCCATTGGAGGCGGGCGAGCCGAGGTGACTCTGGTGACCCTGACCCTGAGGTGGAGGCTGCAAAGCCACCTCTGCCAGAATCAATCAAAAAAAAAATCCTCCCTGCCAACATTTTGCTTTACGGCCATAAGAGGGTGGATGAAGACGGCCACGTGCTGGTGGGTCGGCTGCGGGGCGGAGACTCTGACCCGACTATTTTGATAATCGATCAAATCTTTTCAGTCATTTGCTTGTTCCAGCTTCTTGAATGTCAGGATTTACTGCTTCTCTTGGTCATTTTCGACAGTAAATGAAAGATCTGGAAAAAAGATGCCACCTTTTTGACATTTTGTAGTTAAATCGATAAAGAAAATAATCCTTAGTTGGACCTCTGGTGTGCATGAATGCCTACAGTAAGTGCTTACATGTACAGGATGAGCATGTGCGTGTGCACGTGCGTGTGTGTGTGTGTGGAAGGAGCGCCGACAGTACTGACGTACCCGAGCTGCGCTGCTCGAACATTTTACTGTACTTCTACACGACGCAACGCAGAGACACACTGAGGTTCAAGCGAGCTCGTCCCGCTCACCTGTCCTGTCCCCGCCTCCTCGCCCTCCGCAGTCCCACAGCATCCATTATTAAAGACCAGCTTCACAAAGAGCCGACGAGTTTCTCTGAGCAAACAAGCACACCTTAAGTGCGTCCCTGAGCTGCACACAGAGGAGGTCTCATAGTGCTGACTGATCTGAAAACAGTGGCAGGGTTTGGAAAATACTGTAGTCGCAGTCCATTTGAGGGAGGGGAACATTTTACTGCCTTGTTCACCAAAGTGCCACGAGCGATTGACACGCCCCGCAGGTGATCATTTCTAAAGCTCTGCTGTGTTATTGTTGGAGCACCACTGGTTCACCCGGATGATGACGCAGACTGTTTTTAATAAAAACCAGAAGAAAAGTTAGGGAGATTGGAGGCTGAACCGTCGCCAGGCTTTCCACACCAGCACCAGCAGCTGAACTGTCAGCGAACATCATGACTTTAATATTCTGACTGGTCCTTTAATGTGCTGTCATGAGTCAGAGCAACAGTCCTGTGTTTCATTTTCTTCTGAACTGGAAAAGGTTGCTTTAAAGTGTAGACTGGGGCCTAAAATGGGTCACAAGCCCGATTCCCTGTGGGACCCCATGACAAGAGATGTTCATGAATATTTTCAAGGACAAAGTCTTTTTCACACAAACCGTAATCGAACGTGTGTGTGTGTGTGTGTGAACTGCAGCACATACAGCGTATCCTGTGTTAAGCAGTGGAGTTTGATCTTACTCGTCAACATTTCTGACTCGTTTGGACAGTCTGTGATACATAAATCACCACACATTGCCTGACTCTGTTCTTCATCCTGGAAATCAAAACGTCACAAGCCGAGTGCACATTAGAGTCTTCCTCATTCGTCCCATCAGCACTCTGTTTGCAGACTTGGACGGGCAGACTGGCACATTCAGATTGATTTTGTTGTAGCACTGTGGTACAGTAATGTGCTCGCATCCCGTCCTGTTCACCCTCCTCCGGCCCTCTCTTGGCAGCGGCTGGAGCCAAATGATGGACTGCACAGAGACAATACGTTTCTCTGAGGCGTCCCTGAAGCGCTCGCGAACAGCGAGGCGAAGGGCTGCTCTGTGAAAGCTTCTGTTACATCACAGCACGCCAAAAGGCATTCGAAAGTTAGATTTCCTGCAACTTTTTCCCTTTACTCTTCAGGTGTTCAGACAAATCTGACACCTGAAACCTGAAAATGATTTCTCATGTTTTTCTGCATCATCACGTCACTCCTGATTTGACCACATCCCACTACATTACATAACCTGACCACATATGTGCACCACATCAGATGTTCTGTGAGCCGACAACACTACAAACAATACAGCTTTTTCAATAAGTGAACAACCGTAATAATCAGACACGTTTTGGTCATCTCATAAAAACTACTGATGTTCAGAAACAAGTTCTCATTATTGACAAAATGTTACTGGATACTGTGAACTGAACGAAACCTGCAACTGAAAATCAGCTCCTAATCACCGTTAATGCACCGACAGCACGGGCCGACGGCTGCCGTGCACTTGACTTCCTGTACACAATCTGTGCACATGTGAACAGGAAGTACCGTGAAGTGGCTTTACAGGAACGCCTAAACGTTCATCACAAAGCCAATAGCTACCAGTCAGCCAACAACTATGGATTTATGGTTCGGCATCTGCCATGTTTAATACACACACACACACACATCTGATTGTTTTTGTTTCAAATATCAGTGTTTGTTATCAATATCAGAAAAGCAAAATCTGAAAAGCACAGTACTGGTTGAACTATATTATACAGCTTTCAAAATGTTACACAGCTTGAATTTAGCAACTACTCATTTGTAATTGGAACAATCGGTCCACAAAAGGCTGGAAAATTGCAAAAAAAAACCAAAAAATTTCTGGGAGCAGAAGCCGACAAAATTTCATGACCAACAGTCCAAAACCCAAACATGTTCAATTTTTCCATCACATAAGACAAAACAACGAGGCTAAACAATACAATGTTTGATTATTTTTGCCAGAAAATAACAGAATATTTTCAAATAAATTTTCTGTTCGATTAGCCGACTAATCACCTCCTCTCCAGAATAAAAGGCATTTCCTGTGATTGCAGTAAGTTATGACAGTCAGGTGTAGACACACCCGCGCTTCCAGTCTGAACGGGTTCAGGACTCCTGACTACCAGCCTGTCTTGAATTTGGCTCATTAGGGCGTATAGTTTATGTTTTCCCCTCACTTCATTTCTGCTCCTAACAAGAACATGTTCCCTTTACAAAATCAACGTGCTCCTCTTCCTCCCTCTTTGTCCTGCAGGGACCCGCCTGTCTTTCAGTTTGTGAATGAAAACAAACCCCTCGTTTCCCTCCCGTGTGATGATTGTTGGAGCCCTGCAAGCCCAGCTGGAGGCGATGGGAGCGGCTCGATGATGAAGAGCACACGGCGGTGTCACTAATGATGGAGGAGGTTCACGGAGTAACAACAGGGTTTTGCGTGGGTCCTGCACATCTGAATCCTGTCTAAAGGCTCGATTATGCCTCCAAGCTGTCTTGTTATGACAATAATAATAATTCTTCTTCTTATTATGGCCCCCTGTTACACAACACCCACCTGTATGGCTACCGAGGCACGTTAGCGCTGCCGGTACAGCCTGTTATTTCGACGACAACACAATGTGTTGACAACAACAGGCTGTCGCACGGCAGACAGCGGACACACCAGAACAACAAGCCCGCGCTGCGTGCGTGCTGCCCGGCATGCGACACTGTTGTCATTGTCGCGTCTGGTCGGTGGAGGAAGAGGAAACATCTTTCAAAATAAAAAAAATGTAAAAATAAAAACTGTCCTACCTGTCAGTGTCTGACAACCGACAGCACACTTCACCCTTAGATGAAATGATAAATGACTCACGCGTTGCCGACGTATATTCGGGGGAAGACCTCGTTGAAGTGTTGTGTCGGGAGGCTGTAGAAGCCGCTGCCGTTGGACAGGAGCTCGTTGAGCTGTTGGACGGTAACCTCGCCGCCTGGAGCCGGGACATCAGCCGGTGGTTGCTGCTGCTGCTGCTGCTGTTGTTTTGTGGGACTCAGGTGTTTCCTCATGGCTCCTCTTCTGCCAGACTACTGTTAGACCACAACCCGCACCAGACTCGTGAGCCTCGTCCGGTTATTCTGATGCATTTTAGCCCCGCATGTGAGCGCCTTGTCTGCTTGTCCACAAGGTGTCCGGTAATGAGGCGGGAGCTCAGCTCTCTGATTGTCCCACCAACGTGAAGTACACGCGAGTTTTAAAATGAAATTCCGGTGAAAACTTTCAGAGTAAAAGAACAGCTCGCTAGCTAGCTCGTTCTTCAACGCGAAAAGGTCACTGAGACATGCTCATTCATTTTGCCTTTTGGAATTGATTTATTCATCAATTTGTAAACCAGAATAAAAGATGACAAAGATTTTGCAGAAACATTTTATTCTTATTTAGCTGAGTTGGTGAACTCTTCTCGTTGCTGAGTGTCGCCTGTGTGAAAATGGAAGTGCTATATTTTCTAAAAATAGACAAAATAAGCAAACTGAACTTTATGGTATGCCACAGGAGCGGATACAGAGGAAGATGACACATCATCAGTTCAGCCACAAGCTGTTGTGTCTTGGAGGTATCAAAGAAATTGTCTGGCTGACACAAAACCCTGAGCCCTGGGCAACAACTTTGAGATAAACTCGATCACAGTCTACGAGTTTGTCATTTTCATTGGTTGGCCTCACTGATGCCCTTGAGGCTGAATGAAAGCAAATACCTGCGACCTGGTCTCTAAAATCTGATATAAAACCTGAAACCAGAGGACTGAAGGAATTTGGTTTTGTGATGACATGTTGAATAATCACACCAGTTATGGGGGTGAAAATCTGATGATTTCATAAACTGTTGAGATTAACCTGTTAGTGGGCAAAACCCTACCAGCATTCCTGTGTTTTAAGGGGATGGGGGATCACTTGTTGTAGGAATTATCCATTTACACATACATCAGAATTTCTTACATTTTGTTAACACTCAGCAGTCATGTTTTAACATCCTCAGTTTTCTTAATTGTTCATTTCCTGAAGTTAATGCCAGTAGTGAGCAATGCAGTGCTTTTATTTTAAAGGCAAAGTCGTCCAACTTCCGGCGTCATTTCGCCTGCTTGCGGCTCACTTGACGCAGCTGCCTCTCGACACCACTATCTCCAGCAGACACACCCCATCGGCAGTCAGACACTCTGGAGACGGGAGCTGGACCGGAGGGAGACAGTGGTGACACACGCCAACAGGAGAGGGTGGTGGCGTGCTGCCTTCAAGTGCCGCTCGTAAGGTCCCAAAATGTGTCTTCACCGACCATTTTGGTTTGGTTTCATAACAAAGACAAGGAGGCTACCATAAGTACCCATAAGTCCCTGCTTTACAGATCAGCTGTTTGAGGATCATCTCTGAAGATCACCATATGACAGTGCTTTCTGTGGATCTACAAGTGTTTTTATTGTTATTATTTTTCATCTTCAAACCGGGAATATTGGCAAGGCTGGAGTAGACAGCTTACATTTTAAACACTCAGATTTTGTCTCTGATTAAAGTTCAGGTCAATTTCATAATATATACAGGATTTTTACCAGTCAGCTTTATCTGTCTTAAGAACCTTATCTTGGTCTAAGCAGGAGAAATGAATCATCCCTCATTTGAAATAAAAATGCATAATTGAAAACAAAAACATTTTAAATATCACAAAAGCGCCACATAAAAGGAAGAAAGGGACCTTCGAGATAAGGGTTTGTATTGACTATTTGAAATGTAAGCATCCCAGTCATTGTGATATGGACAATGTGAGTCCTAAGCTGTGCTACACAGCAAACATCACCAGATTGTCATCCTTCTGGGGTAAATCATTTTCCAAACTATCTGCTGACTTACTTAATGAACACATTTCACATGTCCCGATTGATGTATTGACTCTGCTCACCCCTAGATGTCAGCACAAGCCTCTAGTGAACAGTTTATTCAGCTGTATGGTGGTGATGTTATTGCATGCCGGGATGAAAAATGCTATTTTTAGCCCTTGTTAATGTATGTGTCTTGTCACACGAATGCAGATGTGAAAAGGTAAAACTTTAGATGACATGTGTTTGATGACCCATTTTAGATTTTTCACTGAGGTTGTGATCTGCAAATCCTGCTGCTTGCTGCCGGACAAACTGTAGCTTAAACCTTTACGCCTTGTGGTCTCACTGCAGTGAACGCATGTTCCCGTGAGGCTGAAGGTAGGCTGATCACCGTAGTGCTCACAACCACAAGATGGAGCCACATTTCAAGAAATGAACACACTGGTGCGACATTATGAAGCTGTCATCTCAGGAGGGTCATTTAAACCAAACAAAAACTGTGTTAAAAATGAATAATGAACACGGCGGGTTGTATTGAACTAGTCAGGCAACAGCATGTTAGAAGGGCAGCGAAAGCCCTCTGTGACTCCTTATGAGAGGTTTATAAAATAGGTTAATGAGTCATTACGATTCATGTGCATTCAGTCATGGTCGTTCAGTGGCCTGCAAAAGATTTGAAAGTTTGCTGACTGCTGCTGACTAAAAGGTTTTCATATCGTTTGATCTCACTATTAGGTTGTTGTATTTTTCTACAGCCTTTGTTTTACTTAAATAATTTTGGACGATTTGTGTAACCTGAAGTGGATCAGCTGCACAAACAGATGACAGGCAGTCTGATCAGTGATTCTGTGGTTTGTCATCCTCTTCTTACAGATCCTCTCCTGGGTCCGTTGAGTTGTGTGCTGGTGTGATACTGGGCAGCAGGCAACTAATACATTTGTTTTGACTTGACTCGACTCGGTTGCTCTTGACCCACTTCACTTAAAGCCCCATGCCAGTCATCATTTTTGCGTTTCCATGGCAATGTAAGGATATGCAGTGCAACACCATGGCAACAACAGATCTTGTGGAATGAAATTTGAGCTCCCTGTTGTGCACACACCTGTGTGTGTGTGTGTGTGTGTACTTAATATTTTTGATGGCAAATGAAGGGAACCTGACACTGATTCAGTTCTGTACAAAAGATCTCGAGTAATGAGCTGCCGTGAAGTGTGGCATATCCGTGTTAGGGAGAACAGTACATAGAGTTGATTAATTCAATTAAATATTTATATTTCAATACATCAGTTCACAGTTCTCCAAAGTCGTCTCCTCGTCCAGCCACATTTAGCAAACATAACAGCAGCCGAGCTTTGGATGTCGACATGTAGATGTGGTATGTGTGGCACTCAAGGAAATTCAATCGAATGCAACTGGACTTAGTTATTTGTCTTTGAAGACGTTTCACCTCTCATCCAAGAGGCTTCATCAGTTCATGCTCGCTTGAGTCAGTCAGTCAGAGTCTAGTCAACCATGACCTGGATGAATGAGAATATTCACAGGCCTATGTGTGGCACAGCAGACTCTGTAGAGAGTTTGGAGGATGGCATCTTTTTATAGCCTTCCCAAAACCAGAAACAAAAGAGCAAACATGTAGTAAATGGATTCAATAATGTGTTTCGGCTGACATTAGCAGCTATGATTTTTCTTTAAAGAATTTTGGAATTAATTCTCCTAAAATCCCTTTTTGAAACATTTAAAGTGCATGAGATAATCAGTTGAACAGGGTTATGTTCAC
Organism: Scatophagus argus; assembly: GCF_020382885.2. NCBI lineage: Eukaryota > Metazoa > Chordata > Actinopteri > Scatophagidae > Scatophagus > Scatophagus argus. The sequence continues at coordinate 16,824,847 of NC_058513.1, read as the reverse complement.
ACATTAACTGTCTGTCATTAACAATCTTATTTTTTTCCTTATCATGACTACTTTCTGCCTGGGCCATGCAGCTAGCTTTAGCTTCACACTTTTAGCACAAAATCATTTATGTGCTAGCAACAAAGTTCTGAGATTCTCAATTTGAAACAAGCTAGCCAGACATGATAAAACGTCAGAGAGACACCATTTTTAACCAACTCATGAAGCTAACGTTGGTTTAATTAGCTAACCAGCTACAGCTGAACAAATCTGCCACCGACAGCTCATTTCAGCCAGCAAAACCAACTATGGCCGCCTACAATTGAGAAGCTGCCTTTGTGTACATGTCTAAAATCAAGCAGCCATTGTTTGCCACCATAATCACTGTAAAATACATGTTAGAGCTGTGAAGCGAGCATACAATTACGCCAACTCTAATGTAGCATTACTGCGGCACGTAGTTTACCCTGGAGGCCATGTAATAAACATTTGCATGATCTCCCCAGTTGCAGTTGTTTTAAAATCACCCCCTTCTCTTTTTAGGAGCTGTGACGTTTTGGACAATTTACATAATGAGTCCTTTATTTATAGCCCATTCAAAAAAAAGCATGGACAGCAGCAGGCACTGCAGCAATAATGTAAACTGTGGAATGGATTAATGACGTGGGGGCTCCGTGATAGAGGCCACCAAAAGCCCCATCTGGCTGAGAGAAGTCAAGGCTTAACATTGATTTAGCAGCATATTTATTGACAGTTCCCCCTTCCCCATTTTGCATCACGATGCTGCATGACGAGTTAATTGGACGACGACCACCTGAGTCCTTCTGCAAATCAGCTCTCAGTGGCAGGCAGTGGAGTTACACTGCTCGCTCAAATCTGATTTGAAGTGACCCTGTGTGACTTATATATAACATTATCTTCGTTATCGTAATATGAAAAGCCCACATGGAGTCTGTGAGTGGCTGACTGGGGCAGCATGATCAGAGTAAACCTGGACATTTCAAAAAGCTCATATGTATGGGTGGCATGTCTAAGGTGTTTTAAATTTTCCTTAGACTGACTGATGTCTTGCAAAGGATGACAGAATACACTTTAGAATTTAGAATTTAAATTTCAGGGTCAAGCATGATTTTCTTCAATAAAGTGTCGAAGCTAAATTTTGTTTTCCATTTCTACATTTGTTAGCAAAGAATCGACACAGAAAGACAAGCCTGGTAATCACTGTCAATTTTTTCCCCAGGGGATTAAAGCAAGCTGTGACTGGGGAAATGGTTTAGTTTCCATCTTTATCAGCTACACGTTCTGCAGCCCACTATCAACATGTGATAGATTTTTTTAATACGCATATAAATTTTAATGTGGGTTTTCCTCGTGCACATTCAGTGGGCAGATATGTTTGCATTTCATGTCATCCTCAGTCCAAAGACTTCGATCTTCTTCAAAAATAGTGTGGGTGAAACAAGCATTAATGGTGTATGCTCTATGCTCAGAAAATAACATATGACCAAGATAGCACCCCCCACCCCTGTTGAAATTACTGGTTCCGGAGATCTTGGATGTCTGCATTTACCTCAGGTCAGCAAGTAAAACACAGCAACTCCGGCTCTGGTGATTTTTGGGTTTGTAATTGAGTTCCATGAATATTTATGAAATATTCAACCTTTTACTTTAAGAAAACCCATCATTAAAATATAAAGCAAAGTTATTTCTCTCAACCCCGGAGGCAAGATGTCCACCTAACAGCAGTCTTTTGCTGAATTATCCAGATGGTCTCTGCATGTGCTGTACTCTGTCACTTGGAGCTGCCTCTCTACATGCTCTCTCCATTGTGATGCATATCTGCACGTGGTGCCTTTTAGCCCTGAGCTCTTTTCATACCAGAATCAGTGCGTCTCAATCAATCTGAGTTCTTTTTATTCACAGTGACCACTGCTCGGTCCAGCTTTAGCCAGAAGCTTTTGTAGCCAGTCGGTGGAAGGTTATTTGTCTTATGTCAGAGGGAATATAACAATGGAAGTTTCTATAGGAGGGGGAAACAACAATTGTAAAGTGTGATTGATATAACCATCTGCCTGACTGGCCACCTTGACTAAAACTTGAGGAGTGTAATGTGAATGCTGATGGTGTGGGATAGCGCGAAGATCACAAAAGGGTGTGATCATACAGCATGAAAGTTACTGTAATACTGGCTGTTTGAGTACATATATTTGTGTATTTAATCTGTGACTGTCTGTGGGTGGTCACAGCTGAGAGATGAGGTCCTGACCTCGGGTGTTTTTCTTTCAGGGGAGGTCATTTTAAGTCTGGCCAGTCTGCTTGTTCCTGATGTGGCCTGTAAATGCAGAGCTTGGTTGCTTGAAGGAGCAACCTTTCGCCAGGCTGTGTATTTCCCCTGTGTTTAATTAAAATTAAATGAAAAATCTTGAATCAAAAGCTTAGCCATCAGAAAAATAGAGAACACAAATAAAGAGCTTTGAGATGTTGTCCATATGTTGTCCACATACTGTCCATATGTTGTCCACATACTGTATACACTGCACAGTTTTTATTTATAGGGCGAATTACTCAGTAAGAGGCAAAACATGATTTCTCTTATTATTATTAGTATGATTACATATTTGGCCACAGTTCTTCTAAACTTCTCTACTTTTACAATTTTCTAAGATGAATGAACAACCATACCACCCCTCCTGCCTCATTCCCCTCCAATCATCTAAATTATTATCATTATAAATGAAGGAACATGAATGCATTATTTAGTAAGGTCCTTCATATTATGCAGATGGCCTTTAAATCAGAGCTAACCCTAACTGGATCCCCCTCCCTCCAGCTTATATTTTCATAACCTACTTTGTTCCAAAACTCACTAAAATAACAATTAAAAGCTGCCCAGTGCGAGTTTACGGGGATTACAAGGCTCTGCTTGGTGCTTAACCCATTAACATCTGGGAAAAACGACAACATTCTCCTTCTACAACACACTCGCTTTCCACCACAAATAAACCTCAGTCTTACAAGCAGAGCAGCATGTTTGCTGATCTGCGATTTACAGCCAGCATGTTCGCGTTGGACTCACAATGGCCCCTTTGTCAAACTGTGATTAGGCTTAACGCTATTTAAACAACAGAGAGAGAGAGAGAGAGAGACACTCTGTGTTGTCTCGGGTAATCAGAGTTTGGATATTGATCAAATAATGACCCCCAGGAAAAGAGTGTGAGAGGGTGTAACGCCAAGGTGGACCATTTGTCTGGGCTGACACCAATCACTTTGTGGAGGTTTGGGGGAAACCATAACCAGAGTCCTGTGCAAGCACATCGTTTGACACAGATGTGATGATATAAAAGTCATCTGTAACGCCGTCCCGTGTGATTGTGTCGTATTACCGACTCATGATCCATCGAGCAGTTCTTACCTAAGTTTGCTATAGATCATGTTATAGCACAACGACTGGATTGTTTTCACTTTAAACAGCAGCCACCAGATAATCTGGTTGCATGTAAATCCACAGACCTGCTTTTAAAAACTAAAGACGTGCGTCACCTGAGGTCTTGTGTTGGTTGCTTTGTTCATCTGGATAACGTTTTGTAAAATTTGAAAGATTTGTGAGTCTTTTTTCTCCAAATGAAATAGATGGAGAAAGTATTTTCAGTTTCTCTAATTCTTGGCAACAAACTGTGTCCCAAAATGTAAAAGTGTTCAGTTAAAGTCGCTTTGGTTTCAGCCGGTTTGTTAGTCTGCTCACAGTCTGGTCGAAGAGCAAACTCGTGACAAGCACTGGACATCTGCAGAAGACAGTTTCTAATACATAACGTACAAAAGTCACCTGGCTTTCCAAAACTCAAGCGGTGCAGAAGGAGTTAAGTTACAGGTGAAAAGCTTGAAATGTGTCAAATGAAATACAAAATGTTCTCAAAAGAGGCAAGTAATTTATACCCCCTCCCATGAGATCACGTTGGACGATCGCTGAATTACAAATTCTCGGTGCGACGAGGTCATGAGACATGTGAGACTACGCGTTGAACCTTAATCAATCACAGCTTGTTGTTTTTCACCACCTTCAGGACAGCACACAGATGGTCCTGGTCAAGGACCAAAGATCAACTTCACTCTCCCACAGCAAAAGCAGCAGTACTGAAAGTTTACACGGAGTTTCAGTTCTATGGATGAACCTGGAACCATTTGACGCTGAAGGTTGTCTTTTTTCTTTCCTTGAGTCTGTGGGTGCACAGCGTGTGCTGTATAGAGCGCCGGGAGTTACCTGTAAGTGTGATCAATTCGATCCTATCAGCAGACAAGAACATCAGTATTGGATGATTCTGTAAAATCCTTGATTGGTTGAATATCGACGTAATTCCTCGGGATATTCGGCTGCATTCGTTTGAGATTTGTGGCCTGAGGTTGATAATCAAATGGTTACAGGTTCACTGAAAACTTTCCTCTTTCACTTGGCCATGTTTACTGATGTGCATGAGCTCTGTGTGCACCGCGGGGTTAACATCGTCGCCCAGACTCCGTGAAACTTGACGACAGAGGACAAAACACCACGAGCCTCAAAGAATCTGCAGTCTGATCCCGACATTAGGCTGCAAGGAGACACGAGGGTGTGGGAGGTAATCTGAGGTTTATCGCTTTGTTATAACCACCAAGATGACAGAATTGCTCCAAATCGACCAAATGGAGTTCTTAGCCTGTGTGACTGAGCTCATGGCTGTGTGCAGTCTTTTGGACAGTCTCCATTAGTTCAGTTCTATCTTTAGACCCAAGCTATTAGTGAGCTGGATGGAGCCGGTGAGACGTATTGACATGTGGCTGAGGGGAAGTAGATCAGCGTGTCACTGCCGCTGCTGATGTAATTTCTGTTTAATTAGCCGCTTAATGCTCACGTTTAGCAGGTTTGCTCTGCCAAATAAGATCAATTAGGATCTGCTCACGACATCTCAACTGAGAGGAGCCTATAGAGGCTGCTGTTCACAGGAAGCCTGCGGATCCTCACCGCCCTCTGATGGACAACGCGGTCAGGCCGCTAAACCAATCGACTGCTGACCAGTGAGGAGCTCCAAATCCTGAGAAATCCTGAGGTTGCTAACATGGTTGACTGAGGATCAGTTTGTGTCAAGATTGGTGTGAAGTTTAAAGTTACTGCCAACACTGCAGGGCTGATGGGAATCCATGCAGTCTGCCATACTCTTGAATCGTCATGAATCAGTCGGACCATCGGACTGATGGTATGAAGGAGGAAGACAAGTCTGAGCGTAAGGCCTCGCTGAAGGGTTAAAAAAGAAGGGAATCGTATGCGGTATGCTGAACTGTTGCCACCAACATTATCATAACACCAAGCGAGGGAAACATCAGGCCTCCATTACAGCTCCATAGACCTCTGAGCCACTGAAGCTGTTCTCAAAGCTAATGATGGCCCCAAATGTTCAGCAAACATAATGCAGCTTCCAGTCAAAAAGAGTTGGCCCTCACTGATGGTTTGACGCGTTTCATTTTGCTTTTGGTCCAATTCATAAACCAACGAACGAGCTAAAAGGAACACTAAAAACACACTACTACTTGCAGGTTAAATTGACACAATCTATGAACATCGTTAGACACAAATTAATGCAATTAACATACCTTGTTTCCACTCTCAACTGAAGCTAAACTGCCATTACTTTACTCTCCAGCTTTATTTTCATCAGTTTGACTACTTTTTCTTTTTTTGTTGTTTTTAATCATCACTTATTGCTCTACCAAAAGCATATAGAGTCCTTTTCAAAATAAACTTCCGTTTTAACAGGAAACAACACATTAAGTACATTACAAATGTAAACCTCTACTGGGGGTCATAATGTTCCGAAGATGAAAATGAAATGTGAATTCATGTTCCAGAAGAGCATTTTGTTTTGTTTTTGTTTTGGTTTTTATGTGACTATTGGAAGCTGGCGTAGCTTGCATAATTTCCAGACTGCATTCAACACCACTGATTTTTTCATATCATAAATATTAATTATGCGCCTCAGACCAGACCTGATCTACACATCGCTGCACTGCATTATGGACAATATTGCACATTACGCCCTAAACTCAGTGTAGTTGTTTGACTTTTTCTGTAAAAAAGAGCTGCTCATGCACTCTCAGGCCCTTGTTGTGGTCCTCTTTGTGTGTGTGTGTGTGTGTGTGTGTGTGTGTGTGTAACCTTGACAGGGAAAGCTAAGCTTCACTGAGTGCCTCCAAGCATTGTGCTATCTTTAGCTTTTGTTGAAGCTTTCACCACTGGCCTCCTCCTACTCTTCCTCCTCCTCCACTCCCCTCAGCCCACTCACTGCTGGCTGCACATGCAAACGTGCACACTTATGCATGCTTGCACACACACACACACACACACACACACACACACACTACAGTAGCATACATATGCACACTGAATAATTGTTACTGGGCAGATTAGAGGAAGCAACCTACTTCTGGGATTAAAAAAACCCACCACGAGCTTGATGTTTGTTTCTTGGTGCAGAGTGAAAGACTGACTCTTGTTCCCTGAGTGGCCCTGATTCCTGCCTGAAGGCAACTTACAATCCACAGGCCTCACGGGATACACACTTGCGTTCCTATTGGCTGAAAGATATATTGAATGCAGTCAGTAGTACACTTGCTATTAATAAATGAATGTGCTCCAAACCAAACTGTGCTTACACCAGTTATCATTTGTGCCTCTGCTGCATATAATTTCATTGCATATTATGCACATGGGCGGTAGTAACTAATGGTGTGAGATGCTTTCCTGTTTTCCTCCTTTGCACATGCTGGTGCAGAGCTTGTTGATTTTGCACAGCATGGCCCACAGTGGGGGTTTGGGTAAATGTGGAAGGTGGTGTGTTATAGTAAGAAATAAAATGCTCATATTCATTTGTAGGATGACTATAAAATCAACCATAAGATTCTGAGATATTTTGCCCGGGATGTGAGTGAATGGAAGGTAATAATTTTAATAGTCAAACCTCTCTCCATCACTCATCACACTGTCTGTACCTCGACTTGTCATCATCTCTCCTCCCAGCGTGAGAAAATTACCTGGGAACTATTCACGCATGCTTAATATCCATTCAATCATGTCAGTGCGAGATTGTCTAATAATAGTCATTTTACACCACAGAATGAGCGTTATTGGTGTCAGCGTGCACCTGTAATTGTGTCCTCCCCTCTCTCTCCCCCTCTCCCCCCTCCCTGTTTCTGCATTGCAGTGTCTGATGCTGTCAAGGGAGCATATGCACCGTGTGTCATCCCAGACCACCGGGCCAACACGTCCAGTAACACGATACACACTTCCTCCGTCCTCCCGCTTCACCTTCTGAGCTGCTGTCCCATGACACACTGACGCACTGCGAGCTGCGAGCTGCGAGCTGCGAGCTGCGGCTGACAGTGATGAGGAAGTACTGCCCTCTTCTTTGCTTCCAGGAATAGAAAATGTCTACACGTTGATTGTACGGTTCTCGATTGTTAAAAAAGAAAAAAAAAAAAAGATTGGATCTGAAAAATCACGTTTATTCCTCTTCTCCTTAACGAATATTTAGATGCTCAGTGTATTTCTCTGTGAACCTCAGGCTGTTTTTCACCCGGCAGCATGTGTGCCTTAACGCAGCTGGTGAATAATGGATGCAGTGGCAAACCTTGGCCTTAATGGAGCTGTATACAAGTAAAAGCAAGTTCCACGCTGTAGTCTCAAGCCCTCTGCATTTTCCTAAAACTGCAGTGCACCCTTGACAGAATGACAGGGTATTTAGTGGCATTCAGCTGCTGCCTGAGGCGTTTTTTCTTTAACTGTAGCACTCTCCCAGTTTCCATTCAGGTTTAATAAGTTCCTAATGAACGAGGGCAGGCGGAAGCTGTTTGAGTCGATCTCTTCTGCACAGTTACAGATCATTGGATGCTCCATTTAGGGTGATTTGAATGTGTGCCATGGGACATAGTCCAAAAAGCATTCACACAATGGCTTTCCATTTACTTTGCTACTTTTCCTCTGCTGTTATAATGATGGAAGCAGGGGTGTCTCAGGCAACAGACAAAGGGAAAGCACAATGTCGAGCCCTCCCTCCTCCTCCTCCTCCTCTTCTTGGAAATGGCAAGCGTGCACCCTGGCATCATTGTAAAATAAATAAATAAAGCTGCACGCTCAATCGAGTAAGACAAATACTTCTGGCACCAACTCCACATTTCACCACATTGCGCCATGTGAAAAAGTAAGGAGGGAAATCAAAGTCGACTGCAAATTTCTTTCTGTTCTTTTATCAACAAGGCACAACTGGAACTGAAAATGAAAATGTGGAAATTGTTTGGTGCTGATGAGGACAATATTTTCAGTCCTGAGGCTCACCAACCGGGTCGCATAAATACAGAAATGGTTGGTAGCCTACATTAAGTAGATTAAGGTGGGGCATCCTGATTTGATTTCAGCAAAGTTAACCTGTTGCATGTCATTTTCTTTAATCTCTCTTCATCTTCTCCTGCTGTTAATAAGAGGCAAAACCCTAGAAAAGGAACACTAAGATGTAAAAAGGTTGAAATGAAAATTTTGAGGGTGCACCTGTCCAGTATCCTTACAGACATTCAGCAAAGAGAGTTTACAATGGAACTAAAAAAAGCACCAAATCCAAACATTTAAGAAACTTGCACCTGAAAATAAAACGTCTGTATTTAAGTCTCTTTCTCCTGCTTGACTCTTTCACACATAATTTCTTAATCATTTTGCAGGGCAAGTGTCTGCACATGCAGGGTGTTGCCATCCATTAGCTCTCCTGTCTAGACGGGACTTAAGGCTATTTGTGACCTGCTGGTCTCATTCCGCCGGTGATTCCTGGCAACACTCCCAGCTTTGGGTCTGTCTAACAGGATTAAAACAACACTGGAGGACTTTGTGGGTCACCTGTGCACATGGGGGGGTCAGTAGAGATGTGCTTAAACAAACAGCTATGATGCTCTTGAAGTTTGATGCACAGCAGCGTTACGTGACAACCAAGGCTTGAAGAAGCTGTTTGATCTGAAGTTTCACTCTCAACACACAGGACAAACAGTCAACTCAGCCACTCAAACGAGCTGACAAAGTGCAGATCAGGCCAAAATATGAGCGAATTGAAACCCTGCCTAATCATTTTACAGCCAGCTGCTCTGTGCATTAGAAAGTCACTGGAATCCAGACTGTTATAGATTTGAGCAAACAACCTCATCTCCTTGTGGGAATGAGCTCACTGTTGTCAAATCAGCACTTTTGGTTGGATTGTCTTGTGTAGTCATGGCCGCCGGAGGACTGGGATTATCCTAGCATGATGCCTGTTCTGAAGTGTCCTGGTCTGGAGCGGTGGCCTGACAGTCGGGCCAACTTCAGACCCTCAAACAGTGAAATCTTTGATACAGTAACGTGAAAAAGCAACAACAGGAATGCTGTGATGGCTTGTGAAAAACCAGAGCCTTGGCTGGGATGAACAAAAAGGCTACTGTGGGTGCCTCATTTGGGAGACCAAGCCTCAAATACCAGATCTGATCCGCATGGGTTCCCCTTCATAACCTTTGTCAAGATTCCTGGGTTCCTGTCCACGATACGGCTTTCAGTCCACTGAACTCACATAATGAGTTACAAGCTGTTGGCACATGAGCCATACTGTATTGGGAATTCTTTCTCACCTGTTGATATTTCTGCCTTTTCTTTCAGGTATGTTTTCTGGTTTGTCCCTGAAGTGAATGAACTTCTTTTAATTGATGAGATTAAATACAAAGTCAATGAAAAGATGTGTGTCTTTGTGTCTATTCTCGACAGGCAACACATATTATGCAAATGACCAGTTTTGCAAATGAGGCAAAATTCACATTATTTGTGTTGCAAGCTGAAAATATTCAAATCCTGCAAAAAATATTTGCCCATGGGAGGCCCAGCCGGACAGACGACGTCGAGTTCAGGCAGTGGCTGACTCCAAACACAAACCCTCACCCGCTATTACTCACTAGTTTACACATAACGTACAGTAAACACTCCCACAATCAAAGTGAAAAATCACTAAACCAACCTGCAAGGTCAGCAGTTTCAATTTAACTTATTAAAACATTCTGTCCTATTGTCCAAAGGAAGATAATTTAAAAAAGAAAGCGAATAAGAAAGGCAGTCAGAAACAGATAGAAAAGCCTTCCCGACATGACCGGTCAGTCCAGGATCATTTGCTTTGACATGAGCTCCACAGCTCACGTGCAGCCTCACTCAAAACCCCAAAGTCGGCCATTACAGCTGCTGCTGCTGCTGCGTCCAGCGGAGATTCACAGCTCAGGAGTCCCACGTTCGATGGAGATCCGATCTCGATCTGCCAGGCAGGACGCAGTGTCAACAAAAGGCACGTGGAGAGAGACGGTACGACCTCAGAGATGGAGTGTGCGTTCGCAGTGGACTGACTCATCTGATCATCAGGCGCAGCAGAGGTTCAGTGCATCAACGACGTACAAAATGTTCCCAGATACGACGTGCATGTTCAATTTATTTTACATTTATAACTGAAAACTGCACCACGAGAGAAGGTCAAAAAGATGGCAAAAACGATGAGCTGAAACTGGCTCTAAAGCCCTTTCACACTCCCATTGCTTTTACATCTGATACAGTGTTATTTTGGATATTACAGATTTAAACCATTTTAAACAAACCAATTTTATTTCTGCAGACTGTCTGTATTGCTGTAACCCATCCTAACAGTCCTGAATGCTCAGTGTCCGCTGCAGCAGTCACAGTTATGCTCTCTGAGTCCATCTTCAATTATTTACGTCTCACGCCACCGCATTAAATCATTCTCCTCTATTGAATCAAGCCGCAAAATCCCCAAGTCAGCACACGATGACAGATCCAGATCCGCCCACTGCCACGGTGAGACAAACAAACAGCTCTGGTATTGATAGAGCGCCTCACGGCCTGTCTGGGCTGCAGCTCAGCGGCCTGTCTGCTTTTAAACAGCAGTAATGGTGGGGATTAAGGAGAGCTGGTGTTTAGCGGCCAGCGGGCGCAGCTCATGTACCCCCCGCTACAGCTGCCGTGCGCCAGATGGGTTTGTAGGTAATCCCAGTGTGGGATCAGGAGCAGACCCGGGGTGACCATGTGGGTGTACAGAATCCACAGCGGATTAATCGCTGCCAAATTAAGACAAAAGTAAATAAATCAGATAACGCGAAGAGGTGCGTACTAATGCCAAACACAAACAGCAGTATGATTTGTCCCATGTTTTAAAATGACGGCGTGATGCATCACGCAGTGAAAGGAGACATTGTTCATGAAAATCTCGACCCCTTTGAGAGTCTGTGTGGAAGCATGAAATCATCTTTGAAGTCATGGTTATACCTCCCCTGCAGCTGAACAACTTATGGAAAAGTTTGGCCATAAAATTTAAATCCCCCCAAAAAAGTGTGTGTAAGTAGTAATGTAATTTTCTCGTGGCTGACTCTGCAGTGAAACGAGATTATTTATGAATATGAATCAATTCTCCCTGACGGCTCACAAATAAAATAAAAACGATTACCGTCTTTCAGCTGGTGGCAAAGGATGAATAGAACAGATGATCATATCCATATGTTTTGGTGCAGGATCACCTTGGAGCTAAAGGTGACTTGATTCAAACAGAATCCCCACCCGCTGCGATGCTGTCTTCTCTGTTCCTAAGAAATACAGCCTTTGTGTTTGCATTTCTTCACTCTATAGTCCCACAGGTGAAAGAGTGCACTGCGTGGTAAAGTCAAGCTTCAGTTTCTCTCTCGCAGTCCCTTCCCATCCATTCAATCCTACGTGCTCGGCTCTAAATGAAGGCCAAGTGGCAGCTTTACGACCTTTCAGGAATAAAAGCTAAAGCAACTAATCCAGCCCTCCCACAAACATCGTCCCTTCTGAACCTTCCAGAGGCCTTCAGTGTGCCGCATGTCTCTCCTCTGCAAAACCAACCCCCCTCCATCCACTGCAATGTCGGCAAGGTCGATTTCCTGGAAGGACCCACTTGTGTGTGAAATCTGAGATATTTTCAAAGAGACTGACATCAATAGCAACGAATACTGGAGGTGAGGAAGAGCAAAAAAGCAAGCAAAACAAGAGGGTGCCGGCAACTTCGACGGACGGAGGGGATAAAGACGAAGTGATGGACAGTGTTGGGTGGTGATCTCAGGATTCCAGTATCGATCGGAGCTTCTTTCTCCTAATCTCCCTGCCTGCTCAGTAACCTCAGCTGGATTGGACATCCAGCCACACAAAAAGCAAATTGACCCTTGCAGGTCACCCTTTAGTGACTGCCAACTTCTGGTTGCCATGGTGACAGAAAACTACGTCTAGGCCCCAGCTGGAGATGTTACGAGGCTTGGATTTGTGCCCAGAGCCCCATTGTTTCTCATCATAGGGGCTAAAAAGACACTGCAGCAGAGCCTTATTGCTCTGTTGTTACGTATCTGGATATTTCGTAACTTTGTTAAAGTGCTGCTTCCTTCGAGAAGAGGAAGAAAAGGCTGTTTATGCCCTTTAGCTGACAGACTGGAAGTTGTGTTTTTGTGCTCCTGTTTTCAGCTGGAACCGACTTGGCTCTGAAAACACCAGAGTGGATGAGTCCATTTGTCAGTCAGTCCACCGCTGTGCTCCACGTTAATATATCCAAACAAATACCTTGCAGATTAACTTGATATGTTCCCACAAGATGACTAGCTAGCCACTGTTTACTCGTCATTGCAGCGTGTTCTTTGAGGAGAAACAGAAACGTCAGGGTTGGTTATGTCCTTGGGCTGACTGATGGTAAACCTTCGAACCTTTGATTTATGTCACGATTCCAGACAAACACCCCCAGCTAATCCCTGATTCACAGTCCCCCAAGGCTTCACTGTTCAGAAGCAAGAGTAACAGCGTACGATCTGGCAGAAACATGCAACACAAAACCAAAAGAAGAAGAAGAAGACAATGCACATTCAACCACTTGATGTTTTCACCCCACTGGATGGGTCACGGCTCCAAAGCAGCAAGTCAGCCAAGTGTGCAGTGTTGTGTCAGCTCAGCAGCACCTTCCCTTACCTGCAATGGGCTGCAGCGGCCGTTAAACCTTTCGCTTTGCGTAGAGGATCTCAGTTTTTCTTCGGCTGATCGATGCTTCCACAGGCCCACAGTGTGTCTCAGCTGTTGAAAACAAAATACCACATCACGATGCTAATTTATTCATGGACCAGCTGCCGTGTCAAGATGATTCTGCAGAAGACATCCTTGAAAGTTTTAATGAGCTCACCGTTGTTGGTAACGAGGACGACGAGGTCGCAGGAGTCAAGGTGTGCATGCATTTGTGCCCGTGTTGACATTCAGCCTTTGAGAGCACCCAGCAGGAGGCTTCCGAGTCGGTAACGAGTCATTATCTCATCACGTCGACCGACACACACACACACACACACACACACAGACTGAAGGCATACAGGTCAACACTATGTGACCTGTAGACCGCATCTGGTATTTGTTGCATAATATCACATCTGAGGGGCAACTTAAGAGATTTGTGGAAAAGCAGGTGGATTAACTGAGACCACTTAGAGGATTTCTGAAATAGCTTTAATGGTTTCTGCTGGTCATGAAATGACGAAGCCACAATGAGGCGTTAAAGGACACATCGTATATCATGTTCTGATACACGTTAGGGATACGTTTGAGAAAAGATACCAAAAGGAAATAAAAATCATGACAAATCAGAGTAAAAACTTTGATGAGACTGTGGTTATCTGAGGGGCGGCTCATTAAACACATGAACATGAGGTCAGTATACTGTGGAATCATCCATCCATCCATTTTCTATACCGCTTATCCGTCAGGGTCACGGGGGGGCTGGAGCCTATCCCAGCTGACTACGGGCGAGAGGCGGGGGACACCCTGGACTGGTCACCAGTCAATCGCAGGGTGTGGAATCACTGACTTCAATAAAATGGGCATCAGGCGAAACAGTAAAGCGGAGATCCTGCGGCTGATGGCCTCAGATGGCTCTCAATCCCCCACGATCACACAGAAGAACTAAACCGCCTCACCTGTGAGCCGCCTCACCTGTGAACCGCCTCACCACTAACTCATGCAAATACAGACTCAGCAGCTGGCAGAGTGAAGGGTGGGAATCAAAGTGAGGGGATTGTGTTGGCTTGTGTCGGGAAGGAGGAAGAGGAGGAGGAGAAGGGGGAGGAGAAGGGGGAGGGGGAGGGGGAGGAGGAGAAGAGGCCTTCTGTCTGCTGATTCAGCCACAAACTTTGGATGGAAGTCATTTGACAATCCAACAAATGTCTGTCTCGCGTGATGCTGACATATAAAAACGTTATGACTGACTTTTGGGCCACCAGCTTTTTAAAACGACACTTTAATGTCACCAACACTTAGGCTGATGAGGTAAACGTGTTAGTTAACACACTGAAGTAAATGACACCTGATTCTTTAGCCACTAAATGTTTAGTCGCTAACCTTTCGACTGCAGTTTTTGCTTCAACCTAAACCCCAAACGTTTTCCTTCATTCACTTCCACTGACTTCAAGGAAAGCAATAAATGTTTTGTGCAGTGTGTTGATTTATTAAGTCTTCAGCGTTACAAAAATGTACAATTTGTATAAACACTGTAGTTAACTGAAGCTTAACCTCTGAGGTCATGAAGGGACCCACAGGACTGCTGCTTTCAGAGCGGTTCACATCATTTGGGGTGCCATCACCACCACTACAAAAACAGAAAAGTGGACTAAACATATTGAGGGGGGAAGCATCCATGGAACAAAAACAGCCATTTAGTGGGTCAGAGCTTGTGAAGGACTGGGACACGTTTTAATGGATCTTTTTCTTCGCCGCACGTCCGCCACACTAATGTGAGTGCGTTCAGATGTTCAGATGCAAATGCTTTGAATTCTTTTTTTTTTTCAAACAAGTGTAAAAAAGCACTTAGTGAAGACTAACTGCTATCAAGGTTCCTTCTGAATCTCTAACTTAATCAAGCAGAACAAAGAACGTGTCAACACTGCCTCAGCTGTTATGAGCAAATCCATTCCTGCTGACCCCGAGGCCGTTCGTAATTGTTGTTTCGTTGGCACAAATCGCTCTCCCATTAAAAAGGACCATTAAGCTTGGAAGTGTCTCAGCAGTGGATAAATCTCCCCGGGTAATGTCCACACAGCGAGCCAAGAGTTCATCTCTTTCTGTTCCTGTTGTGCTTCACCATCTTCTTCCTCTTGACGATCATCTCGTAAAGTTTCTCCAGGCCCGGCTGGAGACCGCGGCCGTCCACAGCGCTGCAGCTTTGCACGTGATGCAGCGTGTACAAGCTCAGTTCGTGGACGGAAAGCAGCTTCTCCACCTCGCTGACGGACAAGGCCGAATCCAGGTCCTGTTTGTTGGCCAGGATGAGCACGGGGACCCCCTGGTTCTCTGAGGTGCGGGTGATCTTGTGGAGCTCCACTTTGGCCTCCTCCATCCTCTCCAGCTCAGTGGAGTCCACCACAAACACCATCCCGTCCGTCCGCCGGGTGTAAGACTTCCACAGCGGGCGCAGCTTCTCCTGGCCGCCCACGTCCCACACCTGGAAGTTTATGGTCCGAGAGGTGCCCACAGCCACCTTGATCTTCTCCGTGTTGAAGCCCTTGGTGGGGATCGTTTCCACAAACTCCTTCAGTTTGAGCCTGTAGAGCAGAGAGGTTTTGCCGGCCGAGTCCAGGCCGATGACGACCACGTGCAGAGAGTGGAAGTTTGGCAGGAAGGACGGCGTGCTGGGAGCCATATCAGTCAGCTGGTTCCCCATGACTGCAGCCAGCAATTCACACCCACTTGGGCGAGGTGACAGATTCCTGATTTAATCTTTTCTTCAGCAGATTGGCATTTGCTCCCTGTCCTCAGAGGCTGGAGACCTTATCAACACACACCCACAGTTAACATTCAGCGAGAGGACAATGGCCGTCACCTGAGGAGTACAGAAGAGATAACGACCATTACCAAAACGTGCTTCAGTTTCATCGAGGCGGCACTTCCTGTTGGGTCCCCAACCAGCAGCCCCACATATTAAACTCATGCTTTGCATACTGGGGTGACTTCTCCTCTGATTCTTTAAATGTCTCGGGCTTTCAGTGCCACATTACAGAGCCCAACAACAACTAATTGGGTGGCTGAAGTTATCTAGAGCCTAATCCCCTTAATACTGTTAAACCCTGAAAGGCTTTTCTCGGGGGCAGATTGATTTCACAGCAGTGGATGGATGATATGCGTTCACTCGTCCTCTCTGCCTGCTGCCTCTGAGCACCGCTGCAGCAGCACTAATCCGGCTGTTGTTGACGTCCTGATACCCATCAAACAGCTGCTTTTGGACAGAATTCAGACACTGCGTGTCTGCGGGAGGATATTTTTTATCAGTCATCTGCACACGAGAACATCCTGCTGTGCTTATTTCTGCTGTTTATCGAGCTCAAATGCTCAGTCACGACTGTGAATCGGCGGTTTTGTTACTTGAGTGAATTTGAAATTGCGCTCTGTTGGGAATGAGCCACCTTAGTTGGCTTCCTCTCTTGCACGAAACGTGTCCATCTGCTTTTCTGCTAAAGGATCAACCCCGACGTGTGCTGATGAATTAAACAAGTTCAACATGTCCCACCGAGAGCCTGCAAGATTAACTTTACGGGATAAACTACACACATTACACATTAAAATGCGTGCAGTTCTAACGCTACCTTTCAGACTCAAATCACCTAAATAAAATAAAATGTTCATACCTTTTAAATGCGCAGAGAAAACATCATCCACAGGCAGTGAACGCGTCCATAGCTGACTTGTAAACAAGGCGGTCACCTCCGCTCCGGTCCTCCTCCAGCAGCACTGATGTGAGCTCCGCGGAGGCTCGAGCGCGCAGCACCTAAAGCCCGGGGTGACGTCACGGCCACCTGGACAGGCAGCGCCGCGCCCCCTGCCGGCACGGCGACGAACTGCACATAAACCACCCGTCACTTGACGAGTGAAAACAGCAGCAATACCACAGTGTAGAAAAACTCTGTTACAAAGAGAGGTATTAGCAGCAACACGTACTGGAAGTTTAAAAAGGAAAAGCATTCACTAGGAAAAAATGGACCCACAGAGCAGCTGATTTTAACAACGTTACATACAGTTGGGTCAATGAGATAAGCTTATCATGTGTTTGATGTATAAAAACTTTATCTGGAAAGTATGGCTGGCAGATAAACTCAGCAGTGCAGTAAAAAAACAA
Source organism: Scatophagus argus (assembly GCF_020382885.2). Lineage (NCBI taxonomy): Eukaryota > Metazoa > Chordata > Actinopteri > Scatophagidae > Scatophagus > Scatophagus argus. Next base: position 16,807,646 of record NC_058513.1, on the reverse strand, counting down.
CAGAATGAAATACAGTGAAGTAGAATTGGAAATACTACTGCTTTGACTGCTCTCATTTAGCTCTGCTCTTTGGATAAAACAATGGCTTTGCTGTTTGTAAATACTTTCGAAAACAGAAACGGTGACAGGGTTTCTTGGGAGGACAATCAGTTCTGCTCTCTTCATGTACCAAAGCTCGGCTGCACTGTCAGTCTGGGAAAGCACTGGCGCCACCTTGTGTTCACCGCCAAGAACTCCAACATATGGCTGTTAATGAAGGTCTTTGGTAGAGGCTTAAGTTGGTCAGAATAAACTGTGTTCTCTATGGGAATGACTCTCAGTAGGTTGTCATGTGTTTGCCATAAATTAGGAGCCGAACTGAATGCGCTGGGAAAACTATTACTTCAGTCCCATGTTGACATAACGAGGATGACATTTTGTCCACGTTGTGCTGCAGTGCGATGGTGGAAGGATCGTTCATGTTGAAACTGTCTTAACATTTAAAGAATGACGATCTGCTAAAATGCCACAGTTTAATGAAGTGCAAATGAAACAAAAGATCAGATTAACAGACGAGATCAGGGATTAACATCCTATTTACACAATATCTGCCACCTAAAAAGAAGCCGTTTTAAAAAAATATGTTGTGAAATTAGTTTAATTTTAAAGAAATTTACATGCCTTTTAATGGAAATATATAGTTTGCCAACAACACAGATTTACAGGTGGATCTCAAACATATGAGAGAAACGTTTGTGCAATCCTAGAATTGTATTGATTATTTTTATATTCCTGTAGTGACTGATTTCTGTTTAAAGGTATGCTAAAACAACATACAGAATAAGATGCATTTTCACAGTAGTTATCGTTCACATCCCGAACACGAGAGAGAAAAAGGTGCAATGCAGCCAGAATATTAACATTTTCACACTCCCACTTCTGTGTTTTTCATTTCGATTTCATCATCTCACAGGATGCGGGATTGTTGAATTGTTGCCACAGTCAATATATTCAAAGGTGTCCAGAGACAGCTGCTCCGTGTGAGAGAGATAAGAAATATTCACTGTCATTCTGAGGACGGGGGGACAAAAAAGGAGAAAAAATGATATTAGAGACAGTCGGAGCTCGTGTCTGCTTTGTTATGTTCTCATAAAGCTTCATAAAGCAGCACCAGTCAGTCTGTTTCGTATTGAGAGTGTCTGAGAGATACAGAGATTTTTCCCATCAGTTTGGGAACGACTGAAATGCCATTTCAAAAGGTGAGAAATACGAATCAGCAAGAACGTCTCATGTCACCATCACAAGTTCACTGGGTGACAATACGTGAGTGTTGTGTTTTCAGATCGTTCTGCTGCCCCCAAGTGGCCCCCCAGTGTTCTCTGACCACTGACAACAAGAGTCAAGCGGCTATGTTCGCACGTCTTTTCGTGTTATTTAAAAAGAACATTTCAGATTTAAAGATTAGACTCTGAAAGATAAGATGGCAGGTAAGATTTGTGCTTTTGAAGGCAGTTTATTTTGCAGTCGTGGTTTGACAACGTGATGCATCTGACACCCTGTGGGTTTGCTAACGTGCGTGCGTCTTGTGTTGATGTTTTTGATTGACACTTACTGCAGCTCCAAAAATAGCGTGTGAATCTTGAAACTGTTCGACTTGCAGTAAGAGCTGAAAGAGATGAAGAACAGAGATGCACGATTTGTCACAAAATATTTCTGTTCAACAAAGCAACCTGAAAATTAAGGTGTACTTCAAACTTACTTCAAGCCTTTATCAGTGACCGACAGGTCGATCTGACAGGTGTACTGCAAAGGAAAAGACGGGAGAGACATTCACCGCATGGCAAACATGTGGTTAGTGCATTCTGATGTGGACCATCCCGAGTGAAACTCACCGATTTCTGCGTTCTGGACGGGATGGCGGTCATGTTGGTTATCTTGGTCTTGCCAACAACAGCGTTAAGGATCAGACCCTGAACGCTAAACTCGACAATCTGAACCGGCACAAAGTTCTTGTTGGTGATGTTGAGGAGATTCTGCGAGAGGAAAACACTCAGCTCGTCAGGTGCAAGCAGCTCTGAAGGCTCAGGGAACCTTGTCCTTCACACATACAGCAGCTTTCTACAGTTACGTGATTGACAAAGTATGTGAGGTCAAAGTACGTCAAATAAATTTTTCCCATAGACGTTTTCTGTCATTTTAGGTGGTTCTCATAAGGCTGATGTCTGTTCAAGTGTTTATTTTTCCCATATGTTTGGTTTTAAAACGGCTGCGCTCGTATGCGGGATATTTAGGCTTCATTTTAATTAACTTGGAGGAAGTCAAGACGCTTTGTGCATCTTTACACATGCCAAAGGCCAGAATACTGTACTGTAGTTTCTCTGGTTATTGTACCACAAACACCAAAGTAATCCCTGTGCAGCCTGATTCTCGCTCAGTGAAATGCTTTACACGCAAACCGGATGCAGTCTTTCTTTCTTACTGTGACTTCCATTTCCACTGTTTTTGGGGTCAAGTAGACCACGACCGACAGCACAGAGACGGGCGTTATGGTGACACTCCGGGGGAAGCAGAAGAAGAGGATCAGACAGCAAACAAGGAGACACACGGCCATGGACACACACACGTACAGCTTCCTAAAATTCAATACAAACGTGCAACAATTCAACCATTACGAACACAATGATGTACAATTCTATAATTAAAACAGTCCAATCATACAGGTAACACAATGCAGGGTAAGGCAGCACTTACGTGCGTCTGGGTTGCAGCCTGACATCATTACATGGTATTACAGCAACTAGCTGGTCTTCGTGGCCTGCCAGTGCCGAAAAGACAGAATGAAATACTGCTATTTTTAACCACAAAAATGATGTGAAAGCGACCTGTGGCTCAGCTGCATGGACTTAGTTCCCCAGCTGTTGAACGTGAAATGAAAGAGCTATTTCTGAGGATGAGGAATGGTGCAACACGGTCTCAGCTGGCTGCGTTCAAGCCAGCGACGTTGCATTAAACCACAGCTGAAATCATTCTGAAGTCCAAGCATTTTAAAACAGCTTTTTTCACGGCGGAAAGCCATACCTCTGGGAATTCGCCCGGTGCCGCGGCACGTGGGGCAGGTGTCGCCCGCTGAGCTTCCATTCATGGTTCCATATGAAGTGTACGGCCTCAGTGTTTTCACCTTCTCCATCCCTTTTGTCACATCAGGTCCCTCTGTGGTTTTGCCGCTCATCCCTGGTGTAACCATGACACTTTATGGCGACAGAAGGCCCATTCTGAAGAAGAGAAACAAGACGCGAACGCGGCTGTGATCTCCACCGACAAGGTGAGCCGAGCTGACAGCACGAAGACCAGCCTTCCTCACAAAACTGTAAAAGATCAGTAAAAGCTCATGCTTGAGCTCCGTGTCAGGATGCGAGCAGAGTCCATCACATGATTTTACGGTTCTGGCCTTTATGTGCTTATGCAGTAGTTATTCCCTCAGATATTCTGGATTTAAGCGTTTTACAGTCCAAAGTGCATCAGCTGTGAATATCACCCACGCTGTCCCGTCTCCTGTTGGATAAAGCAGACGTACGCAGGCTTTCTGCCAACATTTTCTCGTAATGAAAATGATTTTTTTTTTTTTTTTGCAAAACTTTAGTGGAAGCTGAGTTTCATCAGCGAAGCACTGAGGTCATTCTGCTTTCACAATGACACAGAAAACCTCAGAAAGGCTTTACAGCAAACTAATAATGAATTGTTGTGTCTTAGAAACGTATGGAAATAAAGAAACGCTTAATTTCACGGTTGCTGACCTGAGAGGCCCCGAGTGTCCGGGGACACAAAGGAGACGGGAAAGGATCCAGACTTTTGATGAACCGTTTCTCATCAACCAGGATCACATTTACTGCAAAGGCCTGATCAGTATACATCAGTAACTGATGGGACAACAAACTTTAATTCCTGTGATTCCTTGATCAAACCTAAGCGTGTTTTCCAAGTTGTTCAAAATGAAAGTAAGCCAAAGTTCACGAACCAGTAAGAGTAAACAAAGTAAACAAAGTAAACACGTCTGACTATTTTCAGGTTTCGTCATTATTCAGTGGTGGAATCTAACTAACTATATTCACTCAAGTTGTTTATGCTACTTTACAGTGAACTTTTACTGCACTGTATTTTGCTCTTTCTGCAGCAGTTACTAGTTTTCAAACTAAGATTTTACAAACACCAAGAATGTTAAAGAAGTCAAAATAAGCACTGATATACAACTTACACATTAATACTCCAGTGAAAATTAACCCAATAACATCAAATATTTGTTAGTAAAACACTGATGACGACTGACAGGAACTTAAAGTACATTTTGATCAAAATACTCACAGGACTTTTAGATGCAACGCAGTAAGTTTATATTTCATTACTGCTACTTTTTCTTAATAATCTGAATATTTCAAACTCAGACCTAAACCATACGTTTGTGTCAGCAGGGCTCGTTGACGTGCCGCTCTGAGTGAAAACATGGCCTGTCGCACTTTGGCAGCAAACACGCGGTTGAACTGAGCGACGCGAGCGCTTACCTTAACGCAAGAAACGAGCTGAGTTTTGGCTCCCGGACATCACCAGGACATCACCAGGACTGGAGACTGGACTGCTACACCTGCTTTTCCATCCTCTGAGCTTTGAAGGGAAACACAAAGACTGCTGACCAACTACTTCAAGTGTGTGCGCAAACTGAAGTAAAACTAAACCAAAGTGGGAGGAACACTTCCTCCTTCTTCTGCTTTAGGTGTCACTTCAGGCTGCCGGATCACGTGTGCAGTTTAACTTTAACTTTCATTTGATGCCGTACGGTTTTCTAAACCCAAAGGCTGTCCACGCACATTAAACTTATCCACTATAAATTATTTAAATGTAAGAAGCGTTACGGGTTACGCCATTTTCACCTCGAGCGCTTGTTTAGTCAACCACTGCCGTATAAAGCCGTTACGGGGGCCACACGCAGGGGCAGGAAAAATTGTTGCTGGGCCCCCCATGGCCACCAATCCTCACACTGTGCCCAGTGTGTATTATTTGTGTACTCTGGTGCTTCCAGTCTGTACATGCAAACTTATTGTGTAGGCATGCAGAAAGCAAACACCACCATCCTCCTAAAAAACCAAACAAAACCAAAATAACAACAGTTTGAGAACATTCAAGTAACATCGCTCTGTAGTAGCTGTAGGCATTATGACTCTTATGACGATGGAAGGACTTTGGTACGAGAAACCTGCATTTTGGGAGCTTTAGTAGCCAGTTATCTTCAGACAGCAAAAGCTATAGGCTACACAAATGTGTGGTGTTTATTTTTGCTCGGTTCATCTGGCAAAGACAAAATTTTGTTCTTGAAGTCGGAGGAATTTGTCAAAGACAAAGACATTTGTCAAAGACATTAGGAAATAATTAAGAGATTTTCAGAAATATTCGCCACCTTGTTGTGAGTGAGATGAGAAGATTTTGTAAGGTTGAAGCTGGTTCTCTAAGCTTATCATGAAGACTGGAAAACAGGAGGAAACTGCAAGCCTGACTTTCTTCAGGGTTCAAAAACATTTACCAACATCACTTACGATAGCTTTGTAGGTGTATATTTTTGAAGTTTAGCCAAGACGAGGCCCATTTCCAACCTTTGTGCCAGGCTAAGCTAAGCTAAGTGCTAACTGCTGTGTGTAGCTTAGCTTGTGACTCGTATTGATCTTATCAACTCTCCACCAAAAAGCGAATAGTTACCAAAATGTTAAACTTTTGCTGCAAGCAAATTTAGTTATATGCACAATAACGCAAGAAAAATAATTAAAATAAAATTTAGATTGTATCAGCTCCTCTACGAGACCCTGAGATTGTATTATAATGCTGCACTAGTTGATACTGCAGTTCATGGTACTATGAAAATGTTAAAGCTATGTTCCTCTTTCCTGTCAAAGCTGCAGTACACACTTTGTTCTGCAACCTCAGTGCTTTTCACACTGTACAGTTAGCACAGTACAAAATGCACTGCATATAAAATACACAGCGCACACAATGTGGTGGCCTACATTTAGACACTTAACTAAAAGAGGGGCAAAGAGACAAGAGATGTGCAAATAGTTTATTGGCAGATTGACAGTTGAAGGGTATTTAACATATACACTCGGTGACAGAGGAGTAATTTGACGAGCATACAGAAGTAGATAGTATTCAGAATTATTCTCTAGAGCATGATTCATTAAAACATGACAGGAAAAAATATGGTTCAAAAACTCCTCAACCACACACACGCAGGAGGAATAATTCAAATTAACATCAACTTAAATCTGCAAACACACGCACACACACACACACGCCACGAATGTCAAATCACAACATGTATTTTTCAGTAAACTGATAATCATCTCTCATAAAGGCAATGTAATGTAATAAAATATACTTGGTTCCGCTATAAGATTGAGGAATGTGTTGTTAGAGACATCCTGAATTAATGCTATGTGACTGTTGCTGGGCTTGTGGTTGAATAACGACATGTGAGAATGCAGGCTGGGGGGTGTGTGTGATTGTGGTTGGGGCTGGTGGGGGGGTGTGTGGTTGGGGCTGGGGGGTGCAGGTGTGTGGTTGGGCTGGGGGTGGAGGTGTGTGGTTGGGCTGGGGGTGGGGGGGGTTTGAAAATGCAAAGCGGGACATTTTCCACTGTGACTGTGCTAAGACCACGAGAACACGACTCATCTCTAAAGCCTCTACCTGTCATGCAGGTGTCTCCTAAAAAGCAGTAGAAAACATCCGAGTCCGAACAGCGACCCGTTCGGACAGTTTTGTATACATTCCACATGTCAACGTCTAAAATAACAGTACTCTGATACAGAAAAAATTGCATTGTTTAGGCAGATTTCACTACGATAATCGAGAAAAAGTCCTAAATATCTGTTGTTCTCACTACTGCGCTGCTGACCCTTAACGCCCAGAACATCCGTGTAGCTTCGGTAGCATGGTCCTAAATGCAAGCTGGCTGCTTTTTCAGAACATTTCTATCTTTTCGTGACATTCAGCGATATTTATTTTCACGGCTCTGTTTGTGAGAAAGACAAGTTTTTTTCAGCGCCGAGGAAGCAGCTACGACAGCCACACAAACACTAAGACGAAGAGCTGAAATGCGCACTCAAATGCAGCTCCTGCTCCTTCTGACCAACAGGTAAGGCTCTCTGGCCCAGGTAAACAAGGCATTTTAATGAGTACTCATAATCATTTACAAGTGTGCATGGTTTGTGGATTAATTCAATTACTTTGAAGGTAAATTAAAGGCAAAGGCAGGAGAAGCGAATTTCTAGAAATAAATGTTCCTCTTTCATTTTTATGCTTTGCGTGATCTTGGTGTCTTGTTATGACTGCTGATCCAAACAAACGATCCGCTTTCTAAAAATCAAATCAGATGCATGAATCATAATAGGTTTCCTCTGTCTCTTCTTTCAAGCAATTAAAAAATAAATCTAGACACCGAAAAGGGCGAGAGATAAGCAGGTCGTTATCTAAATATTCTCTTTACTTTGAAAGCAAAACAACTTCCCGTCAGTCCTTTACATCCTCGCCGTCGCCTTTCCCTCCCTCAGTGCTGAGCGTTGACAGCCTTGTTCTGGCTGTCCTCGGCCATCTGCACCAGCTCGTTGACCGTGTGCAGCAGGCTGTAGCCGTGCTTCCTCAGCAGCCGCTGGTTGAGCCGCTGGTCTCTGAAGCCCATTTCCAGCAGCATCGCCATCATGGATGGGTCCTGTCGGGTGGCTGGGTCGATGCCTCGCTACAAGGAAATGTGGGGTGGGGCATAGGTGAGATGAGGGTAAATGTAGAGAAGGTGGGATTATTGGTGTGATCACAAGAATTTGTGCGAATTGGAGCCCGCAACTCGTAAGTTTTTCAAATCCGCAGAGCAGTTTAACAGGATCGCTGTCAGTTTGACCGACTTCCACAACTTTCTACCTGAACATAACGCAGTTACCACTTTTTTGAGCCAGCTTTAACAAAATAAGACCCAAGGTTTGGAACCACAGAGAAAAGACTTTTGCTTCCCCAGAACTCGACTTGCCAGGTGGTTAAGGTTAAGTAGTTGACACAATTCAGGGAAAACTGGATTACAACACAACTTCCTGTTTCACTGACTACATAGACTGCATGAGTTTTGTGTGAGAGTAAATTTCCCCTGGGGACGAATAAAGTATCTCTCGATCTATTTAAAAAGTCACCCTTGTCAGTCAGACTAGACATCGTGATTATCAGCAGGTTCCTTTAACAGTCACATTCTTGAGCAGCTGAGTTGGGAGGAGGCCGTGGAAACACTGTGACACATGATCTTGTAAAGCTTTTATGATGAACTTGTTAGCAAGTAGTTACCCATTTACACATCCAGCTGACTCAGAACAACACCCATGTTTATGTCCGTCCCCTAACATTCACTCCCTTTTTAGGCGTGTCTCAGTCTCTACCGACTTTCAAGGGAAATTTATGGGAGTTCGTAGCATTGGAGAATCGTCAGCTGACTTCTTTGTTGGAGACGTAACATTGCCATCGTGTTTGCTCTTGTAATTTATGCATGCTGAAGAGTTGCTGTCTGATGTACCTGAATTGAACAATTTGGTCCAGTGAAGAGAGCTTTGTAAGCAGACGCTGCCACAGAAAGGGCCCCCTTGACAAACCCCTCCGTGATGCCTCCTTGGCCCCTAAAGACAAAAGATGTGGTTACAACCGGTTTATTTAACAGCACGGCAGAGAACAACCTGTTCCTGCCAAGTTCCTGTTAACCAATGTTTGATTATACCAACTTGTTATTTGCCAAAAGTTAACAGATCCGGTCAGAGACCGGTGAAACTGAAGTGCAGAAGTCTCTGCCGCACTGCACCTTGGCTGCAAAGCGTTGCTGGGTCTGGGGTTATAGGTCTCAAAGGCACTGGATGCTGAGCCTGCTGATCTTGACAGACCAGATGACACTGCAGAGCAGAAATAACAACACATAACCAACACGCATATCGTGAGAGGAGGAACAAAGAATTCTGCTGAAGCTACAAATCCTGAAACATCTTACTTCCTGTATTACCACAAAGAGGGAAAACATGTTTCCGTTGAGAGCCCATAACTCTTAACAATCCAAGGTGAAATCAATGTGCTGCTCCATGTGAGCCAGTTTGCACTGTGTTACTGTAATATACACGTATTCAGCGATTCAAAGAGTAAAACTCACCATTTAGGTGGACCCTCGGTTGGTGTGGCTCATATGGATCAACGGGAGGACTGGGGTCCTCAGCCAGGTACAGTGCCTCAGACCTGAGACAGAAACAGCAGAGAGAAGAATTCAAGCAAAGACAAGAGAATGATCTGAATGTGTAGGGATACCCGACAGGCAACAAACACAACACATAAATACAGTTTAAATTGCTCTACTTCTTTCATAATTTCACTGTATTTTTGATTAAAAAGACATTAAACCCCAAGCCCATACAAACCCACATAAAATACACACCTTAAATGTCTATAATATCACTGTAGATATTACACTCACCTGGGTGAGTAGAGGGCCGGCGGGGGCAGCAGGGGGTCGGGCAGCGCCGGCGGTGGCACCACTTCAGGGGTGAGCGTCACAGCATCAAGGTTTTGGGAGGCACACAGCATCTGGCTGACACTGCTGTGGGTGGGAGGGACAGCCGGAGGCCACGTGTTCACCAGTGAATCCTCAGCACTGACCTCCTCTGTGCTCTCCTGCTCCTCCCTCGGTGGTGCTGCCCTGCTTGACTTGGGAGCCGAGTCAGTTTCCTTCTCCTGCAGTATGTCTGGACTGGTTACATTCGCAGCAGCAGACGTGTCGGGCTGCGACAAGGCAGAGCTGTACATGGACTCGCCCAGAGGCCGGCTGGTGTCGAAGCAGTCTGGGAGGACAATGATGTAATCGTCACAGGAGGAGACTGAGGAGGTCTGGCTGCTGACCTGAGACACAGGAGGAGAAGATGGTGGCAGTTATGGACTTCATACTAATCATAATTTATGATCTGCTTTGGCCTGTAAAACAAAACATAAATGTTAAAATAAAAAGTTTGAAACTCCACCTCTTCCCAGTCTTCTCCTCTGGTTGCACCCCCATCTTTCTCTACTTGAGTGTCTCTCAAGTTCTGAATGTCATCTAAGCCCATGACGTCTTCATCCTCGTTACCAAGACATGAACTGAGACGCAGGTTTTCATTCGCTGGTTCCAGCAGAAGAACTTAAATGTGACCAAAACAAAGACATCAAAATGACAAGCGAGGCCTGACTAATTCAATGCTACAAGTTATGACGAGGAAATGTTTTAAAATAAGTTAACTCAGGCAGTTTTTTCATGCTTTTTGAAATATTTCGTAATGTACAGAAAAGGATAACGACATTAGAGAAACGTTTAGCGAAAATCTGAACCTGAATTGGACCTGGAAGTCGTTTCCTCACCTGGCTTTGTCTCCTCTTCCTGGTCGATCTGACTGAGTCCAGTGTCGGGAGGCAGAGCTGAACTCTCAAGTCTTACTGCACAGATCTCTTCGTTTCCTTCTTGCAAAGTCTCAGCTGTCTTGAAGCAAAAGCTGGGTCCTCGGGAAACAGCTGGAAAGTTTTTAGGAAATAAGAAGAAAAGACAAAGTGTGATTATCTTGTAATGTAACAACCTGTGAACGCAACACAAAATGTTCTGTGTTTCTGCTTGATGATTTCGGTCACCCTGTGGTTTTTGGCTGCTGTGCTGAGCTCTGCGCAGAGGTCTGTGATCAGGGGCTTCCTCCATGGTGAGGGATCGGATGACGGTCTCACAGAGGAACTGGGCCCCGCTGATGTCCTCCTCCTTGTCCTCCTCCTGGGCCACAGGCTCCAGCAGCTCCCTCTGCTGCGTCAGCTTCGCTCCTAGGCAAAATATATTAAAAGGTTTCGCCGCTGATATTTGAATATTTCACTTCATGAAAAAAAACGGAATCAGAAACAATGCAGCAGAATCAGAGAAATCATCTTTTGTATTCCACCTGTTCTTCTTCCTTAAAACTTGGGGCCTACTTTAGTCACAATGCAACTCGCTCACTGACAGTGTGGCCCAAGATTCAGGTGTGTTATGTGAGTAGCGATAACGTAACCTCCAGCAGAAACAAGGCTAAAAGACTACAGAAAAGTCCAGTTAGGTCACTTCTTTCTATCTCCACACCCCCAGACGCAACACAACACCACTCAGCAGCCACCAGATGCTTTAAACAGCATTTCTCATATACGCAGCAGCGCTCCCAAACAAACTTCACCTTCACCCTTTAACATTTTGGCTCAATGACCCACGATTGACATACATGAACTTCTGCCTCAGCGAATCCTTTTTATTTGCTGAATTTGCCTTTCCTTGTCCTGTAACCACCATCATCACCATCATCATCATCACGTGAACACTCTTTAATCACACAATACTGCGGATGTTTGACGGGACAGAAGCAGTCTTACCAAACAGTTTTCTGACCCCTGTGACCTCTGCGTCTTCTTTTATCTGTGAAGCGATGGCCTTCTCCAACACTGGTGCGTCATGGGGCAGAGGGGATATGCAGGGCGTCAAGTCTACACATTGACACATTACAACATATTAACATATTTAAGTGTTGACGACGAGAGAGAATGTTAGTGCATATCCAAGCCCTGACAGAGTCAAAACAAACTTTGGAGGTAACAGATGTTCCCGACAAAAGCCGATTTTGGAAGGAATGAAGCTGAATTCCTCTCCATCGATTGAGCCTCAGGCAATGCTTACCCACAGGCGTGTTATTGGGAACCTTCTCCAGCTCTTGCACAATATTTATATCCAGCAGCTCGAATGACAGTAGATCCTAAAAAAAAAAAAAAAGGATGCAAAGAGAATAAATGCTGTTCTACTCAAGAAGAATATTAACTAAAACATGTTTTGGGGAGCTGAACGCCTGAGCTTTCTGAGTGAGCACCTGTGCAGTCAGCAGGTCGACCGAAGGGAAGTAGTAGTCATCATGGTTCAGGTCTACAGACAAGCCAGGGCCGCTGTCCTTGGACCTAACCTCCTTCTCCTTCTCCACTGGCCTCAGCTCCTCCTTCTGAAGCACACACAACAATGGCATCATTAGTGTCACTACTGTGTGCATTCAAAGACGACCCTTTGTGTTGTATAAGTCAGAGTCAAGTGTCCCTTTGGATTCCAGTAATAATCTGGATTAATTGTTTCTGGGGGTTTTCTTTTCTTTAAACTCTAATCACAAACATCTCTGTTCACGTATTTTTACAGTTGTATTCTGGAACCAGGACTTATAGACTGTCTTACGCTGCCATCAAATCATTTAAATACTTTTTCAGAAAAGGCAATTGTAGTGGTAGAAGTACTTCAATTCTTTACTGAAATAAAAGTATCAATACAACTGTGTGAAAATACTCCTACTCGCATTATCAGCAAAATATACTTAAAGTAACAAACATAATAGTACTGATTGTGCAGTAAAATGTCCACTGCGACTGTTAATCTGATAAAATGTATGGACATGATGATTTTAACTACTACAGTTTTATCCAGTGGTTCCCAAACTAGGAGTCAGGCCCCTTCAAAGGGTCACCAGATAAATCAGAGGGGTCATGAAGCGATTAATGGGAGAGGAAATAAAAACAAAAAAAAACAAAGTCCTGCTCCACAAATCTGTTTATAATTTTATTTATTTGCTTGTATTTGTGACACCAAACTGTTTGGAACCACTGGTTTCATCTTTATGTGTTGTATTTCATAAGCTTATTAGTGGAGCAGAAGTACGAGGATATACTCAAGTAAAGTACAAGCACCTCAAACTTGTACTTGAGTAAATCTACTTTGTTACTGAGGCCTCACAAATACTCTAGATGCACATGTCAACAGCTGATGTTCTGCTGCACAGGGTGTCACTGGGTAGCGGACTTGCCAGTCGATTGCTCTGATGCCTGAGAGCGCTGCGGCTGTCGCCATGTTCGACCACGATGCTGCACCAGACACGCGGGCCAAACTGACACCCGCAGTGCGCCAGCCGCCAGTGGGAGGTGTACGTCCCCTCCATCACGGGAGCGACAAAGGCCACACTGACCACTCCCACTTGTCCGGGCAGCAGCGAGGGGACCGGCACCTCCCTCTTCTCCTCTGACGCCAGGCTGAGGTTTCCCCACATGAACGCTAGCTGGGTGCACGTACACACATACACAAAAACACAAAATAGGAATACGCATGCGAAAAAGCACAAAGACAAGAGCACGCAACCCAAGTCACGCAGCAGAAAAAGAATACCGAAAGTGAGGGATGAACACACACACACACACACTCAAACGACAACAAAGACTTAAAAACTTAAACCACAACGCAGATTCAACTGAATTCAAATGATAAACATCTCAAAACAAAAAGGGTGCTAGTCGTTTCTGGCTGGGTAAGAAATCTTAGCTGGTGTTAGTGGATAAGAAGAAGGAGGCAATGAGCTGAGTGGGGACTCAAAGTGGAAGTGAAGCAGGGGGGGGGGGGCAAAGAGAGAGTGCAGCCTGTCCTCCTGAAGGGTGGTGGTGGTGGTGGGGGGTACCTTAGTCTCTGAGGTCCAGCTGATAGTGCCCGAGTTCCTCATCTTCCAGTATTTGATGAACTTGGTACCAGGCTCCAGACGGGTGCCGTCCGGCAGATTTTCATCCAGAAACAAGGCGGCCATAGTGGGCACCAAGGACGTGTGCGAGACCCCGGGACCCCTAGTTTCAAGTGTACAGAGCATTGTTGAAAACGGCCCTGGTTTCTTTAAATACCCATCTCTTTTGTTCTCTACGAATCAAAAAAGCAGGACCCCAGATTTTTTTTGCAGCTCAAAAGCAAATTTTCTTAGAAAATCTATGAAGCAGCAGCAGCAGCAGTTTTCACATTGAGGTAGTTTTTCCACCACCCCAGAGCAGCCAGCGACACACTCATACAGACTAGATTACAAAGATGGCATATTTTGATTTCTTGTCTTGGAAAAAAAAGACTTTATTGCATCCATGCTGGGTTCGAGGTACCCAGCACTGTCGGACGCCCTTCCGAGGTGGCGCTTACTCTGGACTGGAGGCCTGGGGATCAGGGACCGGGGCAGGGATGGGACCTTGGGCTGGGGCTGGACCTGAGGCTGTTTCTGAGGCAGCAGGGGGGGGCAGGGCTGGGACCTGTGTTGATGCGGAGGCCATGTTTGTCAGGTTGGCTCTGCCTGAGGTAGAGGGCCCACTCCACTGCAGCCCCCTTTTCTCCAGTCTCAGTTTCTTCTTGATTTCCTTCACTTCAGCTCTTAGCTGCCTCCTTTCAGCTTTGAGGCGCTGTCGCTCGGCCTTGCGCACTGTCCTGTCTCCTCGCCTTGGGAACCTGGTTTGAAATGTCATCAGGAACACCTATTTGTTGACTATCAAACGTTTATTTTCCAAGAGCAAAACTCATACACACTCGTAATTCAGTATTTACAGTAATCTAGCTGCTAATGGATTTTTTTCAGTCCTGCTTTGCGGCTATTTATACTGATGTTTTATTCCAGACAGAAGAACAGAAGAAGTGACAGCAACAAGGGCTAACACTGTTACAAGTTAAAAATGTCTTAGTGGTTTTAGACGTGGGAAGATTTGTTCTCAGGCTTGCGGGTTTACCTCAGCTCTCCCGACATTCCGTGCTCGGGGATGGAGAGAGGCGTCTTGGTTCTCACGAGGTTGTGGCTGGGGTCATGGCTATGTCTGCACATCTCACACAGGATGCAGGATGGGCACACACTGGCAGGAAAGCACAAAAAACATGGAAGATGGAAAATCTGTTTAGAGGACACAGAAAACAGACTCACAGACAAAGAGTGTACTCAAACGCACAACGGACCATAAAAAGTGTGTCTGACACTTATTGATTCATCAGCTAAAACATTTTCTGGACTTGCATGATGTGTGTCACGTTTGATCAAAGTCTGCGTTTGAAAATCCAACAGTCCCCAGCTTCAAACTTACTTACTCCTTTCGTCAAAACACGTCTCATTATATTAGAACGTGTTCCATGCCTACCTGCACTT
Source organism: Scatophagus argus (assembly GCF_020382885.2). Taxonomy (NCBI): domain Eukaryota; kingdom Metazoa; phylum Chordata; class Actinopteri; family Scatophagidae; genus Scatophagus; species Scatophagus argus. The sequence goes on along the minus strand of NC_058513.1, from coordinate 16,792,626 downwards.
GTAGGCCCCATCAGAGGTGAGTTTGTTGCAGCTGCTGCAGTTTGGGGTGTAGCCAAGGGACCCATTAGCGGTGGAGGGGCCCGGCCGGGGCCCTATTGGACCGCCAATAGCCCCGCCGGCCTCATGGGGCCCATCAGATGATTTGTGGGTACAACACTGGCCGGAAAAGTCACTGCACATCCTTTCCACTACCTCTTTCACCACCTCATCTTTAAACTGTGAAAAAATACAGTTTGTTTTTGTTTTGATTCCAAATAAGATAAAATAGTCTTTATTGTCACTGCACAGTCACTTATACAATGCAACTGAAAGTGCAGCAGCTGAAGGTGCATTTGGAATAAAAAATATGTATTAATCATACATGAAAGATTAAAGGTAAAGGCACTGCTTTACATTAAAAAACAAATAAAATTAAAAATTAAATCTTACTTTCTCCATGTAGGATCTGAACCACATGGGAGGTGGCTCATCTTCCGGTTTGTTCCCCTTGGTGTCCTTTACTGTCACCTGCATCAGAACACATCAGACTTACATCAAACACGTGCCAAGTTAAATTAACTTCAGAGACGAGCCTGATTTAAATAATTAGACACAACTGACTCACATTCAGTTGTTATCGGATGTGCTTCTACAGCAAAAATTTACTGTAGCTTTTGTCAATGCCAAAAACACTGCAAACACTGCATGTGTTTAAGAAGGAGAAAGCAGAGGAAGTGGATGAAATCTGTTTGGTTGCTTACAGCTTCTCTCTCCGGGGTGACCTGTGTGCCTTTGTCCACGGTTTTGACCCTCGACGGGTACGGAGGAGCAGGCCGGAGGTCTCCTTTCAGCTCCTTCACCTCCGTCTTCAGGGGGCCTCCACAGGCCTGCCCTTTCATCTTGTACACGTTCATGTGCAACTGGTTCCCCTGCTTCTCGGCACTCTGTGTGTAAAATAAGCATGTAACACACACACACCACAGGAGGCTGACACAGAAATATGCAAAATGCTAAATAAAGCATGTGACAATAAAAAACAATAAGCTGTTCAGAATTTAATACCACGTTCTTCCCATCTGGCAGCAGTTTGCTGAATGCTGCCAGACGGGAAAAACAACTGGAACAAGAACATGTGTGTGTCACACAGCACATCCTGCCCATAACATGAATGAGGCTTTTGAGGATTTTTTAAAATCTGGCTTCAAATTTGGAGTCATATTTATAGGATTTGTTTTTAAGTTTTATTCATTGGTTTTTACACTGCTTGTTTTGTTTTACTGTCATTTTGCGTACTGATCTTTAATGCGTTTTATTGTGGTAATTTTCAAAGCGATAACAGTTTTATCCAGTGTTGTTGTTTTTTTTGTGTCTGTTTTCTCAATTTTGCTATCACTAGCCAGCACTTCTGTATGTATGAAAGGTGCTAAATGAATAAAGTCGAGTTTTCTATTTTTGTTTATGCTGTGAATGGCTGATTCCTTCAGTCACAAAAACATTCAGCGCAGTCACTTCTGTGAAATGTAACCATGTGTCCTCATCGTTCTAAAGTGTCCGGTGGTGTCCAAGTACCTTGATGGCTTCTTCATATTCATCTGAAATGAAACAAAGTCACAGTAAGTTGCTGGGACAATAGACTACTAATACATTTCTACAGTCTGTTTAATCTTTATCTCATATGTTTGTATATTGTTTATATTCTACTTTAAAGGCATCTCAAGTAAAGTAATGCATTTTTCTCACCTTGACTGTTTATGCATATCTGAAATAAAAAGTGAAAGCAAAGCATCATCAGAATTTCGTATTAATGCAAAACAACTTCCACCTCTACAGCACTCGTACACACTTCCTTACCTCTTCATTATCCTCATCAAAGTATTTGACTTGAAAATGGTTGATCCCGAAAGATGCTTTGATCTGAAAGATAATACAAGAGAGCTGAGCTCAAATGCACAGCAAACGTCATCATATTTGACCGGAACTTTTTTACCTCACACGTGTTATGAAAACATCAGTAACGACACGATCAGGAAATACCTCCACAGCTAGCTACTGTACCAACGCGTTATGTCAAACCGAGGAGGTTTCCCTTTCCTCGTCTGTAATGTAACGTACTCTCTGGCTTAAAAACTAAGCACACATTTTGTCGCTACTTTGTCGACTGTCCTTCAAACGGTCTAGTGTTTACGCGGTTAGGCCATGTCGGGGCCTGCCTTTCACCAAACTGCGCCAGCGTTTAGCCAACACGCTCTGCTAGCTGCTTACCCAGGCTTCAACGGATTCCCACTCCAATTTGTCCAAATCCTGAGCCAGAAATCTCTTCACATTCCCCCGGAAATTGACTTTAATAGTAACAGGCAGCCCCATGTCAGCCGTTTATGAGTGTGTAATGGCTATCATTTGCGGCGACACCGGCCTACTTGATCCCTGTTGCCCTCGACTGTCTTCTCTTGTTTACATCGTCAGCTGCGTCTAGAAAAATACGGTGACGTTTCGCGCACGCGCAGTCAAAACATCGCGTCGGTCGCGTGTCAAAGGCGTCATCTTTAAGCTCGCAAGTGTGGCTGACAGGTAATAAGCCACACGCTTACAAGTGAATTTAATGCTGTTGGGACAATCGCTCTTCGCAGATCTGATCACATAAGATGTCTTCACTCCTCAAGGTGGACAATGAAATTAAAACCAAGGTAAGGTTTGGTTTGGAAACCCCGGGCAAAGTTATACGACGTGTTGTTGCCATTTGCTTGCTAGCATGTTAGCCACGTTTTGTAGCATGATGTGAGAGCTCTGATAAGGCCAGGCCAATAGCAGATAGCAGCGGCTAACCGGCACATTTCCCGCCTGCTACATTTCACCTGTCAACCCTTTAAACAGGTACCGTGTCTCGGTAACGTTAAGTTTCATGTGGGATGAAGGGACGTTCACGTTACACTGCGGTGTGTATGAATAACTGCTACTGCTGGAAGACCACACGAACAAAAGAGAGGCCTCAGCTGCCAAGTTAGCCAAGTCAACAAGCAGTCCTGGTGATAGCGTCATGTTATCTAATGTTGTAGTGTTTATCTTTCACACTGCCAGCCATTTTTATTGCAGCCCGCGGTGATAACGAAATAAACCCACTAATGGTGAATGAAACTTGTGCCTTCAGGCCCGTTTAGCAAGGCCAAAAATTAATATGGTTTTGCACATGCCGACCTGATGTGTGGACACTTGTGTTTGCAGGTTGATGCTTTCAGGGAACGTATAACTTCAGAAGTAAGTATTTTACACGCAAAAATAATGTATGTATTGTGGGCACTGTTACACACGCAGCTGTTTGTTTTTCAGTTGCTCAAATAAAGATTTGCATTTCCTTCAGGCAGAAGATCTCGTTGCAAATTTTTTCCCAAAGAAGTTACTGGAACTTGATCAATTCCTTAAGGTCAGTTATGTGTTAATGCTGGTAAATACACACTGTATAGTCTTGTATTTGTGGACATCTTGGGCGGGAGTGGGTGACAAATGGATAAAATCCTCTTTCACAGTATATGTAGTTTTACACATTATATGTACGTATGTGTAAAATAGTTAGACATGTTAAAACGATATCTGCCACAGTTCGTGTGGTCTTACTACACAGCTGACAAATTTCTCTAGTCTCACAGTGTTTATGTCGTATACCCAGAACACTAGTCTTGTCCAGTTACTTAATGTAATTTGGATGTGAAATTTTGTAGAGCTGGTATCCTTGTTGTTTTACAGGATCCAAGCATAAACATCACCGAACTGAAGGAGATCCACTCGGACATAAACCTGACGGTGCCAGACCCCATCCTGTTCTCAAACCTGCATGATGGACTAGAAGCGGTGAGGCTCTGTTCTAGTGCTGAATTAAATCTTAATCTCTGCTCAAAATGTGTGCAGAGAAGCAGTGAGATCTGTTTAATCTGTTTCACAGCAAAATGCCAAAAAGAGGAAGCTGGAGGATGGAGGTGGGGAGGACATGGGTGAGTATAAGACTAGTAAGTCATTAAATGTCTTTAAATCATCCTATGCAACAGTCTTAGCTTACACCCTTAACTTAATTATTTTACCCCTTTCGGCTTTTCCTGTGTTACCCAGTGACTGGCACCAAGGTCTTTGTCATGCCTGGTGGGATGATGAAGAGCAATGGAAATCTTGTTGATCTTATTGAAAAGGTCAAGCCAGAGATCAGGACTCTCATAGAGAAATGTAACACAGTAAGTAATGTCTTTTAATGTGCTGAGCTTCCCAGACAGGTAGTAGTGGGTGTTTTGGATATAACTTTCATACATGCCGACTTGATTGATAGCATCCAGATGTTGTATTCCTTTTTTGTTTTTCTTTTCTTAGCAGTTTTCTTTTTTCCCGTAGGTCAAAATGTGGGTTCAGCTGCTTATCCCGAGGATAGAGGATGGGAACAACTTTGGAGTGTCTATCCAGGAGGAGACGGTAGCTGAACTCAGAACAGTTGAAGGGGAGGCAGCATCTTACCTCGATCAGATATCAAGGTTTGTATAACCGTATTACATTACAGTAGACTATGAGGCTTCAAACTGGTTCTACATTAGATCACTTAGCTGCTGCAGTTTTTGTTTTTTGTTTACTTGCTCATGTCTTTTATAATTTACATGAATGGTTTTCTTTTTCTTATAGATACTATATCACAAGGGCAAAGCTGGTTTCTAAAATAGCAAAATATCCACATGTGGTAAGTTGACATCATCTCAAAAGAAAGAACACAAAGCTGAAGGTACTGAGAACAGAACACAGAACACATTTAAAATGATTCTGTTGATGAGGTTTCATGATAATTTGGGGCTTTAAATTCAGCTCAGTATAGCAGCACTACAACAGTTGGCCTGTTTAAAGCATTCAGTCCTGTCAGTCATGAGGAATGTAATGTGAGTTAACTTCAAAGTTAACCCTGGGCTTTTAGATTTATGAAGGTGGTTACATCACCACGGTAACTTGTGTTTTACACCTAACCTGCTTCGGAGCAGATCAGGACTAAGATAACAGATCAAAACGTCTAAAAGCGCCTCCTACTGGTCAATCGGTGCACCAGTCACGGCAACCACATGCACAGGTTACTTTGACTGTTTTGTCTGCGTGTGTGTTTCTGTGTATCCAAATCATCCTTGAACAGACACTGGAGCATTAAGGCCGTGTGTCTGTTGTGAGATATGAACATAAGCTGTAAAACACTGTTAGCTTCAGTGCCAGATGCTTGTTGTTGGCCCTAACCTTTGTAACAAATTTATTTTGCTTCTTGTGACTACTTCACCATAAAAGAAGCAGCACCCACATTTGTTAGTTAATTAATGTGAAGTAGCAGCAGCAGCAGCAGTAGAAAGCATTCGATTTGCATTAGCAGTAACTCCTTGCAGCTCTGATACAGTGTTAGGAGAAACAACCGTTTCTACTTGCTGTAGGAATTCAACTGCTGGTGGCAGAAGATTAACAATTTAAGTTAATAGGTTACTTTATCCAAAAGAAAATCTTTTGATTGAATTGATTTCAGGCCACAAAAACAGGAAATGTGTTGACATTTGATGTGACTAATCAAATCTGTTGATCTTCTTGTTTTTATTAGGAGGACTATCGGCGCACAGTAACCGAGATTGATGAGAAGGAATACATCAGTCTGAAGATCATAGTTTCGGAGCTCCGAAATCAATACGTATGTCGCGATTGTTAATTCTCACTTCACTGTTAATGCAAGTATCTTTGCTGTATTTCCATATGATCATACTGTCCCTTTTCCCCCCCTGTGAAGGTAACGTTACACGACATGATCCTGAAGAACATCGAGAAGATCAAGAGGCCTCGAAGCAGTAATACTGACGCGTTGTACTGATGTTCATCCAGCCATCTCAGCCTCCATCTCCCATCTCCACCCCCACCACCACCTCCCTGCCATCCCTCCCTGAGCTGCAGTAGGCCGGCCCTCGTCCACAGGACCTCATCTAGACATTCACCCACTTCAGTACAATCGACTCAGCCCCGTTCAGAACCGTAGCTCTGATAGATGGACACGACGCGCATGTTTTTGTTTTAATTGTATAATATTTTTCTTGTTTTAAACCCTTTGAAGACATAAATATTCTCTCAGGAGACGGAGAGATAGACCATCATAGACAACAAAAAGTGCTCTGTATTTTTTAATTTTAATTAAACATTTCGTCCTCAGCTCTTGGTGAAATTGCTTCATTTATAGCTCTTGATTTTTTTTTTTTCTTTTCCTTTATTTTATTTTTTTTTTAAAGTCGTTTGTTAGACTCCTGCTGCGTCTGAAAGATGGTTATTTGTCGGCCACACAACACAAACTGTTTCTTCTCCAGTCATTTTACATTACACAGTTGAATTGTAACTAACTAAGACATCTAAGCAGGTTTTAGGTCCACAGGCTTATCAGTTTTCAGTGAAAATTCATGTCACCAAAGCATCTCTTACAATGCGGCATTGATTCTATTGAATAAAACATTTTCTAATAAAACATTTTCTTATTTTGATTTTTTTCTTTTTCTTTGACATTTTGGATAAAACTAAAGTGAGGAGTTGTTTTTTTTTTTTTTAGTGCTTGTAACACAGTAAGGCTTGCATTGAATTTCCCTCGGGATCAATAAAGTATCTATCAGTCGATCTAAGGCTCAGTCCACACGTCTGGACTCGCAGACTTTGGTGGTTGCGTTTGTGAGAATTCTGCGAGTGCTGAGGGTTGTTCAAACCCATGTCAGGTCCCCATCAGGCCTTCTTTAATATAATTACCCATAAACCATTGCATTATAGACCTGATGTTGTAGTTTTCCAAACTACTGACTAAAATAACAAGAACTTATTATAAATGTGTGAAACAGCGACTTTGTTAAAGCATTACTTGAATCTTGTGGGCCAGAACTTATGACTTAACCACATTGTGAAACAAATGACGTGTCGGCTACGGACGTCATCAAAATCCATTTTATTATTATATCCTTACAGTCTCACACACTCAGATTTGATGTGATGAAAGCAAGTGTGTCGCAGTACATACCACTGAAGTCTGCAAGTATGGACTCGGCCTAAAATACCCATTAAAGCGTTGGGTAGGTGTCACCTCTTGGCCTGCAGATGTCGCTGTGGCGTTTAGCTTCCGCTTGTGTACGTCAGCAGAAATGAAAACACAAGGCTGACCAAAAGTATACAGACATCTTCTGACTGTAGTTAGTTTTTCTACACTGTGGTGTTGCTACTTTTACTTGATCTGCAGAAGGTCATCACTATAACGTGAATTTTGTTGCAAGATTTGATTTTCCACTTAAATCAAATATCAACAAGGCTGAGGACATTTTTGCTTCTGATTTCATCTGACAAATCCAAGATGATTTTTTTCATGTAAAAGCTGAGAATGCAAGAGACGCATCCTTTAAAATAAATAAATAAATAAATACAAATCCTCTGGCTGTCCCTTCATTGTTGTCCAGATGAGAGAAGCTTTGATAAAAAATACTGATGTGCTCACACTAAGACTGAAAACGTAAATGGACGACCAGTATGCATAATAATCAAATAAAAATCAGCAAAGCACTGTACCTTTTGTTGTATCTATTAAGGGAACTAAACATGATTATAAAGGATTAACAATACAGCAGAGGTTTGCTTTTCGGTTGTTCTTTATTTTTTAATCAGAACATTATTTTGGAGTACAGGAGGAGAAAAGGTACTCCGTGTCCCTGTTTGTTACTGTGGATATGACGGAGGTTTTGTGCTGACTGGTGACCGTCGTCTGCAAAATAATTTAGCATTTCCAAGCTAATTTCTGACCCATTTTCACCAATTCGCCTTTTCGATCAGTGCAAACCTTCCCAGACATTTCAGGACACTGCACTACATCTGACAGGCTTTCTCAGTGTGAGGTTGATGTTTTGGTTGAAGTGAAGCGATAAGATCCGCACACTGTAGCTGAGAAAAACAACCAATCTGAAGTGTCATAAATATGAAGCGTTGCTCAATGTTTCTGACGCAGTTGTAGCGTCTGTGCCCCACAGTGCATATGGAACAGCACAATATAGATACGGCTTCAAGGAGATAAGCACCGGAAAAGAGCTGAGAGGACCCTCAGAGATAAGACGCTTTAAAAGGAGACTTGTGATTTGCCGATGGGAAAATGTCACAAGGCCCACTGATATTATATCATCAGATGGTTTCTCACATTTCCCTCTCGCCTTGTCCGCCGAGCTGTGCACAATAAAATGTGCCTAAAATAAGATGAAAATATGTCAAAGTACGTATAAAGTGAAAAATAAAACAACACAATTTTTGATGTCTTGACCACCAATTTTAGAACATAATTATCCTACTTTTTAATCATCACACTACACTGACTTCAGGTGACCTACTTGCACTCATCACAAAATGAGTCTAATTAGCAGAGCTGCAGAGGTGTGTCTGCAGTCCTGCTGATCTCAGTACATCATGCATCCAATAATCCTCGGATATGTCACCAGAGCAATGTACCACTTTTAAGTGACCCACGTGTTGTCTGCAAGGCACCGTGCCCCTTGATCCTCCAAGTCTCATTTGAAAGCTCAGGGCTGTGTTAAAAGGCAGAGTGTCACTATGTGGGACTGCCGAGTGACGGGAGCATGCTCTGGTTAATATTTAATGGTTGTTCCTGCCACAGAATTAATCAGTATCAGTCTGAGACATTCGGGGAAAACCGATGGTGGAGCACCGCACTTTTGTTGGCTAAGGTGCTAATTCGGTTTGTATAAAAATCTGTTTACAGGCTGCAGTGCGTGCAGACTTTTTCCAAGAGTGAAAACAGTTGTCCTAAGCATACAGCACCGATTTGATTTCCAGAGGTTGATACCTCTTTGGTGTTTGTGCGCTCAGCATGGAGCCTGAGCCCAGAGGCAGTTAGCTTAGCTTAAGAAAATCTTTAAAATTATGTCTAACAGCACCTAAGAAGCGCACCAGTTAACACATCTTGTTTGTTTAATCTGTACAAAATCTGTAGGGACTGCAGGAAGCTACTGCTACCAGCCAAGAAATAGTCTGACATGAAACCCCATTTAAACCACAAATTGACACTTTTGTACTGATGCTTTTGTACAAATTACATTTAACATGTTAATTCAAAAAGTTTTACTTGTGCTGGTTGGTGATTTTGTTACCTTTCGACAAAGCTAGCTGTTACTCTGTTGAGCTAAGCTAACCAGCTGCTGACTCTACAAAGAGACTGAATGAGCACATTTCCCGAAAGGTTGACCGACAGTACGCATCCCTTTGAAGAACTGATATCCAGACCAGTACAGGGACATTGTCCTGAAAGTCTAACTGTCCTTGTGTATGAGACGTGACGTGAAACAATCCCAGTTGAAAATTAAACTAATAATTGACTTTAAACAGTAAGTTGGACCTGAATCACAAATTCTTTTTTTCTTGCTTTCCCTTGCAGATCCAGCAAAGCGCCCAGGGAACCAGAGCGGTTGGGATCAAAAGTGCAACTGCACTTTTACCGAAAGACAGGAGGTAGAAAGTCATAAGATTTTCAGATGAAAATGTCCATCCATCCAACAGCTGAAGCAGAAATAAGGAGACAAGAATACATCCCGTCTTGAAACTGATGCTTGTTTTCTCCTTCTTGGTCTCGGTGTAGAGCGGCGAGTGCAGGCCCAGGCCCAGTCCAAACAAGGTGCCCATATTGCGCAGGAGGCTGGCGAAGGGCGTGGTGTCCAGGTGGACCCACTCGGGCTTCACGCACCACTTCTGGGCTTTCTCCATGGTCCACAGCAGGTCTACGCTCAGGGCTTTGAGCAGGAGGTAGAAGCCGACAGCGAAGGAGGTCAGGAAGAGGGTGGTGTAGAAGTATTTCTTCATGCTAGCTCTGTAGATCCTTTTGTCCCTCGAGACAACCTCAGCTACAAGTACACCTGAAACAAAAGCAGAGCCTACAGAGCCTGCATGCTGCATATGTAGGTGAGTAATGGTGTCGCTGCATGCACCGTTCACTGAAATCTCACCCGACCACATGCACAAATCAAAATGTTTTCTAAATTAAACAAAAACCAGCCTTTTCTGACTACAAACAGAATCAGAATCAGAAGAATCAGAAGCCTTTATCATCATTGTACAAGGAATACAAAAAAATTGTAACAGCCTTGGAGTGGTGTTATTCTAAATCTACATTTAAGTATGTAAAAGACAAGACAAGACAAGACAACTTCCCATTTTTACACGCAAAGAACTTTACATAGCATCATAGCAACATCCTCTGCCCTTAGACCCTCACATCGACTAAGGAAAATCAGACTAACCTGTGATGAACCCTGCGATGACCTGGTGTGGGAAGTGGGCCGCCATGTAGACCCTGGACATGCAGACCACCAGCTCTACCAGGCCCATTAGCATCCACAGGCCAACCTGCAAGAATCTGAATAAACACTGAACAATGAGTTTCAGTTCGACGATGTTGGAGGATTTATTTGGCAGGTTTTAAAGACATTAATGATTGCACACCACAGACTCACTTGTATATTAAAGGGGGACATCGTTTCTCTGTTGCAATAGAGAGCAGCGCTGTTACCATCACATACCAGACGCCTGCGGCACCCATAGCGTGACCCGATGGACTTCCTGCAGGGGACAGAGACAGCCTCACCCTCAGAGAAGATTAATCAATTGATTGATGGTTTGGTTTGTAAAACTTGAGCATATTAAAAATATTTTTTAGTTAAAAGGAGCAGATTCCCATATTAGAGAAACTGATGAACCATGAACTGAAAAATGACTTAAAATCTACCAAAATAAGACAAGAAAAACAAGAATATCGTTAATTTTTAAGTATTCAACTAACCGTTTCAGCTGTGTTTGTATTCTTATTCTATTCCTTAATTTCTGACAAAGCAGCACATTTTACAAGCTGTTCATCTGTTCTGTTTGCAAACAGTACAATTCATCCCTCTCAGATGTAGTGGAGTAAAAGTATGAAGTAGTCTAAAGAGTACTTGTGTGAGTGTTCTTATTTGCACTCCGATGCACACTGAAATTTCTTTACATAGCTTAAGAGATAAAAAGCACAATGAATGACCAAAGGTGCTGGAGTTTATAACCTACTTATCACATCTGAGATTATATTCATTCAGAAGAAGCCATGTGCCAAACACTAAAGATATCACTTGTCAAAGATAAGTATTAACCAGTTCAGTGTGCCACAGATGTGATCAACTTCAGGCCTGTCAGGAACTGTACCTGGTCCAGTCTCACATGTGATGGGAAACTGCTGCAGAGAAGGGGCCGGTCCTTCTCCATAAAACTGGGTCTCATGAACCCACCAGTACGGTCTTTCCCCAAACAGAACCCTGCCGTGGAACAGACCAAAAGAAACTCATCACACTCTCTCTTTCTCTTTTTGCATTTGGATTGGCTTCACCGTTCTGTTCGTACCATTTCAGCACCAGGTTGAGCCAGTCTCCGAGGACCGCCACCCAGATGAGCCTGAGACCCGTGTCCCTCTGCAGGTGGAACCAGACTGGGAAGAAGAAGAAGAACGTGGTGTGTAGGTCGGCCACTGTGGACGCCAGGCTGAACAGGCCCTCGTACCCGCTGTATCGGGTCTGCAGATGGACCGCCAGCTCGACCCCCCAGCTGTGGAGAAGATCCATGATATCACAGTCTCTGCCTGAAGATGGTGCACTGAATCTGGGGTGTTTTGTCTTATTTTGTCCCCGCCGCTCTGCCAACATGTGAGCCCCATTGGACTTTACTCAAGGCTAGCAAATTTGTTTGCCTTTGGGACAGTGCAGACAGGTTCCCCAACCTTTACACCCCTGAGGCCCCCTCTGCTGAAATCCATCATGACAGAAATCAGCTGCCTCCCCTCTGACGGATCACCGGTTTCTAGGAAAACCTTTTTTTCTCTGGCTAGTGACAATGAAGTCTGAGTTTGGGCCAGCTGCTTGTGAAATCTGTTGATCCTGGCTCACAATGTGTCCCACAATGAGCGTAGATCCAGCATCATTCAGTCATGGGACCCCAGTGTGAGTAATGATGACCGTCTTATAACAAACATGTCCCTAAAAACCGGATGAAATGTGCGTTCATCTCGATCTCATTGTCATGGCAGTAAATTGCACACAACGTCCAACCCTTTTGCGCTTTATCGCCGGCTATCTCCTCAGCTTCTACTCAGTCCAAACCCGAACATTTAATCATTGATCTCCTTATGTAACGGACACACTACCTCTCAGCAAACCATCAAAAAACAATTACATAACTGACAGATTATTACTCGCCGGATGTGTGAATGGTGAAGAAATGAAGGTAACATGCAGAAAGGTTTGCCTAAACTAGAAGTCTGCAGAGTTTCTTACTTTCTGTAAGAAATTAAGAGGAGCTGAGAGTTAAATATGATTTGCGTTTCACTGAAAAGAAGAAATGTTTCCATGCAAGCTGGTTGTGATATATCGGGTGAGAATTGTGAAACTACTCAGCCGACTTCCTCCCTCTTCAGCGAGAGAGATACCAATTGATGTTTTGTTTTCCCGCTATCTTTTCAACTTGTTTGTGTGACGGACCTCCCAAATGCTCCTGACTCCCGGTGTTTTATTACACATGTGCAAGGTCCGAAGGTCAGCACGAGCATGCGTTCGACCGGTGGGTCCCTCTGGTATAAAACCAACCAGCTGTCTTTGTGACAGCAACAGTCTTTTTTTGTTTTTACTGACTCACACAGCACCAGACTGAGATTTCTCTCTCTCTCTCTCTCTCTCTCTCGTGGCCAAGATGAATGCTATAATGGATGCCATGCAGGGTTTTGGGGTGAGCACCACCCACTACCTGCAGACCAACTATCAGGATGCCCAGGGCTTGTTTCTCTGGGTCTCCTGGGCGGCAGACCTCAGGAACACCTTCTTCATCTTCTTCCCGCTGTGGATCCACCTGCGGGCTTCAGTGGGCATCAAGCTCATCTGGGTGGCTGTGATTGGAGACTGGCTTAACTTGGTGTTCAAATGGTGAGTCGGGTTTGGGTTTGAATGTTTCAAATGTTCTCGATATTTTTAATGGCTGTAATTGAGTTTGTGTTTCTGGTTGGCCTCCTTCAGGATTCTGTTTGGGGAGAGGCCTTACTGGTGGGTCCATGAGACGGCTTATTATGCAAATAGTGATCGTCCTCACATCGAGCAGTACCCCATGACCTGCGAGACTGGGCCAGGTGAGAAATACTGGAGGGGAGGATAAGTGGTCACATTTAATGCAGTATTTTTCTACTATATTGAGTCAATGTGAATGCAGTAAATGACTTCGATGTGATTTATTACACAATATAGAATGAGTAATTTTAAGTATTTTTTTATTACCTCAATAGTGAAATACAGTACTTGAGTAAATGTGAGACAGATGAATAGTGAGCTCAGTGTTGTGCCTGAGTGAATCAGTCACTCATATCTCTGTCACTCTGTCTGTGTTATCCAGGCAGCCCCTCAGGTCATGCGATGGGAGCCGCAGGCGTCTACTACACCCTGGTGACCTCCATCCTCGCCATCGTGGCCAGCAAGAAGAAATATGGAAGCAAGAAATCCACCAACGAGCACTGGTGAGTCAGAGAACTCAGCTTTTTGCTCTGCTGTCCACACACTTGTGGGTGTTGTTTACCATTTTCCATCCAGAGCTTATCGCTGTGGACACTCTATCTGCTCTGTGAGGTTGATCATTGACTTCTGAGAACTGCTGGTCAGAACGGGCAGCTTATCCGTGACTTGTTTTGACATTCGGACGGCAGAGAATAACTGTGTTAATTGTTACTGGCTGACTTGTTCCAGGCGATGACCGACTGATTTAAATCCCGAGTGCTGCATCCTTTGTTGCTCTTCTTTCAAAGTAAAATAATCAAAGTTGTCTGAACTTGTGTTTTGACAGGTATCTGAAGGCTGCTTTGTGGACGCTGTTTTGTGGAGTCCAGGTGTGTGTGTGTCTTTCCAGGGTCTTCATCGCTGCCCACTTCCCCCACCAGGTCGTTGCAGGTGTTATCACAGGTCAGTGGACTTCACTGGGACTATGTTTGCCTGTGCTGTTATGCTTTGGATGTAAAATGACATGCTGACTGAAACGTTTCATTGGATTGCAGGTATGATTGTGGCTGAAGCCTTCAACAGAACTCAGTGGATCTACAGCGCCAGCATGAAGAAATACTTCTACACCACCTTCTTCCTGACCTCCTTCGCTGTCGGCTTCTACGTCCTGCTCAAAGCCCTGGGCGTAGACCTGCTGTGGACCATGGAGAAAGCCCAGAAGTGGTGCGTGAAGCCCGAGTGGGTCCACCTGGACACCACGCCCTTCGCCAGCCTCCTGCGCAATATGGGCACCCTATTCGGCCTGGGCCTGGGCCTGCACTCGCCGCTGTACACCGAGACCAAGAAGAGCAGCAGCACGTTGGTCAAAGCATGCTGCGTGGTCAGCTCTCTGGTCCTGCTGCACCTGTTTGACTCCTTCAAGCCTCCCACGCACACGGCCGCCTTGTTCTACCTGCTGTCCTTCTGCAAGAGCGCCACCGTTCCTCTGGTCACCGTCAGCATCATCCCGTACTGCGTGAACGGAGCTCTGAGCCGGCCCAACAAAAAGGGAGTGTGAGCGATGAACTCAGGTCTCGCAGTGAGACGTCTTCCGGATCAAAAACAAACTTTCCTCTGGTGCTCATTGTGTTCGTATGTCCAGTCGATCCTCAGGAAAAAAGAAAAAAGCCTACGAGATCAATGGGAAATTGTCACTGGTGTCATTTGTAGGCTGGACTCTGTGAGCTGTGTGACACTGTGTGAAGGCACCATCCAGGATGTTGAGTCAAAGACCAGTTCTCAGTTCAGCAAAATATTATCTGTACAATTACTTTGAGTCCTGGAAAAGGACAAACGATGAACATTTGTCTGCGGCGAGTGACAGTGACAGTCACTTGTCGCTTTGATGCGCTATGTCAGCTTTAATGTATTTTAAATGTTGTAGAAAGTATTTTTGAAAAGTGTGTTGAATATTTTTAATAAAAAAGATCTTGAAAATGTATGACCTGGTTCATATTTTATTTCTTATTTTTAGCAAACACACCTCGAGGAAATTTCTTCAAACTTGGCACAAACGTCCACTTGGTCTCAAGAAGGAAGTGATCAGATTTTGGTAGTCAAAATTTAAAGGTCAAGATGACTGCGACCTGTCCATAACCCAAGAATTCAACAATTAATTATAACAAAACCTCACGTAAATATCGAATAGGATCAAATGATGACGAGATGAAATTGTATATCCAAAAGGTGATGGTGGTTGGACAGGAAAGTTGACCTTTGCGTGTTTTCTGTGCATCGTTCAGCATCAGAGCTCAGGAACACAAGACCAGATTGTGAGCAGATATCACATATGGTCACATACTGAATGGTGGTTCACCACAAGCTCGCTGGTTTTGGATGATACCGAGCTTCAGGTGGTTGCTGTTGCATCACGTGATGAAGGTCTCTGTCAGTCCTCTGGACTCCTCTGTCAGTGAAGACGGCATGTTTCTCACTGGAATCACGCAGGTCATTATAGTGATGGATGGATGGATGGATGGATGGATGGATGGATGGATGGATGGATAGATAGATAGATAGATACAAGACTCCTTCAAACCTGCCACAACATGCAGTATACGAGTGTGGACAGACATGGATGTAAACCTCTATTTGACTGGTTGGCAGCAGTTGACAACCTCGAGGTGGTAATTCTACTTTTACTATTTGTATACACTTTGTTAAACTAGTACCATGAACAGTTTTCCAGATTAGCTGCTAGCAGGTCTAGTTTGTAATGTGCCTTTTGATGCACAGCCATCAGTGGATTAAGCTGATAAAAACATGATGATTCCCATTCAGGTTCTGGAGTCTTTTTTGTTCTATAATTTCTAAGCAGATTTGTGGACCTGGTTGAGGATGTCCTTACAAAGAGTAGGTCACACTGAATCTAACAAAATATTTATCACCTCTATGTTCAGATTTCAGAAGTAAGCGGACCGAACCAGCTGGTCAAACAACCAGCAGCTGCAGCAGTTTTCAGCAGGTTGATAATAACATTTCAAACATGTCAAGTTTTTATAACTTCAGCAGAACTCAAAATAAATCACGAATCACACTTTTAAACTCAAGTTGAAGCCTTTTTTAAATAGATGGCTCAGACATTAATTTCAGATGTTTATTTTATTTATTTATATTTTTTTGCAATAAAATATCTGTTACAAAGTCTATAATGACCCAATTAAATGATCAGCTGAACACCAAAGCCCTGGCCTTTAGCCTGACCCGCGGCGATGACATAAATCCACACGTCACACAACAGTCTGTGTGTCAGCCAGTGCACATAAGGCCAACGGTGCAAGCCGAACATTCAATATTTGTCTGTTTGTGTTCTGCAGAACACACACACACACACACACACACACACACACACACAGCATCCCTGGTGAACCATGGATGTGCTCTTCAACTCCGTGCCACAAAAACCAGGTCAAGACTCAACGCTACAAAATCCAAAATGAGTTCGCATGGATTTAAACAAACTCGTGACCACAAAAGTTTTATTCTACCTGAAGATTTTTCACGCTAACGTAGACCATAAGAGATAAATAAAAGGAAGACTTTGGTGATTTGGGTGAAGTTCGTCAAGCAGAGGAACAGACTGTTAGGCTGTATGTGCACAAAAAGCAGACATTAGGAATATCTGTTTGTTCTGCCGTCGTTATATGTCCAGTTCCTTCAAAAAAAAAAAGAAGTATCTGTTGCTGCAAGTTAGTTGTGTACAAACAAAATTTCCAGTAGACAAGAATCCGTCTCAACTTTAAAATCAGTATTTCAGTTTATTTAGAAGTAAACCAATTTAGCAGAAAACTCCCCCCCCCTTCGTCCACAGTTCAGCTGAACTGCTGATTCTGCAGTGCTGTTGTGTGTGTGTGTGTGTGTGTGTGTGTGTGTGTGTGTGAATACGATCACACAGACACGTGAGCTCCTCCACACGTTGGCATCAACACACAGCAATGATATCAACAGCCTTTTTTACAAAATAAAAAGTGAGCAACATTACTCAGGTGGTGTCAGGTTTAAAAGATTTGAACCTACATAATTTATCCTGCACAGCTGCAAGCACCTTTACTTTTAGTCCTCTGTAAGTCAAGTTATCGGATAATACAGCTGTACTTTAATTTAAGTAAATGCAGGACTTTTACTTGCAATGGAGTACTTTCACATTGTGGTATTGGTACTAAAGTAAAGGATCGAATTACTTCCTACACGACCTTACAGTCTGTGAGTGGTTGTAGTACCACTTAGAAACACGGGGTGGCGGTGTTTTACCATCAACCGAAGAAGAAGACGACGACCCCGGAAGTATTTTGGTTCACACCTACAGCGAGTTAGTTTTTTTTAAACATGTTTTTTTAATGGTTTTTGTGAAGCATGTGAGCGTCTGCCGTTATGCTTTAAAATGCTCGCAGGTTAAATAAAGTCCTCATCGGTCCATCATGGCTGAAATGCAGGCTTTGAGGGCGCTGGTGGCCGAGAGGCTGACGGCGGCCGCGGAGGAGATTTTGAGCGCCGTCGAGAGGATGACAACAGAGAGGAAGATGCTGCACACGCCAGGTGTGTAAACACACTTTGTACTGAGCTTCCGCTGCCAAACACCGCATCATCTGAACTCAGCAGTTCATGTTCTGGTTAAGATTGTCCAGGAAGTCATCAAAGAACCGACAGGTGTATTAGAGTCTCCGTGAAAAGCGACTTTTTGATTTATTTGGGGGCAAACCCGGTAACATTTATCAACTGGTGCGGTTTGTTTCGTGAAAGACTCTTTCCTGTTTTGGTTTTTTCTTTTTGTGGAAAAAGGTGTTGGATTTGAAATTGTTTGAATAACAAAAAAGTAAAATAACACAGATGTTAACCTGCGAAACAGAAACTAGACGTTGATTCATTTGTGTTTCCTGTAAAAGATGTGACTTTAGATTACCAACACTGAGGCGCTTTGGACTGAAGGAGTACGAAAGTGGACTTTAAAGGACCATTTGTGCTATTTTGAGCAGGGAAGGATGATACTGAAGACGGTGATATTTTGGCTGCAAATTCACAAATTTAAGACAAAAAACAATGTCTTGTGTTTTAAAGCAAATCAAATCAACTCAACATGTAGTTCAGTAATAAATACAGAAACACAAAACAACCTTCTTGTGGGAGGGCAAATTAAAGGAATATGTCACCCAAAAATGAAAATTCAGTCTTTATATACTCACCTTTTCTTTACTCACCCTCATCCTGATGGAAAATACTACGAATATTACTTCCAGTATTTACTCTGACTAGTTTCCTCCCGCCAACAGAAATGTCTCGTGAACAGCAGAGGGCGGCTGTGCGTGAGCGGCTGTCGGCGGTTGCTGATGAGATCTTCAGGATCCTGGAGATGATGATGAGCGAACACGAGACACAAGCCTCCGGTTCCCACGAGCAGATCCAACGTCAGCGCCAGCTGCTGGACATCACGCTGAAAACAGAGAAAAACTCACACAGAACAGGTGGATTTTACAGTAAATAATATTTATTTATTGCACAGCTTTGAGTGTAATTTTGTGAATTTTGAAAGAAAGCGATTCTAAAATCTCGTTTGACTGTTTATAGGAAATACTATAGTGGCCTTGATGTCAGATTTAGTTACAATTTGCAGCATCTCCAAGCTGAGTTTTCTCTTGGATCTTACCTTCAGACAGACTCTCAGGGTGCGACGGTGAAAAGGACGTTTCCTGTGTGCAGCACAAACGTGAGGAGGTGAACGGCTCTGGTCAGGCGCGGGAAACTTCAAATCTACGGCGGATTAAAGACGCGTCCACGGAGACAGACGGCTGTGAGTTGACCCACGGTAAGGCCACACATCTTCATCAAACGCAAAGAGCAGAAAAGGGCATCGCAGCTCTGGTGGACGCTGAGGCACGAGCAGAAGGGAGCGACCAGGAGGCTTCCTCTTCAAACAATTCAGAATCTGTGAGTGAAGATGATGATAGTGATGAAGAGCTAAATGAGAAATCGCTCAGATCAAACCAAAGAGCAAAATTTCAAAGTCAGGGTGCCGATTGTGGCAAAAAGTGCGGGACGTGTTTCCGCAAACGGGCGGAAAGGAAAAAACGCGCAAGGAAAATGGCTGCAACTGACAAGACTGGAGCTGCAGGGCGGAGCTGTTGCAGGGTGTGTGGAAAGGTCTTCCGGTACAAACGCTCCTTTCTGAAACACGTCCTTCAGCACGAACAGAGCTCAGATCTGTGTGGAGCCTGTGGAAAACATCTGGACTCGGACCAGAGCTTAAAGGTGCACCTACAAACCCACAGTGAAGAAAACATCTGCAGGGATCAAACGGATTCTGGCAGCAAAGTGGCTGACGGTGACGAGGACTGGAAGGACAGCGAAGGAAGTGACGATGGAGACGTTGAGACGTGTTTACAAAATCCACCAAAAACAAAAAATCAAGCATCAAACAAACCTCAGACGCCTAAAAATAAGGATTTATCTCATCTGAAATACCGCTGTAAAGTGTGCGGCAAGTCTTTCTGCTACAGAGCCTCCTTTCTGAAGCACGTGCAAGAAGACGAGCGGGACACAGATCGTTGCGGCGTGTGCGGCGAACATTTCGAGTCCGAGGAGAGCTTGAGGCTTCACTTGCAGACGTACATCCGAACGAACGAGTGCGAGGTTTGTGGCAAACACTTTGACGGGCACAAACAGCTGGAGATGCACATGAGGACCCACACAGGAGAGAAGCCGTACGTCTGCGCCGTCTGCGGCAAAGCCTTCGCCCAAAACGGGAACCTGATGGGACACATGAGGGTTCACACGGGGGAGAAGCCGTACGTCTGCAGCGTCTGCGGTCAGAGCTTCAGCTTCAAAGAGTACATGATGGCTCATATGAGGATCCACACGGGCGAGAAGCCGTTTCTTTGCAGCGTCTGTGGAAAAGGCTTCCGGCAGAGGGGAACTCTGAAAACCCACATGATGATCCACACGGGAAAGTCCACGCACTGCTGCGGCATATGTGACAAAAGGTTCTACAAGAGCGGAGCGTTGAAGATCCACATGAGGTCCCACACGGGCGAAAAGCCGTATCTGTGCAACATCTGTGGGAAAAGCTTCACGGCGAGCGGCTCGCTGACCAAACACATGGGCGTCCACGACGGCGAGCGAACGCACGGCTGCAACGTCTGCGGCAAAGGATTCCTGAGGAAAGAGGAGCTGAAAAGACACGCTCAGACTCACAGGGACTCACAGTCCACGAGGCTGACGAGTCTTCAGTGACGATGACGAAATGAATCGTTTGTCGTTTTTCTTTCTCAGTTCAGAGCAGCTGCTGTTGATCAGACAAACCAACAAAACTGGCATTTTTGACTGTTTTCCGACATTTGTTTGTATGAAATACTTGTTGCGTTCCGCTGATGCATATAAAAATGGATGACACGTCTCCACTTCCTCTTACTGCACAAAAGTGCGAGCTAAATATCCCAGACGCGACTGCTGCCATCTTGTTCTACTGATGTCATTTGGAGCCAGAGTCTGTGCAGTAGCGATCGGAGGATGGAGCTGCAGTATTGAGTTCCCGCTCAAACACCCGTCTGAGCCAATCAGGAGCAGCTCAGCTTTCACCCATGACGTTTCAACCCTTTTTATATCATGAAATAACTAATTAAGACCAGACTTATCAGAAAAATTAGGACTTGAACATACATTAGCATGATAAGAGCATTTTAAAATGACAAAAACCATCTTTGGAAAACATTTATTTGACGTGTGCTAAGAGTTTTTAATTTGGCCCATGTCCCATCTGCTAACATGGAGGGGGAGGGGTTTATGAGCTGTACTGCAGCCAGCCACCAGAGGGCGGTCAAGATGTTTGGGTTCTCATGTCATCCATCTTTAAATCCAGTCAGTGGTACATTTCTGTTATTAGGCCAAGTCTGGTTTCCATGTTTTTTAATCTCATATGTTAAGTTGTGCTGTAATCTTATCCATTTTATCTTTTCACAAATGTTGAACTATTCCTTTAAATGGTAGTCCACCGTACAAGAAAAAGTGCTGAAAGAAAACTGTAGTTAGCAGTGCATTCTTGTTTAAAAAGTTTCAAAACCCCGTCATTTATATAAAGTAAATTACAATAATGTGTCCTGCTATATTTAGGCTACACAGAAGATTTGTTTTGCCAGCTTGCCTCCATACATCGAGCCTTCTTCAGAAGATCAGACTGAATCTTACATGAACTTGACCGAATTGTCAGAACATCTAGTGAAAGTTTAATACCCATTTTGTTCAGGATTTGACATTAGCTGAAATGTGGGACGCAGCGATTTATCGGCTGGTATTCACAGCAGATGGGATGACGCTGACTGTGGCTCATGTTTATCTGTTGATGAGGTTCTGGTCTGTGACATCCCCTTCATCAGTTTGCAAGACTGTGTGACCTTGTTTTGTGCCCGCAACAGGTGAATAAATAACAAAAAAAGACGGCGTCGTCAGTCGGATCGGATGTGTCACGTGTTCAATACGTACGACAGCTGTTTCACTGACTTAAACAATGACTCGATTATTGCACAAGTTTAATTTTAATCTCGTCTTTAACCGACGAGCTCTTATGTGACGCTGAATGTGTTGAACTCGTCTCAAAAAGAAAATTCAGTGTCTGATCAACTACTGATCAGTTTCCTTTAATCAGCAGTCTGTTTGTCGTCTTCTGGCGTGGAAAGTATCAAGCGTTAAATGTTGAAGAGAAAAACATCCAATCAAAGTTAATACGATGTGGAAACTGAAGGCTTTGAAGGTGAAAGTTTTTATGCATTTAACGTGTCTTGAAGGCCTCATGGAACTGACTGGGAGACACAAGACCAACTCGCAGGGTTTAAACACAATTTATTTTTATGCTTAAATAATTACTTGGATCATCCAGTGTAGGCTATGTTGGTTCTTCATACATGTCGGTACCAGATTTTTCATCAACAGTGGATGCTCAGGGTGGTTTTGTATGAAAAAAAGAAAAGACAAAACTTTAAAAAAAAACAAACAGATTTACACAGGAACAGAAAATCAGGTTTTTAACAAGGTGTGATCAATACTATGATTTATGTGATGTGGTAAAAACGATTAGACGTGGATGATGCCGCCAAAAACGAGATTCTCTGTTCTCGTGTAATTAACAGCCCGTTAAAGATAAAAGTCATCAAACCGTCAAAATGAAAAGAGCCCCCCTTTTTTTTAAAACCACAGCAGACCTAAAAGCTTTGACGTACACTTCTGGCTTGCATGATGGGCTTACAGATGGAGATGTTGCGTGCACACACACACACACACGCACGCTCTCACACACACACACGCACACACAGAGTCTGCAGGTTACATTCAGGGACCTTCCTGAAGCGTGAGACCGAAGCGTTTTCTATCTGCGCCACTCGAGTGCGTTTTCATCTTGGTAAAAACAGTTATAGATGACGGATGGTTGTGTTATTATGAGTGCTCACACACACAGAAGTACCATCAAAAATCATCCCTCTCTAGTTGTATTACAGTGCTTTTGAATTAGGAGGAAAAAAAAACAAAAAGGAAAGCAATAAAATTAAAGTGACGTCACATGCAGCAAAATATCATTTCTCTGGAGAAAGTCCCCACAGACAGAGCGGAAGTAGCTGTTGGCTTTCAAGAAACATCCTCTGTTCACCATCAGGCAGTTTCTTTTTCTCTCCATTTGTTTTGTTTTGTTTTTTTTTTTCCTCTTTTATATTCATTTGGAAGAGCGTGGCGGGTCACTCGAGGCTGCTCAAATGGCGTCGACCTCTCGGCACGAACGCACCGACTCTGCAAAGCTTTGACTCAAATCAGTGCATAAACAATCTGTGAAGCTACTCTTTTTTTCTTTTTTCCCCCCCAGATTTTATACAGTGTCATTTATATACATCAAAATCACCCATTTGCTATTAGATTTAATTTTCTTTGTTTAAAAAAAAGAACCGCGTGTTACAGCCCGATAACGTGGGTCCGCGAGGAAAATAACAGACCACATAAGGCGAGTCTGAGAGAGCGCGAATCGCACGTCTTTTTCCTTTTCTGTCAGCGGTTTTCAGATTCCTGTTTGGACCATCTTTGCTCACAGAGATGGGAAAGTTCCAGCTCACGTCCATGCGTGTCCTTCGGTGTCAGTTTCCAACACTGAGTGAGTTTTGGTGACATGCTCATGCGAAATCAAAGAGAAGTAACTTGTTTTTGCGTTGTCTTGCTGTAGAAACCATGCGCTGTAGGTGAAAGCTTCAGACACGTTATGGCCGATTGACGAGGCGTTTCCTCCCCGGGTGTGTGTGGTGTCTCAGGTGGACGTCAGTGGACCTGGAGGGTAAAGGATTACAGGTTTGCATTAACAAACGGGCAGGCATTCAGCACGTTGGACAGAGGCAGGCTAATCGTTTCCCTCCGCTTTCATTCTTTATGCTAAGCTACGCTAATCGCCTGCTGGCTCTGGCTTCATATTGAGCGTACAGACATTAAAGTGGTATCAACCTTCTCATCTAATTCAGCAAAAAAAGTGGATAACCCTCAAATAATGAGTAAAGGCAACTTGGTTGTCGGTTTTTGTAGACGTTTGACCTCCCATCCAAGAGGCTTCGTCAGCTCTGCCAGTCCAGGTGGGGGAGGCTGAAGGTATTTCACCTGTTCTCCAGTCACTGATGTCACTTGGATCAGTGACTGTAGATTGAGGGTAAGTCTGTGCGTAACCCACCGCACTGGACTGCATACACTTGGTTCCTCTTTTTGGGTTGGAAGTGTTGGGTTGGGCACAGAGGAGGAGGAGGTCTATGATGCTGCTTCCCAGGAGATTCAGCCACCCTCCACTCTTGACCTCATGACTGGACAGAATGATATTTATTGACCTCATGGGTGGGTATTAGGCAACTTATTAGCCTCTCACCTGGTTTAGTTGAGAGCTCTATTGTTATGACTGAATCTTCTTCCCTTGCTTCTTGCCGGCGCCGTCTCCAGGCTTGGCGGAGAGAGAGAGCGAAGTTCATCAAGAGGTAAAAAGAGAAAGTAAGGGGAGAGAAAACAAAAAGTTAACGTTGTGTTCAGGCTGAATACGACCCGTGAACGTTAATGAAGCACAGCCGAGCCCAACTACTGTTCGTCAGGAGATCACAGCAACATGCTGGAAGAAAGACGAGTTCAAGGAGAGAAAAAGAGGAGGTTAAAATGACTACTCCTGTTCATTTGCAAAGAAAATCACACATGCATGGACACATGTTAAGAGAAAGAAAAAAATAAGAGGAAACAACACAACACAACCACTGCAAACCGCACAACATGTCTTTTTTTTGCTCTTGTTTGTTTTAATGTTGTCTCTTGCCAGGCTAGATAAACAGCTGGTGGTTCTCCAACCAGGTGTCACCGAACCAGTGCAGGCAAAGAGGACGCGACGAGCCGTTAATAACAGTACACACAGCTACATCCTCATGCAGGTGTAGGTGGGTCAGGGCAACCCAGCTGACCAAGTGAGGCTGCTGGTTTTAACGCCAACCTCAGTTTTCCCTCTCAGGGTCTCCTCTCCGGACTTCACCGCTTTGTGGCCCTGACGGGAGCGCTTCCCCCTCTTCTTGCCCTTCCCCCCAGTGGCTCCTCCTCCTGCTGAGAGAGCAGCATCTGCTCCACCTGTCGCCACACCACCAACAACAACACCACCAACACCTTCTTCTGCAACAGTTTCGCCTTCACTTATCCTCCTGTCCTCCGTGTTGACCACACGGCGCACCACCTTTCTGATCACCTGTAGGGGGCAGAAGCATGTCAGGAGGAGGCGGAGGCGGGAGGCGGAGGCGGAGGGCAGGAAAGCATTTTGTGAGGAGGAATAATAGGAGGAGGAGGGTGTAGTGTGTGTGTGTGGATGGATGAGATGCCATGTGTGTTACTGTACTGAGTGTGTGTGTCATCAGCTAAATGAAGGTGTGACAGGTGGTGATGGAGGAGGTGAAGATGGTTACTTTTCTGGTGACCAGATTCCCGTCTTCATCTGTGAACTGCTCCTCCATCACAGACTCTCCAGGAATGTTTTTGGCCTCCTCTCCCTGAGGTGAAGGTTTAAAGGATGGGGTGGGAGGAGGATGGAGGAGTGAAAGAGGGAAGAGAAGGGTGGAGGTACAGGTTGGGAAAAGGTTTGCAAGGTTATCTGTAATTGTGGTTGTTATTCATCCTGTTATTTGGAAAGCAGAGAACATTTCCTAACATGTGAGCCCACCTGTCAAGCTTTCCTACTGTTATAATCAAGAATAAATAAATAAATCCTGAAACTAAAACCCGTGATTTGTGATGCAGGGTTGACCGCATGACACACGAGTTCTCACGCTGTTCTGAAGAAACCTTTGTTGCTCATTTCAGTTTTATTTTACGACCAAATTTTTGCATTTTTTTGGTTAAGGTTCGACTTTGTTGTGGTGCGAAAACAATTTCAGTTAATCATTTACTGTAAGCTCATCTCAGTTTCTGTCCAGAGGGACGAAAAACCCCCAAAAGATTCAAACTTTTAGCTGCAAACTCTGCTATGATGATGACTTTTTCCTTCAGACCACACAGATAAACACTGTCAGCTCCAAACTGAGGCTCCATTAACACAGAGAGACATCATCTGTGTTTTATAACACTTCTGATGATTGGTTAATCAACCTTTTCTTTACTGAAAAAAAGCCCAAATTCTGGTTCTAGTAAAAACAAGATCTGAGCACCTGGAAACTGGGTGCACATTTTTCAACATTCATAACATTTTACAGACCAAGGGATTAATCGATAATAAATGTAGTTGTTAGTTGAAGCTCATAAATAAAATGTTGAAGCATCTGGTCGATGTTCTTACGCAGAATTAAGAGAGAGCAAACAGGGTCAGGTTCAGGTTCAGGTTCAGGGTCCTGAAGTGGACATTCGACACGTTGGCCTGAATCAAACACACAGCACAGCCAACAGTCCACCGACCAGGTAGCAAAAACCAAACACCGAACAGCCCGGCTGGTGGTGTAGAGTTTCACACCAACAAGCAGTGAGTAGCACATCAAGCTGCAGCGAGACCCAACGTCCACACGCTCACACTCCTACCAAACTACAGTCAAGTTTCTGTCCAAACTGACGCAACCGCATGCCACTTAATCAGAATCAGCACTTTTCCATTCACTGCTGTCATGTGAGAGTCAGGTGACTCAGTACAGCGAATATGGCGCAATAAGGTGGTGTCATTAAAAGGTTAAACATAAGTGAGGGGTTTATCTTTGTTTCCTGTGACCATCTGAGGAAAGTTGCAGCCTCTCGTGTGCTGCTAATTTTCTTTCCTTCTATGGACGTTTAAGTCACATGAGTTATTGTTGTCAGTCTCTGTCACACTTTACGGCAACATATTTTTATCCATACACCATAAAAACAGTTGGACAGAAACCCACTCTGTGAACTCAGCATACAAACACTGCGACTGCACACAAACCCAGTCTGAATGTCACTCTATGAAACGCACAGTCACAATCGTTCTGTCTCTCTCTCAGTGAATCACTCTTCTTCACACTTTTGAGTCACAGATCTTAAGCAAGTTCACTCTGCAGCGAGCCGTCTAACACACACACACACACACCAGGCCTCACACACCTTCAGAATGACTCGTCTGCGGTACACCCGGGTGGTGACGGTGGTCTCCTCGTCAGAGCCGGACTCGTCAGCCCTTAGGCTCCCCTGACAGAGGCAGCCCAGTGGCATTAACGACCCGAATGTAAGTTCAAATGAAATATCGGTCCAATATAGCGTCAATCTGGGCGTCAAGAAAACAAAGTAAATAGCTGACACGACTCTCACCTGGACTTTGTGCTGGGACCTTTCACCTCCGTCCTCGTGTCCCCTGCTTGGTCCTGCTGTGCTGCTGTCCTCCTGAGAGCCCTTCTTCTTGGCCTCGTCACTGCGATCTCCGTTGTGTCTGTCGGCCTGAGCCGGGGGCTGCTCCAGAGAATCAGCCAGACTGTCTGGGCTGGGATGAGATACAACGAGGACATAAACTGAGATGCTGTCGAAAAAACTGAGAACTTGGCAGAACAAAATCACATCCTACCTGCCCTCCTCAGCACCGGGGCTTTGGCCAGGAGCTGCCGACTCTACGATCGCGCCGGACGTCTCGCTTCTCCAGCCTGGAACTGAGCACACGTCTTTTTCTGCTTGCTGTACTTGTTCGAGGATGGCTTTCACCCCCTCCTCTGTCATCTCCACATCCTCCAAGCCTCCCTCCAGGTTTATATCCTCCAGCAGACTCTGGAGCCTCTCCCGGGTCATCTCCTCCTCCTCTGCTTCTTCTTCCTGCCTTCCATTTCCGTGACCAGCGACTGTGGCAGCGTCCTCTTTTTGTTTTCCTCCCTGATGCTCCAAAACAAGCTCAGCATGCCCGTCTCTTTCCTTTCTGGATTGCTCTATTGCCCTCCTGTCATTATCCGGCCTCTCGTAAGACACCAGCCCTGACTTCTCCTCCGCAGACATCCCTGCTCCTGTAGTGGTCAAGGTCGTGTCTTCAGCCACAACAATGGGGGGCTCCGTGGCATCGGAGCGAGGGGCCGGGACGACCGTGAGGGGGTCGCTGCTGGAGGTGCTGGTGGTCTGAGTGAGAGAGAGGTCGCTAGGTCTAGTGAGGGTGGTCCTGGTAGGGGAGTCTGTGCTAGCATCGCCCTCGCTAAAGAAGTCATCTGAGCGCAGCGGGGTGGGGGGCACGTAGTTCAGGTCTGAGGGGGTTTTCAGCTCCAGATCTATATTTTGGTATCCTGGGTGGATGGCAGGAGTAGAGGGTTAGAGGGTAAGGGGATCGAAGAGGGAGGGAAAGAAAAAAGAGGAGAGGAGGAGGGGAGAGGTAGAGTGGTGGAGGTGATGAAATGAGAAACACTTGTAACATCTAAGGGTCAGATTTGTTCAGTAGTCACACAAGTCTAACCCAAATTCACTTTAACATGGATTATTTTGGCCACTTGGTGGCAGCAGAACAAGCTGGTAAAATAACAGTGACACATTATCACCTTTCAAGAATTTCCCTCCAGGGATTAATAAAGGAATTCTGATTCTGATTCTTATAAAGCAAAAGGGTCGCCCATCTACACCCAGACATGGAGCAACATTATTGTCCAATATTGTTGTTTTGGACTCCCACAGCTTGAAATATCTGTGTCTCTAGCAGCTAAATGCTCCACTGGTTCACCAGTTTTTTTTGTTGTTTTGTTTTGGTGCTGCGGGTTTTGATCATTAATTAATCCACTGGAAATGACAGCTGCAAACAAACAGCCGGCAAACATGTAGCTATTAAAGCCAGATATTTCTCTCAGAGCTAAAAGGAGAGGGAATATTGGACTTGGACAAGCCAGGTGACCACAAACACGACTATAAATGAATGCTAATGTTGCTCATCATTTGCTGGATGTGTGAATAAGCAGCTGTTTGCCAACATGTTTGGTATGTTATCGTTTGTTCTGCTGCCCCCAAGTGGCCAAAAAGGTCAATTAACTCTGCTGTAAGGATCCGCCTCGATCAGCAAACACATTTCTCAAACGTGTGGGGACTCGAGTGTGACTTCTGAACCAGCACGACAGAGAAGACACAGGACCAGATCACAAAGAGATGGAAACAGAATATAAAATGTAAGCTAGAAACCTCACATACACTGTATGTGTATAAATGTGTTTACGTGGACGTTCAGTCTCACTAATGTCATCTGTTCCTCAGCAACGGCTGCAGTAGTTTGGGTTTCAAACCGGCACTTAAGGTCGGCCAAGCCTTTTGTTAAAGCACTTAACGTCAGAGTCAGAGCTACTGATTTCCACAGAAATGTGAAATTAGAGAACGGGAGAGGAGTCCTCATTACAGCACATTAAAACAAGCCTGACTTCAGCTCATCGTCTCAGTAAGGGTTTGAGCGTGAGCAAAAGAATTAAAGCTGTAATTCAGGTAGGTTAGTTGTGTTGATTTCAACAAAAGGCAGAGACGTGCAGCGCGGGTTACATTTTAAATGTAGAGCTCAGGAACTGAACGATCCCGCCTGAAGTAAGAAGGGACACCAGGAGGGAGGGGAGAGGCTGGAGGGGAGATGGGAAACAAAGGGGGAGACGGGGAGTGTTGACTTGAGGGAGGAGAAGGGGAACGATAAGGTGGGCGAGAAGTAAGGGAAGTGGCAGGAAGAGGGGATGATGAAGGGGAAGAAAAGGAGAGAAATGTAGGAGTG
Organism: Scatophagus argus; assembly: GCF_020382885.2. Classification (NCBI taxonomy): domain Eukaryota; kingdom Metazoa; phylum Chordata; class Actinopteri; family Scatophagidae; genus Scatophagus; species Scatophagus argus. The sequence goes on along the minus strand of NC_058513.1, from coordinate 16,763,388 downwards.
GGAGGATGTGGAGGAGGAGGGGAGGCACGCATTAAAGAGGGTGAGGAGGGAGAAGAAGGTAAAGGGGGAGAAGGGGAAACATGAGCAGGAGAAGACGGAAAGATGGGAGAGGAAGGAACAGACACGTAGAGGGAGGCACAAGAAGTAGGTGGAGAGGAAAGTGGGGGAGACGACTGAGCAGGTGCAGGAGACGCAGAATGGGGAGGAGGGTGGAGAACAACAGGAGAAATGGAGGAAGAGGGAGGAGAGGAGGGCAGACGGAGGGGAGGGGGAGGAACGTGGTGAGGAATAGTCGGACGAGGGGAGAAGAACAAGGAGCAGCCAAAAGGGGGGGAGGAGGGAAGAGGAGGAGAGTAAGGCAGCATGAAGAAGTGAGGGAGAACAGGAGCTACAGGCAGGAGGTAAACGGGAGGCGTGGAAGGGGGAGACGGGAAGACAAAGACAGATGAGGGAGGTGGGTCAGCAGGAGGGGAAGGACAAGGGAAAGAGGTGACATGGCTGGGATGAGAGGGTGGAACACAAGAGGAGACGGAGGTGGAGGAGGGAGGAGGAGGAGTATGGAGAGGTGCGACAGGCTGAGGCGTTTGAGGACACAGGGGGAACGTAGGAGACCTGAGGAGTTTTGGAGCTATTCCAGTTATCACATTTCACAAGAGACAAAACAAAAGACAAAAAACACAGGACGGTTAGACGAGATGAAGAGACAAACAGCATCTGGAAACTGAAAAACGACATGAATGCACAGACAGTGGAGTGAACGGCTGACTGTTGAAGCTGTTAATGTTTTAGAAGCTGCAGCAGCGGAGAGATTGCACACCAAAGGCTTCTCAACAGCAGAAGCATCTCCTCCAACAGCAAGGAAAACAGTTCAAATGGCATTCACATCCTGGCTTTGTCCCGCATGAGGACACATGTTGGGATCCAGGAGGTCGCAAGTCTGTTGAGCTGCAAATTCATTCACATCGAGGAACTAAGAACAGGAAGGATGGGAACTGGAAATGCTTAAAAGGCCAAATTGTAAAAAAGATTTTCATACAGTATATCACATATACATTAGGTGCCAGTATTTCATCTTGTTTGTTTTACCAATATTTATTGTTGTTATTTTTGTATTTCCTCATAGTTGGAGGATTTGTCCTCTCCACATTACCAGGGATATAAGAGAAAATAAATCTCTTACTTTATTGAGATTTTGTGAATTATTTGCCAGAAAAAAAAATGGGTCAAATTTAACTTCTGACTACACTTTAAAATGAAATCCATTATTTATAATACGTGTGTAATTGTAGAATTCAAACTCTACAACTGCTGAACTGAAGACCACAGCCTTCCCACACGACTTGTGAACAGTTGTTAGTGCCAACAGGGGGCGCTCTTGCATTTCCAGTCTGAGCTCAGCAGAGAAGGTAAGAGCAGAAGCTGGGGTTGGATCCAGTCACTGTTGAAGTTAGCACAAGGTAGCGATTGGTGGAAATTAGCTTGTTAGTGGTGCTTAGCACTGAGAGAGGAATTTGCTGTAGGAGTTAGTCGCTCAGAAGCAAAAAGAGGAGGAGGAGGAGGAGGAGGAGGAGGAGGAGGAAGAGGCAGGCAGTCTGCTGGTCTCAAAGCAGGAGAAGCTGGGAGGCTCGGAGGGACCCAGGAGACGGCAGGTACAGTACAGCTAACAGCAGTTGACACAGAAGCATTATTATACACTGCACACTTTGAAAAGAGGTGTTTCATTTTCAGCCCACCCGCGAGTGTCGGAGCGCATCCTGAACACTCGTGGATGTGTTGAAAAGCCTCCACCCGTTTGGAGAGTGTTAAAGTGTACGTCAGAGCAGGCAGCCTCTCACACAAAGCCATAGCCATGCACTTTGTAGATTTCCCGTTTTTGGTTTCAATTTAAATCATCTTCGCAGAAAGTTCATCGGTCACTCAGAGCAGCGATAACACTGACCTTTGTGTCAAGATGACTTACAGAAAACTTAACGGACAGACTGGCGATGTGGCCCATTTCAGAAGTTTGTCTCCAAGTGTGCCAGTGGCTAATTCATCCACTGATTACTGAAGAGCGCTAACAGGGGCTCTTTATTTATGCTGAACATCCAACCACATACATATAATGGTTGGATACCTTTGTTAAATTATATAAGGGGATGCACAAACAGACGTAATGGGGAGGGCAGTTCAATAAAAGCACCCGCTGCACATGCTTGATTTAAAAAAAGCACAACACGGTCACAGTCAAGCCCATCCGGCCGCCTTTGCACCTCTGAACAGAAGTGAAGGCGTTTGCATATAAAGCAGCATCCGAGAAACATCTTATTGGGGCTTATTTCCATTTTGTAATCAGCTGTCATCGGGCACATGGTCATCAAATTTTTGAAATGTGCCTCACTGGGTCTGTCAGAATCAGAAAAATACTGGCAGCTGCCACATTTCATTTTTTATTTAAGAGGAAAGAGAGAAAGTTAGAAAGAGAGGAAAAAAGACTTGCCGTCCTGCTTAAAGCAAGCATGCTCTTATTATATTACTGTTATAATTGCGTTTTTTAATGTATTTTCTAATAGCACATGACGCACGTTGACAAAAAGGAGATGTGTTGGGCATCAGTTAACATACACATAAACATAACTGTTGTTAAACCAAGTTATGAACCAGTGCCCTGAGCCATCTGAAAAACGTGCTTCATTCATTAACGGCTCAAAAAGATTATCAACACACCGATCAGATGGGCCACACACCAGTTCATTAGTGGCTTATGTTTGCTTCATGCTGCTGAAAGTTTATACCAACAGTCACACATACTAAAGAGTGTCATGCGCCCATATTGTATACACGCTTTAAACATATATTTAGAAGTATCTTAAAATATACTGTATGTTAATAATAACAAAAAAAAAATTCTGTCACTCTCCGTTAACATTCGAATGACTAAGTGCTGCAAATAAATAACACTAACTAACAAGTCGGCTGGGCTGACTGTTTGATAAAGGTGACTCAAACGGTCCATTAACTGCTACGGCTCAATGAACCAGCCGGAGGCATGAAGCCATTTTGGTTAAACTCTAATCACATCCATTGTTCGTCCCGGCCTGATTGGTTCTGTGTTTGTGTACTCAGTCTGACAATCTGGCTGAGAGAGGAGGTGAGGAAGGATGAAGGGATAGACTGAGAGACAGACTGAAAGTTCAGCTAGGGTGGGCTACACTTTACCATCGGACTGATCCGGGAATACCGCGTTATCATCGGCAAAGCAGCGTGTGCCTGAAATGTTACCGTAGTCAAATATGGGCCCTTCCAGCAAAGTCACAATATCCAACCGATTGATCTTAGTCAGCACCGCAGTTAAAGTATCCGCTGGAGAGGAGAGAGAGACACAGACATCTCATGTACAGGAACTTGTTTCACATGTCGTCCTACCACAAAACCGTCATACTGGCACTCATATGGATCCACTTTATTCATAAACTAGCAACTGAAACACGAGTAGAGAAGGAAGACACACACACACTCTGCTTACTTGTGGCATTTTTACCGTCCCTGTGCACCCATTTCTTTAGGAGCATGAAGCTCTGTGCTGTCAGGGAATTGGGGTTCTCCACTCTGATGAAGTTGATCTCGTCCACAGAGAAATCCAGCTCCCTGGCCAGCTCTGGAACAGACAGCACAAAACGTTAACATTGTGAGGCATGAGAACTTCATTTTCTATGGAGGAAGCGTATGGTGAACATGTCTGCACTGACAGTGAGGCATTGCGATTTATCATCCAATAAATGGCATGTTCTGTTCTGTTTAGGAAAAAAAATCACAACCCTGCAACACACAAATTACTCTACAGATACAGAAACTTTGGCAAACAATTATCTGACCACATCCCTGACACATCACATCAAGGGATAAACAGCAGCGATAATTAGTGTGAGGCATTTAAATTAGATTTCAGGTATCTCACCTTCCACCTGATCAGTTCTCATGGCACAAACAAAACCCTCTTATGAGACCAGATGATATTAATGACATATCTTTATCTGATGAAAATTGAAAAGAATCCCTGTGATGTGTGTCAGTATTTTATTTCCTCAGTGCTCATTCGTTAAATGACTAACACACAGTGTGAAGCTAGCAAAGCAGGGAAATGCTGCCCGCAAGGACATAACGTTCAGCTGATCGGCTGGTTCGCTGCAGCTCTGCAACAGGAACGCACATTAAATATGGATTAGATTCCTTTTCGAGGCTGAACGCTCACTCAGTCACTGCGCTGGACACACGGCTACACAACTCGGCTATTCACACTCATACACACTTCTCACATACACACACACACACTGGGTGACGCCCAATCACACGCATGCGGGCAGACGTGGGGCAGTGCTGCAGTGCAGGTGGTCAGGCTTGGATCAAACTGCAGAGGCCACACCCTTATTCTCTTAATCGTCTTACGGTTCCTCTTAAATACTCAAAAACAAACATACAGGACATGAAAGAACATGAACACACTGTTCTACAAGTTTTTGGCTATTAGAATTAATAGTACATCTGTTACTATATATATTTTCACCCCCCCAACAACCAATATGTCTCATCACGCTGCTCAGTTGAGATGTTTTATCATAGATGTCCACCAGATGGCAGCACACACTGCAAAACTGATGGTCTCCTTCAGTCACGAGGGTTCTCATACTGAATCCTCTGTGTTGCAAGAGGGATATCGTATGTGACTGCTCGTCAGTATATCAGATATTATCATAAGTGAATCAGTTTAACAAGCTTCATGAGACTGAAAACAGTTTAAGGCATCAATCAAACTAATACTGAATATACTTACTTACTTAGATACGATTTCATGCCTATTATGTGTGTGTTTTTGAAAATTTTATTTATTTATTTTGTTTCCATTATGGGTTATTTTTATTTGTGCATTTGTTGTTTTATATATAGTGATTTCAGAGAGTGATACTTCATCATTTTCACTTGTACTTTCAGTGGCTGTTATGTTTCTAAACACCTTGATCCAGTAAGGAATGAAGAATAAAAGTTATCTCATTGGATGCTGAACTGACTGGAATGAAACTGATTTTACTGAAACATTACAGCTGTTTCTCCATGTCCTATCAATTACCGTGACAAAGACGTTTTTCTTGCATTGTGTCATGCTTGTTTATGAGTGGGATTTATGTGGTGAGAACACTGAGACGAGCGTTGACTCACCAGTCCAGCTGAGTCCGAGGTGGTCGGCTACTATCGCCATGCGGAGGTCTGTTCTCTCGCAGGGACTCTGAGGGCCTGTGAGAGGAAGCAGGGAAGGCCAGGACACAAACAGTTACCTTGTGATATTGAGACATGTGAATATCCAGTTAATCAAATGTTGTTCTCAGTAAGACAGACACAAAATGGTTTTTATAAAATGGCTGTAATGAAAGAAAAATTGGGATTGTGAACTGAAAGTTTGTCTGTAAACTTTAATGTGGTTAAACCGTAAAACCTATGACATGCCTAGTTAATGCGAACACCCACTAGCCTCAGTTGTTGTCTCTTTTTGCCATTTTCTGATAAATATTTATATCAAATCCCGTACTGCTGGCTACTGAACAAACATAAAGACTAACTTTAGCTCACTGTCCCAGAAAACAAAACCAAACAAAACCAAATTTCTGGCCAGACTCTCCTCAGTGATTCAGTTTGGATAATAGATCTCACGCAAAGAAATAGTTTAACATTTTGGGAAATAAGCTTCACGTGCTTGCAGTGGCAGAGGAGGTCATGACTGTTTCTGTAAGACTTTTTCTCTTTCTGTGATTAGCTTAGCTTTGCATAAAGACTGGAAAGAGGCTCGATGCCACAGGAAAACAAAAACAAATACAAAAGAAGAAAATCCTGCTTACTAGCATCTCTAAAGCTCACTAATCAACATCTTATATTTTTTTCAGTTAGCGCAAAAGCATAAAAATAAGAACTTGGGATTTTACATGGGGTTGTGTGACAGGTAATCTTTTGGCCAGGAACAGACTAAACAACAATGGTTCTTTCCCAAAATGTCAAACAATTCTTTTAACTTTTACAACAAACTGTGAGTAGGACTTTATTCTCTTTCTTTTTCTTAGTTATTAAACCTTGTGAAATGCAGATATGCCCACTAGATAGGACATAAGAAGTATTAGACTGCAATAGTGAAGATTTTCTATCTTAACATCTTTACTAGACTGTTTTTCATGCCATGGCTAATGATAAGTACACATAAAGTAAATCTCTGATTGGATCGTTGCAGTAACTTTAGGACTATGCTTATTAAAGATCAGATAAAACTGATAATATGAAATAAAATCCAAAACATGAGGATCTGTGAGGCCAGAAAAGAAAGAACAAAACTCACATTATCACACTAAAATGTTGGATGTTCAGTAGTAGTAGAATTAGTATTAAGCGTTCAAGGAGTTAAAGAGTTTTGTACCACATCACTAACAAAAGAAAAAAAAACATCTACCGTCAGGCGACACTCCCTCCCACTCATAAAAGCAATTCATGGCTTCAACTTGAAATCAAAAGTAATCCAGCTGTGGTGTGACATGGCTGACTACGCCGACACCCTCTTCTGCAGCTGACGTTCATATGATTGTCAAGTTCAACCAATGAATTGTTTTCGCGGTGTTTCCAGAGAGCAAAAGGACCACCAAATGATATCTACAAACCAGGCAAGCAGACCAAAACAAACACAAGGTCATATTTCCCCAGGCAATCTGCTGTAAGTCTTGACCATATCGATGGTGGAAGTGAATGGTGTGGTGGCATGTGGTGAAGTGCAAGGCTAACTTAACCTCTAGTGTGAAATTAAAGTGAAGGTGTGTGTGGTAGCATGTAGAACCCCACAGTATTAGGATTATTCATACTAACTCTTAACTCAGCCCTTGTAAGTGTGCTTATATTTTCTGATATTGAGATTGTAGTTCCAGTTCTGACCGTCAAAGAAATCACTACAGTCTGAGGTAACTAATGCACAACTTAGCCTTTACCCGCTTATCTAACTCAGACAGCACAGGACACAGAGAACAAGAATGACAGGAAGAAGAAGTGACAGCTACACTTACAAAGTCACGTCACAACGCACCCACAACAGCTACATGCATCTCATAGAGAAAGGTAAAGTATAACAAGTGTTTAGAAAGAGTTTACAAACTAGTCTCGTTCTCCGTGACAGGAGCCGTGATTGGTTGATCAACCTGACTCCCTTCCTCCTCCTTCTGCTCCTTCACTCCATGTGTCCGCCTACTCTTCCTCCTGCCCCTCCTCATCCTCTCACTGCTGGCCTGCTCAACCTCAGCTCTCACATCTCTAGCAGATGGTGTTGATGTGGTGGTGCTGGTGGAGGTGGAGGTAGAGGTGCGAGAAGGGCAGGAACTTCTAGAAGCTCTAGATGGCTCTGACAAGGAGGTGTTCCTGGTAGTGCTGAGGCTGCAACTCTCTTCGTCCTCAGTGGGCAATGTTTTCCCTTCTAACTTTGTCTCAGCTTCCTTGGGAGTGGTTTGGTCCAAAACACTGGCTGCCTGACTTGTGACGGACTTTGTTTTAGAGTTTTTAGAGACAACTGCACTGCTTTTTCTGCCTGTCTTATTCGTGCTACCTTTGCTTGGAGTTTTCATTATACTGTGTTCAGTTTTGGTTCTTCCTTTAGTTTGTTGCTTATTACCCATGGTCGTTTTAATGCATCTATCACTGACTACAGATTTGGTTTTCTGATCGCGGGAACCAAAGTAATACTTCTTGGCTTTCATTACTGGGATTCTAGATTTAGGAAATAAATTCTCAAAAGGGTCTAATCTTTCCTTGACATTATGCATGGCATGTATCCTGACGAGGAATTTATTAACATTTTCTTGTGCCTCGTCTTTCACAATTGGTCGACTTTGACTGCATAGTGTGGGGCTGCGCACCCTCACTGGTAACCTGGACTTGCATATCTTGCCTTTGACCTCTTTGGCTCCTTGGTTTGTTATTGCTACATTAGTAAAGGCGCTGCCTTCCTTGTTGTGCCCATCTAGCTGGCTGAAGGATGCTTCTATCCTGCTGACCTCCTGCAGAACAGGTCCCAAAGAGGACAACAAGTTGAACACAATACTGCCAGCCTGAAGATCTGAATGGGTCTCAGGGATATTGCTACAGGTATTGCTGCTACTTGTTTGGGTATTGCTAATCTGTTGTGAAAGTGCGGAAGAAATATCTGTGCTTTGGTAATAAGTGCTCTGATTTTCTGAGGCCCAGTCCAAATGGTCCCGCTGTTTAGATGTACCTGAAGAAATTCTGTGATATGAATAATAATCAGTGATGCCTGATGGTCTGTCACTCAAAGAGTTTTGTGTCGTGTCTGATGTATTAAAATGAGAATAATCTGTATGGTTTGAAGTGACAGAATAAGAACTATCTACTGTTGTTCCTGAGGTTATGTCATTAGAACCATCAGCGACGCCTGGTATTTTACCTTCAGAGCTTTTATTTGAAGCACTGGAGGTTCTCTCAGATGAAAATTTGAATCCTGTTCTAAAAGTGGAGAATTTGGGCTCAGTGTTGGGAGTTGAGTCTCTGCACGTGGTGTAACTGCCAGTCACATTAGATATTTCTAGCTGGACTGTAGTAGTTTGAATAGGGACTTGAAGGCCTGTTAAGGTATCTGTGGGATCCTGTGTATCAAAATGATCCCTGTGTTGTGAGTAAGCATCTACCTCAGGGTCCCTAACCCTGTACCTGCCGGCTGAGAAGTAATGCTCACCAATCTGAAAAAACTGGAGTCTCTCCTCCACCATGTCCCTCTTGCTCATGTCAATCGCACCACTGCGTGTCATCTCAAACATCTTCCCTTCATGGAAGGGGAATGGGTTTGGCTCGCTTGTTGGCGTGCTATCGTCCGTTGGTGTTCGGGCTGGGGTAGTATCTGGTGTTGTGGCCTGAGACTGGTCATCCACTGCCAGTCCAAAAGGCTTAGGCTCACCATTGCTGACTTGTGTTCCTTCCATGTCAACAACTTCTTCTTCTCCACCTCTACTGGGCCAGGGGTCAAAGTCCAGCCCCTTAGTGGCAACAGTCTTAAAAGGAGAATTAAACTCCTCTTCCAACTTATAACTAAAGTAAGTGTCTGAAAATCCCTCTTTATCTGAGTGTTTTTGTTCCTGACTTTTAACCCCATCCTTACTAACACTATCAGGTTTGTCACCGTTCAAGAGGGTGTCTTTTTTCAAAGTGTCTTTCTGACATTCCTCTGGGGTTTTCTCCTCTTCAATAACTTCCAGTTTGGTTGGAGGAAAAGAGCGGTCAGAAGACCTAAATGAGTCTGTTGCCCACACGTCTCTCCGACTGTCTGGAAGACCGAACAACCGTAGATCTGCCTGCTCGCACAGTCCATCGTCCTCATCCTGAAGTTCATATCCATCTAGTGAGTCTATCTCTGTTGCATCTGTATCATGAGAAAATTCAGCTGTTGTGGCTAATGAACAGTCTGTTATTGACTGATCATTTCCATTTTGTTCATATTCATAGTCCTCTCCTTTGCCATTAGAACCTTTAGAACCATTTGAACCATTTGAACCATTTGAACCATTGGAGCCATTGGTCCCAACATGAGGATCTTTGTTGTTTCCATTTTTGTCATGTTTTTTGGATTTAGACGCCTTTTCCTTCTCCTCCATCTTCTTCTTCTCCTCCGCCTCCTCAGGAACTTTGAAAGTGAATTTCTTACAAGGAATTGGTTGGAAGATTGACTCATCATCCTCTTCCTCTGCCTCTTCATCATTTGATTGACTGTCATCTGCCCCAGGGAGCACCGGGGTGGGGGGTTGGATACGTATAATTGGCTCAGTCAGTAGATGTTTGTCATGTTCTTCCTGTAAGTTTACCTCCATCATTTCTGTCTCAGTCTCTGAAGAGGCACAGGAACCTTTCCTTTCTGTGTCTGAAATGTCTGAAGAGTCCAGAGGAGGAGGGGGAGGGAACTCAATATATGCAATACCTTTGTCTCTTGAGACTTCTTGCTGCTCCTGCCCTGTCATTTCATCATGTCTGCCATTGTCTGTTGTTTCTTGCTGGTTGAGATTATTACTTAATTCCAGTTCATTATCATTCACTTTTGTTTCTTCCTCATTAGCATTAGCAAGGTCTGCTTGGGTGGAATGAACGCTAGCTTTGCTTCCTGGTAGGGCCTCTCTAAATGAGAAAACAACTTTGCCTTGATCATCTTCCTCTGACTCTTCAGATACCTCCATAATGGGGCTGGGTTTCCCTGGCATGAATCCCATAAAGCAATCAGGGGTCTTGGATGTGAGGTCATAACTAACCTCCTCAGAGCTGGGGGTCTCAGGTGTAAGGGGGCTTTTCCCTGAGCTATCAATGAGAGATACTTGTTCTAGTGTGTCATCCTCAGGGCTTATGGGGCTGAGTGCTGAGTTTGATTTCTGCTTGACTGTGTACAGTGTCCCTTTGGCTTCTCTCTCCGCCTGCCTCCCCACCTGGACACCGACATAGACAGGTAATGTTTTAATGCCCTTGAAATTCTCTTTGGTTGTTGAAGCAGCTGGAGCAGTTATGACTTTCTCTAGTGTTTCTCTGGGGCTCGGGAGGTTATTGGAGTTAGAATCTTTGGGTGCATTATCTAGAATTTCAAATGTCAGATTTTCATCAAGACTTGTCTGTATTTCACTCTTACATAATGTAGGTATCTGTGAGGGCTTATTTATTGTCTGTTTCTTCGTGAGGTCATTATCCAAAGTAGAAGACAATCTTACAGGAATCTGGGATTCTGTCTTTTTTCTAAGGTTTTTGTTTAGTGACTCCTCTGTGCCTTTTGTTGACACCTCAGCTTTCATTTCTTTAGAAGCAGACTCAGTTTTTGTGACTTGAACAAGAGATGTCTGACCTTTCTGACCTTTATTGCTTTCCTTAAGTTCCTGAGTAGCACTAGAATGGACATCTTTTCCTTCAGTAGTTGCTTTGTGAGTCTCGGTATCACTAATTTGTTTTTGCCATGAGTTCTCTGGGATATTTTTGTTTGGTAAATTTTCTACTGTATGTTTTGGGACTTTAGACAGTGATGATATCAAAGCTGATTTGCTGATGTCTGTGGAAACACATATGTCCTTCTCGATATCCTTTTTTGGGACTCCTTCTGTTGTTTCCGATACTTTTGATGCTTTTGATCCTGCAAAAAACTGGTAGACAGGAAGTTTGCTCTCCTGTAATTTCTTTATTGAAGGTTTTGGCTGCACTGGAGGAGGAATTTTGGTTGGACTAGACTGGCTTTGTTTTTGAGCTACAGATTCAAACTTCATCCTCACAGCACTGACTTTGGATGCTGATTTTACATGAGAGGGAGAAGAGGGTTCAGACTCGCTGGTTTTAGTTTGTAGTTTAATTTTATCCTCATTGATATGAGATGGCATGCTTTTCTGGGGACTGCTTGGTAAGCTTGAACTTTTCTTTTCAGCTGTAGTCGTACTGCCAAATATTTTACCAACAGAAGGCTCCCTGAGTTTGCTTTTAGTACTGCTCTCGTCTCCTGCTTTAGATTTCTGCTGTGTTTTCTCGGGACTGCTGCAGGCTGAGCCAGGCCAGGACCTGGGTTCTTTTGGTTCTCGTTTCACAGGCTTTTTCTCAGGGGACTGCAGCTCATCATTGAGCTTCTCTGTTTTGTCACGGAAGAACTGTGATACCTCACTGAGTTTTTCCTCAGCTTCCTTTACAGTTTGATCCACCCTATCCTCATAAAGGAGCTTATCCCGGCTCCTGTCATGTTTATCCTCTGTAAATCGCATCCAAACAGCATGTTTGGGGCTACCCTGCTCGGTGGAGTAATGAAGCACTGTCACTTTATCAAACTGAGATGGTTCATCCCTGTGCAAGAATTTGCCAGATTTAGGGGACCCGTCTTTTGATGACTTAGAAACAAACTCTCTTTTGGGGCTACCATGCTGCAGACTCACACTCTCAGTGCCACGGTTACCACTCTCCTCAGAAATTAGGTGGCGGTTTTTGCCAGTCACCGCTGCTGAATCCTCTGTGTCAGAATGAGTCGATGACACATCAAGTTTCTCTGAGAGCAGCATTTTCTCAGCAAACCTATATGACTCGCCTCTGAGTTCTGACAGCTCGTCATCACAGTATTCTATGGAATGCTGGCTCAGCAGTTTCAGGGCTTTATAAGAATCATCTGCTATCAGCTGGGCAGAACTCGGACGACTGTCCTCCTCCTGTGACACTGGGGTGTTAACGCGAGATGTTTCTAGAAAAGAGGGCAGGGATTCTTCAGCCGTAAGCTCCTCCTCTTCCTGTTGGGTCTCGTCATAATCAGTAAGTTCTTTAATTCCGTGGTCCCCTTTGTAGACGTAAAGCTCAGGGTGTTTCTTGGTTTCCCTGATAATAACCTCAGTTGGCTCTGCTGTACTATGGCCCTTTTCAATATGAACCTCAATTATCCTTTCCACTTTGGGTTTAGACTTAATGTCTCTGTCAAGAAATCTAGGAGTCAGCTCATCGCCTTTGACAGAATCTTGGCTAGCTTTGTGTTCAAAGAGGCCTGCCAGTTCTTTAGATGGGTCCCTGCCTGACTGGAAAGCTTTCATTATGTCTCTAACCGACATGCCTTCTTCTATCATCTCTGCGCCATCAGTCAGTTGGGGCTTGTGATAGACCATTCTGGTTGTAGTAGTAATATGAGTTTCCTCTTTAAGACAAACACTTTTGTTCATCATCGAGTCCTCTTCTGGCATTGTCATCTGCAAGGCTTTCATAGAGCTTGCTGAAACTGAATCTGGCTCTACAGGAGGAATAGCAGATGTGGCCTCATCCATGAGTAAAGGCTCACAAGGATCATCAGGCTGCTCATAGCTCCTAATGTGGACCACTTCAGTCCTGGTCTCAGTTACACATGGTGGGATGGGTGAATCTGTGAACAAAGGCTTCGGTCCTGTACTCTCTGCACTCTGAGGAGCAGAGGGTGTCTTTTCACTCCTGGTCTCAAACCCACTGTCTGACAGGGGACTCTTATCTTGCTCATGGGACAGGTCTTCGGGTGATTCCAAAATAGTGTCTGTCCCCTGATAAGATTCTGCAAGTTTGCTTAGGTCCTTCTCTGAGGGAGACCTGAGCATGCCTGAGACTGGTGGAGGCATTTTGAGCTTGTGCTCTTGTATTGACATAGATGGTTTGAGAACACGTTTTTGTTTCTCTTCCCCTTCGCTTTTTGCCTCCTCCTCATACCTACATTTTAACTCTGCCATTTTGGAAAGAGAGCTGGCACCAATGTCATTTGTTAAAAAATCTACTACTTTAGCCAATTCTAAGTCTTTGCTTGACATGGACTGGCGCTTGAGTAGGAGTGTGTTTTCATCAAAAGGAGGGTAATAATCTGAGAGGGCACTTCTTTGTGCCTCCTCAATCTCATCTTTAGAAAATTCCTCCCATTCATCGTCTGAGCCTCTCTCTTTACCTGCAATGGCCTTACCTTCACTCACGATATCTTTCTGTAATATCTCACTGACCTTCACTAAATCTTCTTTCACTTTCTCCACGAGAGTAAAGGGCTCCTCGTCCTCCAACTTGCTCTCTTTAGGAGTGCCAGTATGTGATGTTTGGACAGTTTTAGCTGCTGTCTGTGTGTCTGTCTGAAGGATAGCTGTCATTCTGATCAAATCTTCTTTCATGTCTGCTACATCTTTCAGTATCTCTTGACTGGAAGCTGCAGCTGGGTGGATGATGGGCGGTGTGATAAAAGGAGGGGATTTCAGTTGCGACTTTATTTTCGATGCTGTAACACAGGAAGACAAAGAGGAAGAAGGGGAGGATGAGGCACGAGGAGAATCAGGCAGTGCCATTTTGAGAGACCCTGGCCCTGGTTTGACTGGGGTCTCTGGAATGACGTTGACTAAGGAATACACAGGTATAGTCATGGTATTAGATAAAACTGCCGAGCTGGAGGTGGCAGCTACAGATCTCAGAGAACCGTAAGCAGAGCTTGCTGTTGCAGACCTACGCGAGGAGGACAGTGATCTAAGAGAGCCATAGCCAGACACAGAATGTGAGTCTATAGCTTCATTTATGGCTGCACTGACACCAGAGGTTGCTGCCTGGGTGGTGGCCTGGATCCTCTCCTGAAGGCTGCTACTTCTTTCTGAGAGTTGGCGAAAAGAAGGGGAGGATGGTGTGGAGGAGGAAGATGGATATTTAATAGGCGTAACTGATCCATTCATCATTTCTGAGGAAGCAATGGTTGTCTGCCCGGTTGAGGAGAGAGACGAAAGGGATGACCTCCCTCCTCTGGATGACAGCGTTGAATCTACAGAGGTTTTCAAAGAGGACAGGCTGGAGATGCTTTTAACAGAAGACAGGTTAAGTGCCCCCGTATCTGTTGCAACTGTGGGCCCAAGGACAGTTTTAAAAGGCAGGTTAGCATTGTACATGTTGTAAGGTGTCTTTGGTGATGCTGGAGCAGTAATATGGGCTGATGGCCTCTCTGGTACAGAGCCATTGGGTATTGAGTGAAGTGGAGAAGTTGACGTGTATGCTGAAGCAAGGCTTTTGATGGAAGCTGGATCTGTGGCAGGTTTACTTGGGCTTCCAGAGGACACAAGGCTGGTGGACCCCTGGACAGGGTACTGACCCAGTTGGGCAACAGTTTTGATGGGTGAAGGCATAGTCCTGTAAGACCTGCAAGGGGATGAGGATACTATGTCGCTAACTGATTTAACTGGGGACGAGATGGAAGGTGCTGGTGGTGGAGCTCCAAGGGTGGTTTTGATAGTTGCAGGGCATGCAGGTGATGGGGAGGAGAGGGGCCATGTATTTTTCAATGGAGAAGCAGCTGGTGAGCCTGCCGGTGAATCGGTAGAGGTGAGGGAACACCCCACTCCGACGGGCCTTGTTTGGCCAGGGACGGTAATAGGAGCAGTCGACCATGGTGGGTAAGGTCTGGTTGGAAAGACAGGTTTGTGAGGGTAACCAGCAGGCAGTGTTCTTGCTGTTGTGCTTCGTTCAACTGCTGTTTCTTCAGAGGAATTTGTAAAAAATAATGATAAAGAAGGGATGGAAGAAACAATCAAAAGAATGTGGAACAGTAAAAGTAAAACAAAATTATGTTGGGGAAGGAAAAGGAAGAAAATAATGTGAAAGAAGAAGAGATCAGAGGAGGAAGAGTTGGTCAGTGACACAGCCCTGGTATCAAGGAGGGAAAAAGCAGTTTTATGATGTGCCCAGATAAGATAATTGAATATTGACTGAAGATGGAATTATGAAAAAAGGTTGTGATCCTGTGTGATTCAGCACAACAGGGGAGATGACTCAAACAACAACAGCAACAACATAATGAATAAACTGAATGAAGCACATACAGCAGCAAAGTAAATGTCCAAAGACTATGGCAAAGACAAAATCTGACGACAGAAAATGGCAAGACAAATGCACCAGGATTAACACAAAATCAGCTTCTCTCTTTGGACTTCAGATGTTCTAAAATCACATATGGATTCTTACTCTAATTTCAGTCCGCTTTTTAAAGTGCCTTTTATCTGTTTGGTCCAAAAATTATGTAATGATGATTCCCCAAAGACAATAACTACTATGGTACAACTATAGTACAATAGAGCCGAGGGCTGCAGAAGTTCTCCTTTTCCTTTTACTATATAACAAACAAAATACGACAAAATGTGTTTTCCAAGACTTAAGCTTTGGCCCATTTTGTCATGCAAGAATGATCTCTAAGAACTGGTAACAAGCAGAGAGTGTGAAAAACTGACAACAAACTCCTGAACGAAAACCAAACTCAAGACCTCCTAACATGCATTTTTGTCTCACAAGAAGCTGCTTCACCATCACAAAGCCAAAAAGAGCTTTAAATTCAGAGAGGACAAATGAGAAATACGTGATTTTACTTTGACCTTCCCAATGCCCATAACATCGTGTTGGTAAGTCAAAGAAAAATGTTGCATGATGCATTTGGACTTCGAAAACTCAGCAGTGGAAATCAACCAAACAAACCCAGAAGGAGTACAACTCACAATGTGGGCAAGCACAGCACAAAAACTTAAAAACCACTCACTGACCCATGCAAAAATATGTACCATGTTGTAAACAAGCATGTGAACAGTGCATGTTATGTAGGATGAGAAATATGCATTGATTACATTAAGTCACATCGATCTACATATTGATCACGCATTTTACAGGTTAATTTGTCAAAAAACTAACTTATCCACGATAACTGGCATTATTAACTTCATCAAGGGTTTGTTAGTGAAAATGTCAAACTCACTCAGTGCAGGCTCGGCCAGATAGCTGTAGCGCTTACGTAAGGCTAGGGATGCAAAGGTATGACGTCGCTCTGGCTTTTCAGTCTGCAACAATAGCAAACAACACATCAGTTCTAGGTCCCCCTACAGAGTATGAAGTGCTGCCAAATGAGCAACATTTGGACCTTAAAATGTCAAATTAAAGCAAACCCAATAGTCTGCATTAGTTGGTATTAGGATAAAAACAAAGCCTACAATAGAGCAGCAAATTCTCCTTTAAGAGTATTCACTGCACTTCAATCTTCTATTTTATAAGTACTGTTAGCACTACTTAGTAAGTGTTACTATGCCAAGCTAATCAAATGAGTTTAAGTTAGTCATAATAAGGCTACAAACTCTAATGTATAAGTACTAAAAAAGTATAAATAATTAAATTCAAGGTAATGTTACTTATCTTAACTTTAGGACAATGTCAGCACATTACAACTCCAATGCCACTTGTATCATATACAAGTAGACGGGATTAGGATTGGACATAAACAAATGGCTTTTCATTTCTACAGTATATCATGCAAAACTGAGCAGCTAAATGTAGCTTTGGGCCTTAAAGAAGCGGAAAGAATAGGGCTATGATGAGCAGAGCAGGGCCGCTATAGATCTAGCGCAGAGGACAGCACATGATGGGGAGGGTGTGGTTTACCTCATCCTCGGCATCTGACTCCATTTCCTGGTTCCCAAGATGCATTGCAGAAACAGGGGGAGTAACATAATGGAAAGCAGGGGGGGAAAAGAAACATCAGGGTGTGAAAAAGGAGTGATAGACCGAAGC
Organism: Scatophagus argus; assembly: GCF_020382885.2. Taxonomy (NCBI): domain Eukaryota; kingdom Metazoa; phylum Chordata; class Actinopteri; family Scatophagidae; genus Scatophagus; species Scatophagus argus. The sequence goes on along the minus strand of NC_058513.1, from coordinate 16,746,318 downwards.
TCAAACGCAGAAGAGAAGCCACTTAAGGAAATGAAAAAAAAAAGACTAAACAAACACCAAAAAAATAAAAGCACAAAGCGCCAACACACAGGAGCAAAAGCAGAAAATGAACTCAAGCCATAAAAAGCCAGCCTGACAATCAAAAAAGCCTTTTGCACAAAAGCCCTCAGCCAAAAGCAAGTCATCCAAATCAAAAGGTAGATAGGAACAAAATGAAACAGCCAATGGAGAGAACCCACAGCAAAGATAACCGATACATGTAAAAGAGAAGCTTTAAACAGATAAAAGACACAGTGGCGGCAGTTTGGCCAAAGTCTTTCTCTGTCTTTCATCTTTCAGTGTAATTGGGGCCGGAACTACCCTAACCATGATTATGGTTATGGAGGTGACAACAGAGAACGATGAGTTTACGCTACCTTACCTTTTTCACTGCAGGAAGTGTGATATTCAGGTTACACACGGCGGTTTGTGGGAGGCCTTTAGTGATCTTACACTCTTTGAGGAACGTAAGGCGACCGCAGGGCTCCTGGCTGGGATCTCTCACCTGTAGACGGGACAGTGCTTCTTTACATACTTTGTTCCTTTTTAAGATGGTTGTAAGTAATGATGTAGTTAAAGGTGACCATGTATGTCAGTGCAATACACGCAAATGTTGTCCACTACTAAACAGGACGAACCTTAGATACTACTTGACAGTGGGAGATATTTCTAGTCTGCTCACCTCAGATAATCACGACCCTTGTGTTAATGAGAAAGTCAGTAACAATGCTTATGATTTACGTTAAGTAAATACACTTTGACCATAGCACTGTGTCATCTTTCTCTAATCAATATCAAGATTTTGACCAACAAACGATTGAAATGAACATTTGAGTACTAGTGGTTTCAGCCCAAAATAATTATTTCCTGTGTTTGAGTATGCATCCTATGGTATGATGACTAATGGAACACCCCTGAATGTACATACTGTTTAACACATAGTGCTCTGCTACTGTAGTTCTAATTAGTTATGCTGGCAGTAAACTGGTGTTCGATCTAGTTCACACGCAGGAAGGATCGTTTTCATAATAACAGAGCACCAAATGATGCAAGAGGATTGATTATAGACAACATGGCGTTAATGGGACGATCAATGACATGAGGTGCTAGGAAAAGGGTACTAGGTTATGCTCAGTGGACTGGGATCAGTGTATTGAAAACCAGTGTGGGAAGTAGGGCAGCAAAGGGGAACGGAACTAAAACAATCATGGCTTGCCACAGTATTCTAACAGCAAGAAAGGGGTACTGGGTACTGCTGATTTCCCCCAGTTTTATGTCTTGTACATTCTTATACCTTGCTCTAATTTTAGTAACTTTCAATAGTTTTTTTGTGGTGTTGAATTATAGGCGTGTTAGGTGATGCTGACAACAGAGTGTATGAAGTACCTTGACACAGAAGGGCAAACGGTTCTCCTTGAAGGCGTAGAAGTTGAGAACTAACTGCTGACCAGCTTTGGTCAGAGGAGACAAGTTTCCATAGCAATCCACATAGATGGGCCTGCCCTCCAGAACCTGAGAGAGCATATAAAAAAACGTGAGAACATCGGTCATGTTCAACAACAAAATGCATCAGTCACTGTTACAATGTTAGTGTTATTCATGATAAGGTCTAGAGGTAGCCCACAGCTCAAACCCTGCTTGTAACCAACAAACTGGCATGAGCACAAATACTAACAAAATCTTTTTCTGTTTCTTTCAGCGCTTGGGTCGCAAGATTATATTCAGAGCACTGCAGCTTTGGCCTAGATTAATATCCTAAAATGGGGTTGATTAAAAATTAATTTTGGATAATGCTTCAAAGTCCCTAAAGTACACTCTTTTTTTGTTATTTACAAGATTAGAACAGATAACAACCAACCTATTATTATTTACCTCTATGTCTTTGCTCCTGGCCACCTCCTCAAAGTTCTCCTGCTGCTCCAGGGTCTTATCCACCTTGTCGTCTGTCATACAGAAGCACCTCAATCTGGACTCCACTGGGTCATTCATCTTAGCAAACACCACAAACTTGGCCATGTAGGGCACACAGATCAGCTCCCTGTACAGCTGCGTAGCCAAGCCCACCGTCTCTGGGATCTGATGGCAGTCTGCTAACCAGAATCTGCACAAGTGGCACATAAAAACATGAACAGTTCAGACACAGACAGAAATACAACAGACACAGACACGTGTCTCTTCCTAAAAAGAAGTGTGTGTGTGTGTGTGTGTCTCACCGAGCAGAAACGTTGGTGGTAAAGGAGACACAGTCATTGATGAAGGTGAGAGGAGTTGTGCCAGTGATATCTTCCCACTGTGCTGGAGACGTCCCACCTGTTAGACAATGGCACAGGAACCATCAAACATCCTGAACATTATCTTAAACTCAAACTGGTCCTCACAAAGACAGGTGCATAAAGGTATGACCACATACACGTACACACCTGTAATGCTACAGAGGAGGCGGAGACATGGAGTACAGTCTCCCTTGTAGCCATTGGTAAGCCCCTCCCCTGAGAGGGGTGGGACTGGGATCGTCATGGTGATGGGCTTGTGGAACTTCCTTCTTCTGGGCTCCACGGTAACGATGGGGCTGAAGGTTGCTCGGTTACCCAGGATTTTCTTTACAGTCTCATCAGGTACCGGCTGGGCCTGGGAGAAGAAGAGGAAGAGGAAGAGGTGTGTTTCACTACTGTGTAGGTTAGTGAACCTACATGTATATGTTTATCTCATCTCTAAGGTGGGACAGATAAATAAAAATATCAGACATCTCACCTGTAGTCCAACTTTTATCTTTTTGGTTAATGCCCCCTCAGGGAAAGAAGCCTGAACCAATGGGACACTTCGGCTGCACAGAGTCCCACCCTCTGGTCCCATCTGATGGGTCTCCTGCCTGATTCGAGACACGACAGCAAAGTACTGTGGGAAGTCCTTGGTGATGATACGGCAGATTCTCTTCCTCTCAAGCTCCTCAGGACTGTCCAGTTCTACAGGGAGAGAAAACACATAAATCAGCAGCTCAGCTAAGAAGTATGACACTACTGCAGTGGTCTTAATTTGATGTGAGCTTCACCTTCATCCATCCCGCTGAGGAGCTGATTGAGGTCGTCAGTCTTGTAGTCGTACAGATGCTCCTTCCAGGTTTCTCCGTTCTCGCTGCGCAGTAGGATCAGCTCTCTCTCCTGGCCTCGCATTGAGCCAAAGTGCGGGATCTCCACTATCACAGGCCTAGTTAGGTACATGTCATGGAAATATGGTTTAATTAATCATACTTTATTTCATTTGAGACCAAAATGACAGGTAGCAGTTAAACCAGAACTTAATTCTAACATTTATCTTTAAAGTTGACCTAGACTTGGTAAAAGTTTGTCTTTAAGCTTATAAGGGACTGATGCATTAAAGTTGGTTTTAATTCATTACAAATAAAGTGAAATATGAATAAGGAACTCTGCAGGTGGTCTCACAAACAAACTGCACAGGTGTGAACGATGACAGTGCTGCTTAGTAATGACAGCTGTTGCCGTGCCGCAGTTTGATGGGACATTCAGAGTGTATGTCATAGCTTGGCATGACTTGGCAGGACACATAGAATGGAGTGAGGGGTGGGAGAAGAAAGCTGCACAGCCCTTATTCAAACAAGACATGAAAGCAACACAAGACAGAAGGATGAACGTTAACTCTAGCATGAGGACTGTTTTCACTCAGAGTAGACAGACTAAAATACCCACTGTGGTGGTATCAGAGGAACTATATTTATTGGTTATCTCGTAAAATCCGCTAAAATATAACGATGTGAGAGATCCTACATGAACACACTATTGACTATTTTCTGCTGATGTTATGGATGAACCAGGTTGTAGACGGATGTAGACAAGCAGTCGTGACTTTACCTCACTTAAAGGATAAAGGATTTAAGTGCTTTAGGTAGAACTGGTTAAAATCTTAATCTTACTCTTTCAACAAACTTATAGAGTGTTCGAACAGAAAAATATCTTTTATAATACCTTTTGAACTCTTCTGTGCTGTTATCATCTGCTCCAACAGTCAGAAGACTATGCACCATTCAACTTTCACAAATTTCCATTAACCCCTCATGTTTCAATTGTGTCTTGCTAACAAAGGGCTTAGCATGAGCCACTACAGCCCGAATGATTTCAGGACCGTTTGGGAACCACCACCATGCATGCTTAACTCTCACTAGCTTGTTAACTCCCTTATGTTTCTTTGCCAAATTCCCAAGTTTTATAGTGTTGTGCTTCCTGTTTTTGTTAAATGATGACATTCTTCTGATCACAAGAAAAAAACGGGCTTATGGTTATTTAAATCATAAACTAGCAAGAAACTTCTGCTGCGTTAAATTAATGTTAGCTAACTTAAGCTAGCTCTGCTCCACAAAGAATCTGAAGTGGTACATCAATGTTATTTTTGGTCACCCCCAAAGTGTCATACTCAAACAAGTAATGTGGAAGTTATCCACGTCAAAGCACTTGACAGTCACTTCACTGACTGCGAAAACCCAAAACATCTTGGCTCCCTCTCAGTGTAAATTGTGTTGAATCCCCCACCTCTCGCCACCGCTGTAATCATGAGAACACAAAGCTGCTGGGTTCGTTTGTAAAATGTTTCTGGTGCTGAGCAAATTCAGTAAAGTAAAGGCGTAAGTGACAAGCAGTTCCCATATAATCAGTATTGTAAGGTGACAAACTTGGTCTCAAACCCACGAAAGCATAAAGAACGAACCTTTCTCAGTTGAGCTGAAGTTTCACAGTGCTGAAATTTGATGTATTTCATTGAATAAACACGTTTTCACACTGCTCAGTTATCAGCACCAAACTCTTTCCACCAGTGGATCTCAAAAGTAATTACACAAAAAACACTGTGGGATGACATAAAACTGATCTCGAAGGTGAAGTAAAGTAACAGCGGTTATGGGAAGCAGGATGATGCTCGGCTTGAGGAGGAAAAGGCTCATGCCCAACAAGCGCAGTCCAGTCCAAGCAGCCAATCAAAATGTTTACTTTCAGCGACATCAGAAGCCCACTGAAAGCCTCCGAAATCAAAAATACAATGGTCTCTAAGTGAAAGTGGCTAGAAAGTAACTGTAATGGATTTTAAGTTATACTGTGTAGTTTTAGGAAGAATTTTAAAATCTCAAATGTAAAAATGATCTCTCTGGAGTGTTACTCCCCGGAGCCTAAACAAATCCACTTTGCTGCGGTGGACCCATCATCCAACTAACTGTGAACACAAGTCTGTATTAAGCAGTTGTCCTCCCTTCAAAATGAATCATCACCATGGCATTGATTTCTTCCCAAAACTACATGGCAACCATATAAGAGTAATGCTATATCCTAAAAGAAGTCAACAGAGATGGGTAAAATAATCACATCCATCAGCATGAATCAGCTTCAGTCATGTTGTTTCCTTGGGAAGAGGTACAAAAGGGGGAGGAGCAAGGGGGGAGGATGCTATGTTTGGTTCCTACCCAACAAATCTAGTTCCTCTGGGTCCCAGCTGTAGCACTGGACTAACCAGGCTCTCGCCTTCGTTAAGGGCTGGCAGCTTTCTGGGAAGATGTAGTTTACTGTGTCCGCAAGATAATCAAACACACACGCACCCACAAACATACACAAAACACACACTTGCAAAGTCAGTAAGAGCACACACACCACCGAGTTCTAGCTTTACAATAGTAAGCATGAAGTTATGCAAAGTACAATCTCCGAACCCAACAACTTTTGTCTGATGCCGTTGTGGCCTCTGGGGGCAGAGACCAGCGTTAAAGGGCTTCGGGCGTATCCAGCGAATAGTCAGAAAATGCACAACGCAAACAGAAGTATTAAAAAACAAATTCTGCTTTCAGCTCCTCAAATGTGAGCATGTGGTCTTGCTTTCTGTTTGTTCTGATTTTATAATGGGCATTTTTGGAGTATTAGTTGGAAAAAACAAGCCATCTTAAGACACGACCTTGGGCTCTGGAAAACTGGAGTATTTCCTGGAATTTTTACTACATCAGTGGTTCCAAGACTTTTTTTATTTGACAAAACCCTAACAGACACACTCCAGTGCCTCTTCATCAACACCAGCTGTCAGGTTTCAATTTATCTTTCCTCAGTGGGTTTGTGTTCATGCTACCAGCACTTTGGAGGGTGACATTTCAGCCATTTATCCAACACTTTAAGGTACATATTCAGATTTATGGTATCTATTTAATTTTACCAATTTGTAATCATACTTGTGTGTTACATTTCTTCAAGTAATCCCAGTTTTTTAATTCCCATCAAACTGTAATTGAAAAAATCAAACATATCATCACGCAGTTGATCAAACTTGATCATTTCTGTCGGTTTTGACTCATTTCCTGACATACAGTAAGACGTAGTGTAAAACTGACACGTGAACACATATTTGCCTTACTTGTTTCAGTATCTGCACTTCTACACAGTTTACACCCATTAGTGACACTGTCGTTGCCAATGGCAACAACAGCTGGATTTGATGCTTGAGGGTGAGCACACTGCAACAGTTACAACTGACCTGCTAATTAAACAGCAGGTACTGCATCTCAGCATGCATACATACACACATTCACACTTTCAAGTATAAACGGAGATGGTTTGGAAATGGCGATGCAAGAAGCAGAAGGAAAGAGATGTCAAGTCATGGAACAAAAGTGAGAATAAAAACAAACAATTAAGCAACAATACTAGTGAGGCTTTTTTTTAAAAATAAAGGACGTCTTACCCGAGGAACTGAGCTCCTGCTGGACCGACCTCAACCAGTCGGCTGGCCAGGCCTTCTCCTTCCACCATCGGAGGAGGCGATGCCAGTTTGTGTCTCTTGACCAGTCGACAGGTGATCCTGGTGGGCGCCGTACACTTTCTGGGCGGGATGATGATGCGCATGCCGTTGTGACGACTTCCTCTCATGGAGCCACCCCTGGCGTCGACCATGAAGCTGACCAGGAACCTTTAGGAGAAACAGGAGGAGGAGAGGAGGAAGAGACAGTAAAGAATGACGGAAGAGTAAAAAAGGGAGAGGGAAGTGAAAGAAAACGGAGCATGTGGGGAGAAGAAGAGATAACCAGTAAGGGAGAGAAAAACTGAATTAGAAATAAAATAACAATACAAATGGAAAGAGAAGAGCTTTAGTTGAGGTGACATCCCCTCCCATGCTGTGATCTTCAAAACACACAAAGTGTGAGCAAAAGACAAGATTAAAAAAGAAGGGAGAACAGAAATGTGAAGAGAGTTTCTGTGCTGGCAGTGGTGGCATTTTCAAAAGAGATTTTACTACATCTTTTCCCAGAAAAAATAAATATTCTATAGGAATATTCTCTGAAGCTCGGTAAAACCCACCGACTGCTATCACGCACAACTTGTCGAGCAAACGTGACATCAAATGCTCTTATATTTTGGATGGATTAGCCAAGATGCCAACACAGGAGCCTCCAGTGTAACCTGTGTTTTATCCATATCAGAAGGTCATGTACTTCTGCCATTTTGACTTAAGGAAGAAGAAAACACACAAACACACACACACACACACACACACACACACCATGCAGTTTGGTGAGCGAGATGTCTTGTTAGTTTGTGTCGAGCTGCTGATAAAATGGTGTGAAAATAAATGTAACTTTTCATCAATGAATCCTTTGAAGAGTTTGATTAACTAACACAAATGTTATCTGTGGTTGCAATATATTCATGTTGAACATGACTGCGTTTAACAGATTAATGACCTGAATCTGTAACTTAAGTGCAAGTCCATGACAGTCGGTGAAAATTCACATCCTGCCAGGTGTTTGCAACACAAACGCAATCCGATCAGTTAGGGACTCACAAAGACCTCCTTCAAACGGAAGGAATAAACACGAGGCCGACAATCCAAACCACTTTATGTCAAATCTGTAACAACACAGTTCATGTGTGAGGACAGCAAACACAGATTTTGTGAGTGAAAAGGAGGGTGGGGGGGTGATGTCACTGGAAACAGGAAGTAACACAAAGGAGGTAGTGGTGGGGATAAAGACGGCAACCAATCACAGTCAATCACCTGCTGTCGTACTGCGGGAGCGGAGAGGAAAAACTGCAGGATGGACGACAAAGCAGCGCAGGAGTGACAGGTCAACAACAAATCTTTGTCATTGGAAATATCACTGAGAAAACGACTACCGACGAGTCCTTTAAAGGAGCAGCTCCACATTTTGGGAAGCTTGCTTGCTTGAGTTAGACAGAGGAGATCCACTCTCATGTTTGTATGTTTGTTATAAGCTTACATAAAACCACACAACCATAACAATAAATAAAATGCCTCTGTAAAGTAAATATTAAACATTTGGCATAGTTTTTATCTGTTCATCTGACCGGGAAAACCCTGCTGTTTGTTGTGGCATCACGTTGGCTGTTGGAGACATTCTGATGCAAACAAATACACGTCAACTGAGCTGGCAATAATTAGCCAGTAAAAATTACTGAAGTCATGTTCATGTATTGTTAAGGCAAGTCAGCAGTATTATTACTGAGATAAGCCAAAGCAGAGCCGAGTTGTTATCTCTCTCAAACAGCAGCTTCTGAGTATTTCTGTTATCACACAGTAGTTTCAGAAATGAGGAAACTTCTGCTGAGACATGAGCTTTAAAATTTAAAATGAACAGACAATCAGAGAAGGTGAAGAGAAACTGCTGCAGGTAGGAGCCGTTTTCTCGAGGGGGAAAGCAAATGAGTGCGAGGGAATCGGCAAGCAAGACGGACAGAGAGAAGATCACAGGTAGGTTCACGCCTCTAATTCTTATTTCCGCTTCTCGCTTTATCCTCGCTGAGACAGCACGGTTGATACATTCATTCATCCTTGTCTTCTTCCCTGCCTCTCCTTCTGTCTTCAGCCATTCATCCTTTCAAACACGCTTACCCGGAGTGCACTGGCGAGGAGACGAGGTTGACATTATCCATCGCGTCTGCAGTCCAGCTGTACCTCCTCAGAGAGTCGCTGTCGTTGTCCTTGGCCACCGCCAAATGCTGCGGAGGAGACAACAAGGTCATTGCAGAGCATGAGAGAGATGTTGTGCACACATTCTGTAAAGAAATGGGTTCACAAGTCACAGCCATGCAAAGGAGGGAGCAAAAACAAAATCAAGAAAACGCAGCCTGTCATCAGTGATGTCTAAGACTTCTAAAATCTCACAAGTGAAGATTTCCTGAACTTTAAATCATTCAACAAGATGACAAGCCAGACATAACAAGATGGCAAGCCAACATATTTCAAGTTACATCTGCTCTGGGGAAGGAGGGCATCGCTACTACGACATCGTGCAGGATTTACGGCCGAGTCATAAGACGATTTCGACACAAGCAGCTGTCATGAATTAACAAAATCTGGAGATACCAAAAACCTCCACATAAACAGAATAACGTACTTTTAACTGCACGCAATATTTCTGTTCTTACATGAGAAGAATTTAATGTTTCATACCCTCCAGAAAAAAACAAAGTTAGGAATTTTACTCTTAATTAATCAACTAATTAAATTAATCAGTCCAGCTTTGATTCTCTGATTATTATCACCCACACATGTCAGTCCACTTTATAACAATGAATAAAATAAATGCTAAATATGTGCAGCACATGCTTTGATGATGGCATAGCCCAACTGAAAAATAAAATCATACGACAGAAAACAAATGATAATGAAGCCTGAATGGCATCCTGTCACATGCACAGGATGAAGGAGTGCATGAGGACCGGATCATCTACCTTATTGTGTTGCTCTACAATGAAAGACCTTTCCTTACAGAGCATCTGGAGCCGCGTGAGAGGAGACAAGCGGTTACATTCATGAATCATATAAAAAGTTCCAGTATATTCATCGCTCAAAGGCTTTAGTGGTCCCGTTTAAAAGGGGCACTTCACTAATTTTACACATGAAGCAAGTAATAAATCTGGTTTTGAGCTTGGAAACTATCTCATCCAATAAGCTCAGTTCACAGGGGCTTCAGAGACCATTTAGCGACGGTGTAGAACAATCTGGATTTTATTTTGGACATATCAGGATATCTTGACCTTCGCTCCATCAGTTTTTGCACCAGCTGTATGGAAGGTGCAACGCTCCGAACCCGCAGCAAAACTCAAGCATCATTTTGGGAATGAAAATGGAAATTTTCTGATACCCTGCCTTATCTACACACACAGCTGACATCTTGCCTCGTGCGTGGGATATTTCCTATCTACATAAACTTCCATCTAGGTTCCCACTTTACCTCAAGTTCTATTTTGCTGCATCCTGAAAAGTAGGTGGACCATAACAGTAATCCCTGTTAGATAGCAGCGCTAACCACTAATCTCATTTCCTCTTTCAGTAAAATGTAACGGGATTGGTCGTCTTTGTGTCAACGCCAACTCAGGTGTAAGAGGATTGGTGAATAGCCTGGCTTTTGGCACAGCACCAAGACAGCTTGGCACACTTGGAGACAGCGCTGAGTCTCTCGAGAAGCTAAAGACCTGCAGACTTACTGTCTGAGAGAGAGAAAAGTAGAGACAGAAGCCAACAAGAGACACAGGGAGACAAAACAGTTAACAGATATGCACCTTTACACGCCCATAAGACCCATCGGGGTACGTACCATGTCCTTATTGGATGCCAGCATCTCCTCTATCATCATGCTGTCCCGTGTGAACGAGCTCCGGTTCAGTGTGTTGGACCTATCAGAACTGAAGGAACGCAGGCTTGGTGTGGTTGCCGTAGGAAGTCACGGATTACCAAGACAACAGTCACAATGATGGAGAGGGGAGGTGAGGAGGAAGAGGAGGAGGAGGAGGAGGAGTTGGGAGGAGGAGTGGAGGATGTAAGGGGGGGGGGGCATGAAAGTGAACAGAAAAAAAAAAACAAACATAAACACATTAAATGCATGCAGCTTCCAGGAACCTGACCTGTATGCCACCAGCAACAGTCACAAGGCAAAAAAAGGACGCTGTTGAGGAGGAAACTGAAGTGTTTCCAAGACCAAACTCAGAGCTGAGAAAGAAACGATTGTTGTGCAAAAGGCTACTGCAAAAAAAAAACAAAAAACATTTTTGGAAACTCAAGTCTGTGGAAATTCAGATGCAAAAGCAGTTGCTGATAATACCTGTTGGATGGTGAATGTGAGTGTACAAAGCCAAAAAAAACCCAAAACAAAAACCCAAAAACAACAACAAAAAGGAAAAATATTTTCTAGTCTCGCCTACAGCAACTGAACTATTCACAGCATGCAAGCACACAACTGGAAAGTCCTGTGGGACGCAGAGTAGCTTATGAAAGTTAAGCAGATTACTGTGTGATAGACAATGGACACTGTACTGGGACAGGAAGCCGTCGTGATGAAAAACTCATCTCTACTCGTCTCTCTCAACACATTAAGCTGTAGACTGTGCAGCAGGTTGAAGCTTCCGTCTCAATACGTTCGTCAGTGAATGTGCATCGCAGTGTTGCTTGTGATGGATTTTTACGAGGCAAATAAAGAGGATTCTTCAGCAATGACATACAACGAATGTTTGCCTGCTCACTGTGCAATTAAAACACTGTTATCTGCTGCACACCACTGAGCCGACGCAAAGCAGTTAGCCTGCGCCAGGAGGAAGCCACAACATGGCAAAAACACAGTTCAGAAAAGACAAAACTACGGAAGCCCGGAGAGGCTTTTATATATGGATACACATAATCCTGTTTTGACAAAATCTTTTTCTCAGGATAACAGGATAACACCGTAATGTTATTACACTGTCTTTCTCTTTAAAACTATAACTGAAACTTAATAAAGACATATATTTTAATTGAGTTATAGCATAGCAAATACATACATAAAGAGAAAATACATATAACAATGAGCACTGTCTTTAATGTTTTTTTCTTTTTATTTATTTATTTTTTACTTGTTTAAATTGTAGCAAATCTCCCATTAAAAATCCTGAGGTAAAAACGTGCTTACCGTGGCTGCTCTTGGTTTCTTTCGTCAGGCAAAGATGTAATTCATGTTATTTAAAAGTAATAATTCTAAACTAAAATTGGTCTTTATAATACACCTATTAACTCACAAGTTCAGCTTTGTGTTTGTGTAAAAAAAACTGCTCTGATCAAGTGAAAAAAACAATCTTGTGTATTTGTTTTTTTAAATAAATACATAGTATTTTCTCTTTTAAAAAATATTTAATATAAATCTTCCTTAGGAGTAACAATGTCACTATATGACACTAAACTGAAGATCAGTATCAGTTCAGGTCCCTGGAAGCTCGATGAAGAAATAACCCACAAGGAAATCAAACTGATGCAAAGCTCCACCTTTGTGGCTAACCGACAGAAAACCCAGGCATTAATGACACGGTAACCACAGTCAAAAACAAAAAGCAAACACAACAGGATATTCTTGACAAGCAAGGGACACGGCAGAACTGTTTTCAACTGAAAGCAAGAAATTGGACATAAAAGATCACAGAAGTTCACCACGGTACACGCACACACACACAAAGAAACACACTGCTCACAACCACGAAGTTAGTCGTCAAACACACAGCAAAAGTCTGATACGCTGGACCACAAAGACATGACACTGATGGGGACCGGAGGGCAGGGAAAAGAGGTGAAATGGGTGGGGTGAGGACTGGGGGAGGTGAGGGGAGGCCTCTTCATGCCTTTAGTCTTACCTGACTTTGGGACTAACGTTAAGAACGGACATGAGGAGAGAATAAAAGATCGTGAACAAACAGAGGAGTGGAGCTGAGATGCAGGTTGGTAGAATGAGGTCAGATGTCGCTGACTGACCGCCGATCGGCCCACAACCAATGAGGCTTCGTCTCGGCGTTCGCACATGCATACTCAGTGACTTCAGCTTCCACAGAGTTTGTTTTCACTTCCAGATGCAAACAATTTCAAATGGGAAACTGGCCGGAATTTATGAGAGAGCTGAGAGTGAACCGAAACAATAAAGCCCGAAACGGCGAGCTGGAAGAGGTGAAAACGCTCTGCAGGCGAGGGAGGGGGGAAGTAGCTGGTGGCTGCAGCGTTCATCACTGTGAGCAACATCTTCACTGATCCACTGCTAATATAAAGATGTTCATCAGTGCAGCTTTCAGCAGGAAGGAGCCAGAAACATCCAGTCACAACCATTAAAATTTAACTGGCTGTGCTGCTAATATCAGGCTGAGACTCTTAGAGCCATCTGCTATGCAGATCTGATGGAAAAAACAGGAATTAGGAGGAAGTAATTCTATAAGGATTGTTAACGTTTTCCAGGGACTCCTGTGTTTCTGTGTTGAGGAACATTGAGAATGTTTGGAAAAGAAAACTTTAAAATGGTGTTCTTCCACTTCTTCCCACGTCACAGCTCCACTGGGTATGCATGTTTTACTTTAACGTTTTAACAATTTTTAAAACCTCAAGTGACTTCATATGGAAAGGCTTAGAATGATAATAATAAACTTTACATATGAGGCACCAGAAGATGAAACAGTGATCACCGAAAACGACATAAATGAATGAATAAACTTTCATCTCATACTGATTTTGTGGATAACTCACTTCCTAAATTGTCTCAACCAGAAGTGATTTGACGCTTTGTTAAACTTTGGGTGACTCACACATAAATACACATCCCACCCCACTAAAACAGTGAGTGTGTGTGTTTGTGTTGATCTAAGCCAGCGCTCAAGGCCACCGAATCGAACGTGTTTCTAATTTCCTTTGGCTCAGTGTCCCCCTGCGTGTCGCCCCTCCTCCCGCCTCAGCCGGCTGCACGAGAATCAATCAATACTTTTGTGTGAGTTCAACAGCCGCAGGAAGCAAACTATGACCACGGGCTGGTCGGAGGGAAATTTGTGCACGTACAAGGCTGGTCAGAGGTCAGAATAATAGTAATGTATGGCCTCACTGTGACATTACTTCTTCTGGGTAATGTGAGAATTCAAAAAGAAGGTTTAGATAGTTTGCCTACAAAAGAAACACTTCATGTTCTCCAGCCTTCTGTGACCTGGTGACCGTGTTGGCTTTTAGATCATGAGCTTTCACAAGACTTCATGTGCTGTCACAGGCCAGTTTGTGTGCCTACAGTGTAGCCCCTGTTGATCCCTGATGATCTCTGAGCTTTGGAAAAGACTCCTCAGCGCACCTAAATTCAGTGCATTAACTGTGACACTTTGTGATGTAACCACCACAAACGAGTTAGACCAAAGCTTCGGAGCGCATGCCAGCAATAATTAACAAAAAGATCACAACTGCCAATAACCCTGTTGTTTCCCGTCTAAGAGAGGAGTTTACACCATTTTTGAACAAAAAGGGCAGTTTGATTTACTTTTGTGCCGTAAAGCCCTGACATTTTGCTCTGAGGATTGTAAGTTGTGTCAGCTAGAGTGAGTGAGTGGATGGGGGGAGCTGACTGTCGGTCAACAAGACTGGCTGCTAACAGGACAGTGACGTCAGACAGTTTAGTCAAAAGTCAAATGGACTTCATGGACTTCTGTCTTACAAATATCTCAACTTTAACCCATTCCTCTTTAGCAGGGAGGTTTATGCTGCAAGAGGTTAAAAAGATGTACTACAACTAAAAACAAAAAACAGTTTTACACTTTCGGGATAAAACTGTCACAATGGCTTGCTATTGGTCGACGGTGTCAAATACAGCAGCTGCAGGAATAGTCCTGATATTGATTATTGACTGGGGGTGTGTCTTACCTCTGTGAGCGCGCACCAACGCTGAAGCCCATGTAGCCCTCCTGAGGGAGCGAGTCGTCCCCCAGCTCCCGCAGGTCCTGGGGGGCCAGGTATTTGTCCGTGTCCCCCGTCATCGCATCGTCACCTGTTGGTCAAAAGCACACGGGACCAAAGAAAAGTTCATGAGAGCCCGTTTCTCTCTCCATGTGTCTTTTCTCACTCAGGTCTGAGGACTTTCCAGGTCTGCAATGTGAGGAGTGTGTGAGCTCCTCCACAGGAAGCTGAGCCACAATGCAAATTCAAAATGTTTGGCCTCTTTCTGCGCTTCCTCTTTTCATTCTGTCGTCCATGCAGACCGTAACAGAGTGGCACAGATCAGTGCAGCCTCTGCCCAAAGGCTGTTTTCCAGTTCAGCTTTGGTCCAACACACACACACACACACACACACACAAAGACAAGTCTTACTGTCACTGAAGGCTTTTTGTCTCAGTGGGCCACGTGACAAAAAAATGTTGACAGTAAAGCTTGCAAACAAACAAACAAACAGTGCATCACGTCAGGTTAGTTTAGTGAGCCAGTAGCGACAGTTTAACAGCTTTGCATCTAAATAAAGTTAGCAGACCTCCGTGTCGTCACGGCAAACAAATCGCTCGAGCTGCAGAAAGAACAAGCGGTTGACACATACGTTTCAGGCCCTGCAAAGACAACAGTTAGCAGCCTGTTGCTCCCGGCAGACGTACTGTAGATCCGAGCCTACTGGTGAACCGGTGACCGCAGAGTGGAAAGAGGGAGGAGGAGTTAAAAAGGGAGAGAGGAACAAGTGCATGCAGGCGGAGAAACGAAGAGAAAGAAAAGGAAGGCATTCCAGCAACCACAAAGCACCGGAGACCCCCACCACCACCACCACCACCACCCTCCTGTCCCCTCATCCCCCTGCTGCTACAGCTCCCCTCCCCCCCAAACTTTCTCCCTCACACACACACACACACACCACAGACTCCATCTGGCCACATTCCAACTCGTTCTCCAGGGCCGACAGCAAACCCCGCAGAAAACTCACCACCTCCTGCCTTAAAGCACTTCATTCAGTCCAGTTTGCAGGATTTCACCCCCGAACTAACTTTCTCTAACTCCTTCAACTCTCAGTCGCTCTCTCTCTCTCTCCTGCATGCACTGACTGACTCTCTCTCTCTCGTTCACAGCCCGGCGCTCACACAAACAGATCAGCTTTCTCCCGGCTCCCCCCTCCTCTCCACTCTGGGATTATCCAGTGTGTGTGTGTGTGTGTGTGTGTGTGTGTGTGTGTGTTTCAGAATAGACACCTCGAACTCACGGCAGGACAGAAATAGTAAGAGGGTGTGTGTGACTCAGGCTAAGTTGTCTAACATCTAAACTCTACACAGTATGTGACATTTTCCTCGCTGCTCTCCTTCGCTCTTTCATCTCTTGAGCTTTATGTTTTACCGTTTGCACACACTGGTTTGTGAATATATTGCGTTTCGTTTTTCTTTCACTTCTCCCTGCTGCTCTACCCGTCCGTCTGCTTCTTGATCTCCATCTGCTAAATAGCACAAATTCTTTGCTGTCAATGTGCTCATCCTCTTCCTTTTCCGCCTCGATCTCCACATCTTTCCGCCGACTTCTGTGTGTCCGACAGCATGTGGTTTACGTCACATCTGGAGGCAGAAACGCATAACTCTGCACGTGTGCAGAAGCGTCTTCCAGGATGTGTGCGATCGCAGCTGTCAGACCCTGATGTGGACAAATGATGCGACTCACAACGCAGAGCTGTTTTTCAGGGTTTTCTCGGGCAGGTCTCCAGTCTGTCAGAGTCTGTTACAAACTGTGCAATAAAGTTGACAAACTCTGAGAAAAATATGGCGAAATCTTGGGTCATCAATCCACAACGGTGGCTTTAAATCACGCTGCGAGACACGTCCACCGTCTTCTGATTCAGACAGCGTCCGAAATTCAGGCTCACACTGTCATAGTGCGACTGCCAGAGATATGTTTTTTTCTTTTTTATTTCACACAGTGTTGTTCCTTACCAAAACCTGGTGCCTATAACATTACCCACAATGCAACCCAACTGCCAACAGTTTAGAGATTCATTATGCTGCAATGAGCTTATCAGCTGCATAAATTCGTAATAAGTCGAACTCCAAGCCAGCTTGTTGTTAACGTGTTTCCCTTGTAAACAGTTAAGGGAAAAAACGCGCTGAAAAGCCTGTTTACAGTTTTTCAGTTGATTAAAGACCGCTGGGTTTATGGGTTGTCCTGATTTAGATCATGTAGTGCGTGTGTTATTGGAGATGTTAATCATTGCTGTTGCTCAGCTGGTGTGCAGGCTTGTGTGTGTGCGTGTGTGTGTGTGTGTGTGTGTGTGTGTGTGCCTTCAGTTACACTTCATATATTTTTAGATCAGCAGTGAAACACTCGACTAAAGCTCTACAACAAAACAACAGCAAATTCAGTGCGAGAGACGACGTGCACATCAAAACACACACACACACACACACACACACACAGCAGTTCAGCTGCATCACTTCAGACTGGTTATTGGAGTTAGTTACAGTGAGATCACTGGTTTCCTTTGTTTGTTTGTTTGTTTGTTGGACTTACAGGTGTAGCTGATGCAGACATTTCCAGCATCCACGTCTGTTTGAACAAAGCAGAAATACACCTTCAACCATTTATTTTACCTTTGCAAACATGCATTTGGGATTATTAGCGCCTGAGACATTAGTCTGCGTATAAAATGCATCTCTCATGATGTGAAAGAGCCTGTAAATTCTCCTCTGATTCCTTTTTGCGCTCATCTCACTGCTCAAAGCTTCTCCTTTTACCATTCTGCCTTCTGCACTCGCCTAAATATTCAGGCGAAGAACCATAATTCACTTAATGACATCCCACACAGGCTGTTTTATACAGATATCTGTGTTACATTATGTTGAATATGTGTTGTGTTAAATCCACACAGACACCTTATCGCTGTGAGAAAGAAGATAGATAGATAGAAAGATAGAAGGAAGGATTTCTGCAAGCTGTTGACATTTAACAGCCATAAAAACTGAGCACTGCAGAAAGCCGGAGACATGTGACTACCTAAAAATGAAAGCCTGCTATTCTGTACCATCAATGCAGACTGTTAAGCAAAAGTCCTGAAGGGCAGAGCTAAAACAAAATAAATAAATAAATAAATAAATAAATGAATGCACTATTGACTGAAAAAACTCAATACATTAACCCCCCAGTCTGCTGTGACAGTCTGTGTGGAGTTCAAGTTCGGTCAATTTAGATTTTAGAACCATACTAGAGACCATGAGAAAAGTAGTAGACAAAGTGAGCACACACACACACACACACAGTGTAGGTTTTCATGCCCAGTGGGGACATTACATAGACTTACATTCATTTCCTACAGACTGACTCAAACCAAAACCATTACTTGCCTAAGCCTAACCCAAACCTTTACCCTAACCTTAACCTAAACCTCAAACTCAACCTCACCTTAAACCTGGTCTTCACCCTTAAAGTTATTCATTTCCCCATGGGGACTTGCATTTGTCCCCATAAGGTAGGTGAGTCCCCACGTGTAGCTGTGCAAACAGGTTTTTGTCCCCATGAGATCATAAAAACACGTACACACACACACACACACCAGCAGCTGACACCATGTTTGCTTTGGCCTAAATGTGTGAAACTACAATGGAAGCGTCGCTGACAAGCCTCCAGACACAAAGGATCAAGTGTGTGCGTCTACTTCACGCCGTGAAAAGAAACTTCTGCTACACACGCCGCAACGCCATATGCAGACAGTTGGCATGGCAACCGGGAGAGAGACGTATTCCCAGCATTTCGATGCGTGAAAATCCTGAAGGTTTTTACTACAACAACAACAAGGACACAGCATGAGAGAGGCGATCGGGGACCCAGCAGTGCGATGTGGTGTATCGCACATGCACAACAGCGCTAAAGTTTGTGTACATCAGAAGAATAAACCTTTTAATCAGTTGAACAAGTGCACATAAATATTGACACAACTGGAAAAAGGTTCAATGAAACATGAAAGAGATGTGAAATGTTAAGGACAGAAGACTGACATACAAAGGCATGAATAAAAATTAAAAAAAAGGAAAGATGAAAAATACCTTCTTCCACATCAGATAAATAGTCCTCCGTGATCATTTCGGGGACATTGGCTTTACAGACTGTGTGATTGGGATGGAGGATAGTGTTAGAGAGGAAAAGGAACCGAAAAATATGGAAAAAATCATCAAAATCATGAGCAAAGAAAAGAAGTGATTAATGTACAGTGGCTGGATATTTAGAAATAAAGGTTTCAATCATCATGATTGGAGCTTAAATGTCAAGTAAAATGAAATAGGGTGACAATGAGAAATAATGTTTTCTTTTGTTGTTGTTGTTACAGCAACTGCGGCAACAAAATAAGAGTTTCCTCAACAGAAACGGGGATATTTGGCCACTAAGGGGCCCAAACTGGGATCTTATTCCAGCCGAAAAGCCAAATGTGAAGCAGACTGATTTCTACATCGAGAAGCTGTAAAATAGAGCTGCAAAGCCGGTGCCTACCTTCGTCATCGGACATGTCCAACACCTCGTTCATGGTCTCTGGAACGTTCATCTTGTGCTTCTCTATCACAGTCTGTGGAGCAGAGACAAACTCTTCATCAGGTGCTGATGGCGACTTAGACATATGCAGAACCAGACTCCTCTGGTCCGGTTTCTACTGCTTAACACCATCAAAACAGTCTGAACAGAAAACTCTTAAACTGATGGTCGACAGACCGCCAGAATGAACACATGAAGTCGTTTCAAGTAGGAGAGATTTTCAGTCGACACGCGATGATTTAAGACATAACTAACCTGAGTGGTCAGAGTTTCCTCAGTGACCACTTTGAGCGTGTCAACCACAGAGATGTAGCCGAGCCTCCTGGCGATGGACAGAGCACTGTTCCCATTCTGGACAACATAAAACAAGTAATACTGATGATACAGGTGAGAGGCTGGTTTGAAACAGGAAATGTTCTTCTGACTCAGAGGTGCACCTGCCATAACAACAAACCTCATTTATTTGTCACTTAGTAGGATTTGAAGGTACAGAACAGCTTGTCATGAGACAGAATCAAACCTAAAAGGTCTGGAGTGTATAGCGTTCGTCTGTGTGCACTCACAGCGGTGAGCTCGTTGGGCGACGCTCCGTGAAGTAGCAGCAGGTTGATGATGTGTGTGTGTCCCTGCTGTGCGGCCTGATGGAGGGGTGTGTAACCGTTCTGCAGAGCACGCGGAAAAAGACGGCGTGAGGTAAGAGTTAGGAAACACTCGCCCGGATCTTCTGCACACAGAAACAAAGACACGAACACACACGCTACCTTGGTCTTAGCGTTGACCTTCGCCTGGTTTTTCAGCAGGAAACTGACCATCTTCACGTTGCCATAGTGACAGGCCACATGGAGAGGAGTGTATCCCAGCTGATGACACAGAAAATCATTAGCAAATCTTCTTTGTCTGCTTAAAACGTGTAAGCACATTTTATAAAACAGTAATGATGAGCAGCAGAGGAGAGCTTCCATCCTCGGGGATCCCCGGGTACTGGGACGAAACCGACCAACACTCCAGAAGACGAGACAAGACAAGTAGACACTAAGTACCTTGGTCTCAGGGTCTATCGTAGCTCCGTGGTTAACAAGGACTTCAGCGACGTTGACTTTATCCTCCTGGGCAGCCAGGTGGAGCGGAGTCAGACCGGACTGAGGACGGACAGAGAGGCGTGTGAATATGCACAGACAAAATTAAATAATGTATAGATAGAGAGAAGCAGTAACAGCTGTGCAAATAGATTAATATATATATATATATATATATATATATACATATATATATATATACATATATATAAATATATATATAAAGTCCTCTTTTACTTGGAGGTTTTTTGATCGCCATTAAAACTTAGTGCAGATGTTTCTCACCAAAAGCTTGAACAGCTGGACACAGACAGAGAAATGCTTGTATCTCACAGATCTTGTACCTTATTGCCCATGTTTACAGGAGCGTCTCGAGCCAGCAGCAGCGTCACGATGTCCACGTTGCCTTCCTGCGCCGCGAGGTGCAGAGGAGTGATCCCCTGGCGCGTCACCGCGTTGGTGGAGGCACCGTACTCCAGTAAGGTGGTGGTGATCTCCATCTGATTCTTCTTAGCTGCAATGTGGAGCGGCGTGTAGCCGTTCTGGGCACAGAGAAACCGACAGGGTCGTTCGGTTGTTCAGGTTATATTTTAAATTTTTATTCAATTATTTATTCATGTATTTATTCTCTTCAAACCGCCATCGTTGTCTCGCACATAAATTTCATTATGACATTACTTTAGATTTAAACAAAATAACTTTTGTCTCATTTCAGTTTGCCACTAAAAAGTGTAACAAAAAGTGGTTTTTATCTGCCTATTAGCTAACACATTATTTTTATTGGGGGGCCTGGCTAATTTCAGTGGCAACTCCTTCTGGAGTGATGCTGTTAGATTCATCCAGCCAATCACAAGGCTTCGCTCAGCCACCTCACTATGTGTGTGACTGAAAGTAGGTCGGCCTGCTTTCAGAGCCCGGAGAGACGAGAGATGATTCGGTGCACTGATGCATTCAGGAACGTTCGACGTTACCACGGTGACCGAATCTTACCTTTGCAGCAGCGTGTGGTGAAGCCCCCTGGTTGAGCAAGAGCAGCGCCACCTTCTGGTTATCATAGTGCGCTGCCACATGCAGTGGAGTTAGTCCACTCTGAACATACACACACACACACACACACACACACACACACACACACAGAACCACTGTTAGATGGTGATGCACATACAGTGCAGCGCAGTGAGCAGAGGTGATCATCAGAAAGCTTTCAGTGTAGCTACAAAACACATGAAGGCTGACGTCTCCCTCTTTTGTGTGGGAGCTCACACACACACACACACACACACACACACACACACACACACACACACACACACACACACCCTCTGTTGCTCTCTCTCAAAACATCCTCCTCTCACACACACACACACAGAAGCTCAGATTGCATTACCTTCCCGGCAGCATCAGGCGGAGCGTTTTTCTGCAGCAGCAGGTTGGCGACCTCGATCTTCCCGTACTTTGCAGCCACATGCAAAGGAGTGAAGCCCTTCTGGAGAGACGCACGACAACAGGAAAGAGTGTTAAATCCATTACAAAAATCCAGTCATCTGATTCAGTGTATAGTTACACTTCTGCTCATGACTCGTCCTCCATGCATATGGCTGCTCCACAAAGCACATATGAGTTCAATCAGCTATAAGTGAGCCATCTGCAGGGTTATGTCATGACAACATGAGAAACTCATTATTCAGTGCTTAAAACTGATGAAACAAATAAGAGCTCGGGGTGTGGATTCTTCAGCCATGAGTCAACGCAGATCCTTGAACCAACTCTGTGTGTGTGTGTGTAAACTGTATGTGTACGTCTGTTCATGCACATAAACTGAGGGGTGACTAATAGTTATGGGACTTGACAGATTGCAGATCAGTTTTCTGGTTCAAGGCGGCTGAATTTCAACAAGATGAATCCATATCGATGGTGGATGGATGCATGATAACGATCTGAAAGCATCTCAGCACTGAACGCACATTAGTTTGTATTATTGCAACTTGATTACATTCAACTCTCCTGGAATGTTAGGGCTGTAGTCCACATTTGTCCTTTATTTATCCTTCAAATTAATTGTACTTTGAGTTTATTGCTAATTGGCAAACCTTCGCATACAAACGAGCTCAATCGAGATGGTGGGGATTGTATAAACATTACTGTACTGGAGCCTCATTTTAATAAACCATTATCAGCCGTCCACTTACACATGCGACAGTTAAAGATCTGACAAAAATGCAAGAATGAAATTTCATGCATGAAAACTCAATGGCTCCTGAGTGGCTGCGTTCGCTGTCCGCATACGACCTGGAAGCAGCTCCCGTGTTTGACTGCGTTTAGAGTTTAGGGACTTTCCTCAGTGTTGAAACTGAGGCCATCACACGCTCCGTTACAGTTTCAATGGATGCTGTGAAATGAGTAATGCACAAAGAAAGCCTCTCCAGCAACAGTGGAGAAGTTATTCTGACCCAACTGACTGACATTCAACTGTAAGTCATGTTCCTCGGTCCCTTAAGGTGGGCCAGCAGCTCAGCAACAACACATCAAGTCTGCAGAATCAGCCTCGCGTAGGAGATTTACGACCGTTCACTCCCTTATCATTTGAACACTCAGGACTCATGTAGGACTCGGATTCTCTCACTGCACTGTTCAAATGCTTTTTTGGACTCTGCTGCCATGAGACACATTCTGTTATCAACATTTAGCCACAAAAACCACCAGTGTCAGGGGAGAATCCATCCAACACAACAGATTCTCAGGGGTGGTATCTACCTTGGTTATGATGCCCAGATTAGCTCCTTGGTCCAGCAGCGCAGAGGCCACATCTCTGTGTCCCTCCCTGGCGGCGAGGTGTAAAGGTGTGTATCCGGAGCTGGTGGTGGCGTCTGGGCATGCTCCGTTCGCCAGCAGCTGTTGGACAATGTCCTGCTTACCGAGACGGCTTGAGATGTGCAGCGGAGTCTGGTCGTCCTAAAAGACAAACATTTTTAGACCAAATTGTTTTTGATACGAAGACAAAATCTCACACAGTTTGTGCGTTCGCTCTCTTTAATTAGCTTCACACTCGTGTAAAAGTCCAAAGCAATTTTGGTAGATGTTGTGAGAATATGATTTAGATCAGAGAAGCCAACTTAAAAGGCCCACACAACCTGGAATGAAAAAATAGAAAAAATGTAGACGACCGTTGCATTAAAATGAATAAAAATATTAGAATATCTGCAGAACTTATTTGTGTCATCTCGTCTTGTGACGGTGACAAAGTCCTTCTCAAAGCCTCAAACTGGACACAAGACGAATGTCCTGTAATGCAGTCCCTCAGTTTACAGACATGTGCAAAGAGGCAGCCACACACACATTACTGCACCTCGAGCAAACACACACACACACACACAGCAGTGTTGTCGTCGCCAAACGGGTTCAATGTGTTTTCTGTTTCGAGGGGGAAAACTTTTTGTCTGAAGTCAAACATCACACGTGGTCTACCTTGGCTGTGGCATCGACTCGCGCTCCATTCTGGATCAGATATCGGACCACATTCGACTGTCCTGCCCTGGCGGCCATGTGGAGAGCTGTCTCCCCCCTCTGGAACACACACACACACACACACACACACAAAGAGAAGAGGGACTGTCAGTTACTCCAAAGGTTCGACTTGTCTCTGCCCTTCTTCCTCATGAAAACACGAAAGTCGAAACTCCCTCTGCGTTCACATGTACAGATAGACAGACAGACAGAGAGAGAGAGAGACAGGCAGAGAGAGACCCCCCTGCTCTCCACACCCAACTCACCATAATGACGTCCCATAATGCTCTGTTTCTACGGTAACCCAGCCACAGACACGGCGTGGGCGACCGAGCACTCGTGTTGAATGTGCAGTACTTTTCCCCCTCTTGTTGTCCCTCTCGTTCACTTCTCTCCCACCTCATCTCTCCATCTCACACTCTCGTTTTACTTTACTTACTTACTTACTTGCTCTCGGCCTTCCTGAACCACATTCAGGTTTTGCTCACTTTTCCACAAGGCAATTCAGGAAGAAGACGAGAAGCATGCGAGAAAGACGAACCACAACTTCCTGAACTCACCACATTGCTTGTGTTCGGCGAAGCCCCGTGGTTGATTAGCTGGTGGACGATGTTGTCGTGTCCCATAAAGGCTGCGACGTGGATGGGAGTCAGACCGGACTGTGTGGCCAAGAGACACACAGAAAAGGGGAGAAATTAATGAAAATGACCAAATGTAAAAAGCAATGACTGCTTAAACAGATGTTAAAACGTTACTTAAGCCAAAGTACAGAACAATTCAACCAGTCAAATATGTATAACTTTTCAAGAGTAGAAATACTTGTTGCAGTACGAGCCCTTTCAGTGTTTTGATGTTAACTTGGATTCAGTATTTTACTGTTGCTGGTGTAACTGATCTTAACTACAACTACTTCATCTGCTGATTATTATCGTGTTTAGGCTGCACAATTGCAGTTTATGCTGAGACTGTAGTTAGATTACTTTTTGTTTCTAGAATTTTTTAGAAATAAATGTGACACCCTTAAAATAAGACAGAAGAATAAGGCATCAGGATGAAGAAAAAGGTCACCTCAGTCCAAGAAGGTCAGGCTCAGGCTTACAACCAAGTGTGAGGGCTGATTTTGTGCAAAAGAACAAGAACACTGCTATGATTGACAGTCAAACGGACCAATTGGCTGGCGTTTAAACACAGTTGAGAAAATAAGACTTTTAGGACTCAATAATAGGCAAAAATATGAGTTATTGGCGTGCCTGAAATCTTTATTTTCAAAATAACTGCCTGATAAAGGCAGTGGAGTGAAAAGCAGCTTATTTCCCTCAGAAACGCAGTGCAGCTGAAGTATAAAGTAGAAGAAAATTGATAAAATTGAGTGTCTTTCCACAAGGTGTTTCACCCCTGTGAAGAACTACACCGACAGAAAACCTGCCCGCCGCCTTCAGTGACGCTGCCACAAGTTCACAGAGTACAAGACACTGAAAACAACTGATGCCAGAGTGTTTCCGCAACACACACACACACACACACACACACACACACACACTGACCTCAGTGACTGCCTGTATGGACGCTCCATGCTTCAGAAGCAGCTCCATCACCTTGACTCTGTTTTTCTTGCAGGCAATGTGCAGGGGAGTGAAACCATTCTAAAACACAGGAAAGCAGCACAAAAATAACACGAACATCTTCAGGTGTTAAAAATAGTCCAGAAAAACCTCTTTGAGCTTTGCTGCCTCGCAGGTCGTCTGGCGGAAGACAAAACTGGAATGCTGAATGGAAAATACAGTACAAAAGACTTTCCCTCCCCACCCCTCACCCCCTTCATTCACTTCTTCTCTCAAACCCTCCGCATGCAAACCAGACAAGCATGTGTGGAAATAATTGACTCAACTCTGAGCTGTTAAAAAAATAGAAAATAAAATAAAATCAAAAAGTAAAAAGTACGCCGCAGTGAAACAGGAACTTTTCTTTACTACTCACTCTTCTCTCGCCAACACGTACACTCAGCCCCCCCACCCTCCCCGAATCGCTTCACTTTGAGGTTTCTGGCTCAATCCTATGACTTCATTTTCCTCTCCATGTCCTTTTTTCCTTCCCCTTCTCATTCTCTCTGGCTATAAAGTCCCAGTGCTCTAACCACACCCAGACGTCTCCCATTACAGAGCAGAGATGGTTGTCTCACACCAAGACACTCGCAAGACTTTTTCAGTCTCCTTATCTTCCTTCTGGTTCTCTTTCTCTCTCTCTCTCTCCTGTGTCTTTTCTTCTAACTTTAAAGCCCATGTTTCTCTCTCTCTCTTTCTGACTTTGTTGTAAAGAAACAAAAAGGGAGGGATAATGAAGGATGTTAGGATGAAAGACTTGAAAAGAAGAAGGAAATCTCTGACTGGCCGGTGGATGAAATCATCAAGACCTGATTGTAAATGTTCCACGGCCACAACCCCCTGCAGAAATTCATCTCTTTTCTGTTTTAATTCTGTAGAAAGTCACAACACGTTTAAATCACTTTGTTCTCTAAAGCCCCTTTTACAACATGTGCACGTTAAAGCAAACACACAACACGCATCTTGTTCCATCTTCTAAGGGTGCTGGAATAACTTTCTTGGTGCTTTGATTTATTTTTTGTGGGACTAAATGGGGAAAACAATACATCACAAGTGAGACAAAGTATTTGCTTCTCTTTTACATACATGCTAACACCTGGTAGAAAACTTTAAATTCTTCAAGTCCTGTTTGGAACCGGACTTCAGCCTCTTGTGGCCAAAATGAGTATTACAAACACAAACACCACCTGCCAAAACTTTAACAGATGAAAACAAAAATCGAGAAAAATGATCTTGGCAAAAATTGAATTTCACCTGTTTTCACAAATAAAAATTAAAAAAATGTATCCCCCCCCCCACTTTTCTCTCAGAGCTTCCAAAAATCAGCTCATTAACTGCTTCACTAAATCCCACAAAGAGTTCGACTCCCTCCTCTTTCTTTACACACTTACACACCCTAACCCTTCCAAAGCTCCAGAGGATCAGCTGACCCCCCTCTTTCCCTGCTGGCCCGCCCCACACCCTCCATCCTTTCATCCTCACCAGCGCCTTGGCGTTGGGGTTGGCCTTCTTGTCCACGATGACCTTTGCCACCTTGTAGTGGCCGCAGTGTGCGGCCACGTGCAGCGCCGTCAGGTAGTCGTTGGTGACGTCGTCCACGGGCACCTCGTGGTGCAGCAGCAGCTGGACGCAGTTGAGGTGGTCGCCCTGCGTCGCCATGTGGAGCGGAGACAAACCGTTCTGTGTGGAGACAGGGATGGGGACGGGACAGGGGACAGAGGAAAGAAGTGTTTGTGAGAGACAATTTGTCACCTCCTTCCTGAGAGGGAGAAGGAACAGACGGACAGCACGACAGAAGAGGAGACAGCGTGAGAGAAGAAAGCGACGCACCTTGGTCTTTGACAGGATTGGAGCTCCTCTGTTCAGCAGCATCTCCACCACCTGCTCATGGCCACTCCGGGCTCCACAGTGGAGGGGAGTCAAACCGTCCTGAGAAAACAAACGACGTCCAGCTTTGGACTTCGTACCACCACTGACAGCACTCCTAAAGCGTTGACTGAAGGGGACACTTCAGGTCCATACAGCAGTGATTTATGATTTAGTTTCATTTGAAGGATTAAACGTTTGTCTAAAGGTTGAGAAAATCCCTCAGCTGCTGTTACCACCTTGGAGATGATAATGTAGGTACTGTGGCCGTGTATGTGTGTGTGTGTGTGTGTGTGTGTGTGTGTGTGTGTCTGTATTGAAAGAATAAAGACTTGGGCTCGAGGACTACAAATTTTAAATAGAAAAGCTGACGTGGAGAGACCATGAAGCTGCGTTATGAAAAGTCCACACCAAATTGACGAAGTATCCCTTTAAATGTTCAAAATGTGGATTTTTTGGGGGTTCATTGTGTGTGTGTGTGTGTGTTACCTTGGTCCGTGCATCGATCTTGGCCCCCCGCTCGAGCAGCAGCCGCACCATGTTGGTGTTTCCGCGTTTCGAGGCTACGTGCAGCGGCGTGATGTCATTCTGGGCGGAGCGAGAGAAAAAGAAGCAGCAGGTCGTCAATCAGCCACAGAGACGAGAACAACACGGATCATCTCGACCCCGTTTGGCTGTCACACGCTGACGAGGAACCGATAAACGTGAAAGCTAAAGCCTCGCAGCACATTTCAGATTCAATTCTGATCCAAGTTCTGCATTTGACAGAGCAGGAGGAAAGTTGATGAACAGCTCCCTCTAGTGGAAAACAGTTTCCTGATTTTTCTTTTATCCTCCCCTAAAGGAGAGCCAGCAGTATCTTTACACACTGACAGACTGGTACTACCTTTCTTTTCATTACATCATGTGTATGAATACACACTCCTTCAGTGTGATTTGCCAGTTATCAAAATTTCAACAACTTTGGGTATTAAAGGACGTGATTGTCGTTTTTCTATATTTTACTTAAAGTCAACAAATTGAATAATCTGTCTTTTGACATGTTCCTACTTCACAGTCCTGTTTGAGACACTCAGCCCTAAGACCAAAGGCTCAGTAATTTAATAAGAAGCAGCTGGGCATTTTAGTTTCCAGCAGACTCAGACGGGACTGAACAGTCTTTTCAGCATCATCGCCAGCCTCATCGTTTAAATAAAGCAGTTTACTGTCAGAATCTGGTCTGATAAAGCACGGACTGACACTAATGATTTTGTGGGTGTGCACGTACACACACCCACGCCCACACACACACACACACACCCGCACACAAAACCCAGTGTGCATTCCTGCAGTCTGTAGGATCATGTAGCACACAGACAACACGTTTAAGTGTCCTCCAGCAGAGTGACAAGCCCAGCTGCACAAGTATGTGAGTCAGTATTAGATTCCTGCACACACACACACACACACACACTCATATTGGAGTGAGGACTTGCAGCAGCACTCACTTCAAAGGTCTCGGGGTGTGTGTGTGTGTGTGTGTGTGTGTGTGTGTGTGTGTGTGTGTGTGGAACCTTTGAAGCGAAGTACCCACCCTCGCCTTGAAGTCCACAGCTGCCCCTCTGTTCAGCAGCAGCGTCGCCACGTTGATGTTGCCGTAGTGAGCCGCGATGTGCAGAGGCGTGAAACCGCTCTGAGAGACAGACAGAAGGGGGAGAGAAGCGAGAGAATCACCTGAAAGCGGAGGGAAAGAAGCAAAAACGTCTCTCTTGATGAGCCGTGAGCAAAGCATGATGGGACATTACGCGGCAGGCCGACGGAGCACAGCAGACCGGAGCCGAGCGGCGTTAGCACGTTAAGCTTCCGTCCAATGAAAACCATGCAAAACTTTTGACTTTGGGTCATTTAAATACCGAGTGTCCGTTTAAGTTTTTATCTCAATTCCTAAAATAAATTTCTACTCTTCTGTGATACGCATCCATCTGACAGACATGCAGGTGAGCATGCATCTGGATTAGCTAGAGGTAATCCAGAGTTTGAAGTTTGCAAAATGCTGCTTTAACGCCATCAGTTCAGGAGCCTGACCTAAAGCAACCACTTTAAGACGCTGAAGTAACCAGCACAAGTCTTCATAAAATACATAAATCCTTAATTTATTCCGATAAACGGAAGATAATAACTTTTGGTCTCGATAGGTGAATATAAATCAACGTTTTTCTAGTTTTTATTTCAGTTTTTCAAAGCAACAAACAGAACAGGTCAGCGTGCTATTGATCGCGTAAAATCAATTAAAAGCTGATGAAACTGCTTTGTGGGCACAGTGAGAGTAATTAGCATCAGCCCAAAGGATGGTCAGCACAATGTCAAGTTTCTGTCGGCACGCTAAAGCTCAAACAAAGTCATTTTCATCTCCTCACTCCTTCTGTTTTTCCTCTCATTGACGGCTGGATGAGAGACAGATGGTCACATGAACAACCAAAATCTGATTCCATTAACATAATCAATCTGCAGAACACACAACACGGAGGTAAACATCACAAGCATCACAAGCAGTCCCTCAAGCAGCGTGAAGGGACAACAGCATTTTTTCCAGCTGACAAATGTCACAAATATCACTGAAACTCGAGAAGGCTCAGAATACAGAAGGTGCCGCGATGGATGGAAAATCACTTGTTGTTGTAAAACAGCCAGAGACCACAAGGCAAACTTTGTCCTTTTGAGCTTTTGCTGTGACTAAAATGCGCTGAGACCTGCCACAGCTGGCACCGGCCGGTCACGTTGTCAGCTTGGATTTTGAAAAAGTTCAAAAACGTACTCGTTCTAGAGTCAGATGACAAGATCGATACCACTCTCATGTTTGCACGGTTAACATGAAGCTACAGCCCAGCCGGTTAGCTTAGCTTATAGCATTACATTTAGAAACAAGCTAGTTAGGGACCTCCTGAAGGTTTCCTCGCTGCGAGTTTGCCCGACACGGCGGTTGAGATGACATGATGTTTTTTTTACAATTTGATTTTGGGAAGGATTAAACAAACGCGTTGCGTAACCACTCAGAGGGAGAACTGTGCCTTTATTTTATTCCTTATTTCAACTTCTTCCCAGTAAATGTAAATTCAAAACCTCCTCCACCTTTACCGGTTGATAAATTTTAGATGTTATGCTGCTATGAATGTGACTCTACAACAGACTTTCCACACTACAAGTACTCCTGCTTTCTCACTTCTGGGGTGTTTCAAGGAAAAAATCTACAGGAAGTGTTGTGTTTTGTTGACAGAAGCTTCATATCTGTTGGCGTTAGTGTGAGAGCGCTTCGCTAATTTGTTCCTTCTGAACGCAAGTTTATGGTTCATTGCAACAACTGCTGAAAAAGTCTTCCTGTGATGGACAAAAGATTTACTTAACGTAGCTAACTTCCTACTTGACAAAAGCAGCAAGCCACAGGATGCACGCAAAAGAAGTCAAAATGCGATGCATGCTTAAAAACAGGCGCACAGGTGAGGCAAAAGCATTCAAGCCAGCATTTAGCGTTCATGCTGGCAAACAGAAGGCTTTGGCTTTGCAATGGTGACTGTGAGGGAACAATGAGAAAAGAAGAAGAAGAAGAAGAAGGAGAAGAAGGAGAAGAAGGAGAAGAGAAGAAGAAGAAGAAGAAGAAGAAGAAGAAGAAGAAGAAGAAGATGTACCTCTGTTGTTCTATTCACCATCATCTAGAAGGGAGAAGGGGAAACGGGGAAGGTGGTAGGGTAAGAAAAAGGAACGAACACAGGGGGAGGAGGAGGAGGAGGAGGAGGAGGAGGAGAAAATGGGGCGGTTAGTGCACCACAACTACAACAGCAACACCAGCACCATGGTTGCACGAAGCTGTAGGATGGGTAACGTGAGGATGTGGAGGTAATGAAAAGAACTGAAACACAGGGGTACACACAACCAGACGATGGACTGAGACTCTGCCTTACAGCCTGTTATCGTGGTAGGTATGTCTGCATTACTGCCTTCATACAACAAAGACTACACTCTTACTGCCCCGAGGGGCACTTGTGACACGTGATGGCTTTTAAACACCACAGAAAACAAGTCCAGGCCTTCAGTGATTCCTCAGTAGGGACCGTCAGAAAAAATACTGAATTCAAAACAATAATTCACACGAGGTATCATGAGGCAAGGAATGAAATCACTTCCTCTCAGTAAGTCATGATGGCATGTGCAGTTTTGCCTCAGAGCGCGTACCTTGGACTCCACGTCAGCGTTGTGGTCGTTCTGGAGGAGGAGGGCGGCGGCCTTGGTGTCGTCTTTCCGCGCCGCGATGTGCAGCGCAGGTAGGCGGACCTTCCCCTTGGTGTCGTTTTCCAGGAGGAGGGAAACCACCTGCTCGTGACCCTGCTGTAGCGCCACCGCCAGGGGAGTGAAACCATCCTGTGGACCAGCAGAAACAGGAGTGAGAGGGACACATTATGCTAGCTGCTAGCGGATACCAACAGCTAAACAAACAAACAAACAAACAAAAAAAAGGCTTGTATTTCTAACATATCTTTGGTTTAACATAGTGCAGGTTACTTTATTTCAAACTAAATCTGACTACAGAAAACAACTAATTAAATGTATCTTACAACACTTCAAATCTAGCAGGCTTTTTGACACTGTTACATCAAGTTCAACACCCTGTGGAAGACGTACAGGACAGTACGTCAAGTACAGGACAACCTAACAGCTGGTTAACCATTTCAGCTAATGCTATACAGATATTTTAAGTGCTTGGCTAGAGGTTTCAGTGGCTCTCAAGGAGAAGTCAAAAGGGAAATTTAGCTGCTAGTAGGGTCAAAACCAAGACACACACAGATCCATACAAACATACATACTCATATCCACACAGGCAGGATTATAAATGAGAGAGAGAGCAGAGGCTACTCTGCAGCGTCCATGAATCAAGGATAAGTCAAACACAGACGCGTGTGTGTGTGTGTGCGTGTCTGCGAGTGTTTACACAGCCTGCCGACTGTCTGGATAAAACCAACTCATCAGCATCTCTACGCCCACACATCAAAGCAGAACTTCCCCTCTGAGACCCTGCACAGATCACACACAACGCTGCAGAGAAACGGCGAGAAACAAACAACCAAACACGCCCATGCAAGCACACACACATTCATAATCATATCCACAGGCTTCTCTGCAAGACACACACACACACACACACACAGGCACACAAACATGCATAATTTTAGCCTTTTTTTTTTTTTTTAAAGAATTTCAAAAGTCCTGATCCTTCCCAAAGCACCACTCTCCTGTTTCATCTCCAAGAAAAGACACAAAGTCACTTTAATGTCCTAAAAATACTTCAAGACACAACAGACAGCAAAAGCAAACAAAAGGGCGCTGAAAAGGAGGGATTTTGATCTTTAGCGTCAAGCGTTAAAACTCGCAATGACACAGCACAATTTCACTTCAGTGAAACAAAATTTGATAAAACCTCAAAAACACAACATTAAATCGCACAAATCTAAACTATGGAAAACTGTGACTCTGTTACATAACAAACAGATGTGAGAATCTGACCTGCACAGAGGAAGATGTGAATATTACTGCAAAGAATTTTAACATTTCTACACTTTGTACTGTAGTGGACTGACATTCAAAAAATAAATATATCCATCTAATTTAAAGCTAAAAGAAATACATGCAATAAAAAAGATAAAAGACTGAAAAAAAAACCCAAACAAAGGATTTTCTGATTTCCTCTGCCTCATGCTATGCTGAAATGCTAAAACATGAATTATTAAACAGAGAGAGTTGCTCCAAACGTGGATATATATTTCCCCACATGAATAATTCACCTCGTCTCCAAGTGGGGAAGAAAGAGGATGGTGAGATGTGGTGGGAAAACGGGATGGGGAGGGGAAGAAGGCAGACAAAAGGATGAAGGAAGGAGGAGGAGGAGGAGGAGGAGGAGGAGGAGGAGGAGGAGGAGGAGGAGAAGAAGAAGCAATCGTCAAGGGCAGAGCTCTGTAAACAAGTGCACCACGCTGATTTACATATTGATTGCTTTAATTGTATTTTCGGAAAATGTAGGTCACTACTGCATCCGTGACCTTGCTGATCCTTCTGTTTCAGTAAGATAATTGATTCGGGATGAAGATATTAAAAAAACACTTTCCACGGCTCAGCTGTCAAACGTGAGGTTTTATCTAATTAAATCCAAACTTATCAGAGAAACAAACATTTGAGCATACTTCAGTCATTAGAACTACCTAAAATGACAGAAACCATCTTTGGGAAAAATTCATCTGATGTGAACTTTGAGGTTTTATAGTGTGGCTGCGGTCCCATCTGCTAACATGGAGGGCAAAGGCTTATGAGCTGTACTGCAGCCAGCCACCAGGGGGCGTTTAAGGAGTTCTCATGTCGTCTGTCTTTATACGCAGTCAATAACTTTAAATACTTGTTGAAATACTTAATAACTGAGAGGTTTGGCCTCTTTAGTTGAATTAAAAAAAAAATTTAATTATTATTTAAAAATAATACAAAAATGTAATAATGAGTAATTTAAAAGATGGTGTAAATTGCATTGCTATGGTATTTATAACGTATTTATAATCAAAATGTTTTAACCCCTGCTGAAGCTATTGGACAATAGAAACTATCAACATTTTGACTTTGTTGTTATATGATCTCTTACTTCCTGTCACGGCACAGAACTCAGCACAGTGTGGCCGTGTGAGCGCAGATATTCACACGATCCCGCACAGATTTTTGGCTTAAGTGAGGATGTGTGTGTCACACCTCAGCGGCTGTTGGCCGTCTTGTTTGCACTACAGCAGATGATGGATCGTGCCGCCACACACTCACAGCGTACCACCCGCTCACGCCTCACATCGTCACACTCCTGTGGACGTCACTCGTTCCCACATTTGAAGACAAGTCAAGGTCACTCTGAGCGAATGCAGTCGCGCTGCTGCCGCCTGCTCTCCCGCTAACCTCCCTCCATACTGTTCCATCCACAGATGCTATAAAAACCATTACATCTGATTATTTTTTTTTTTTTTAGCACAGGTTTAATGCTTACAACAAAGACTCTGCCGGTCCTGATGCTGCAGCATGAGAGCTGGGATGAAGCTTAGCTGTTTCAAGCTGTTATGGGCTGTGTGTGTGTGTGTGTGTGTGTGTGTGTGTGTGTGTGTGTGCAAACAGGAACCAAGTCAACACGAGCTGTGCATTGTGTATTTGTGCTTGTTCAGGTACCTCGGTGGCGATGCTCTGACTGGAGCTGTTGTCCAATAAGAACTGCACCACATCCAAGTGGTTCTCCTGCGCTGCCATGTACAGCGGAGTGAAGCCATTCTGGAAGAAAAACAACAGAAAACTCTGTTTCAAACTCTGCCAATCCTCTCTGTTTCACCTAAATGCTGAATGGAACTGTTGAATCTGCTATAAACAAGAAGTTAAGCCAGTGCAAAACACATTTTCACCTCTACATGATGTTTGCATTTGCTGACTTTTTCAAATTGAGACTTCAAAATGAGAAAGCAAAAATGAAAGATAACTCACACCATTTTAAGAATGAACCGGAATATGGCGGCAGTATAGTTGCTCTACAAGCGGAAAATCTGATCTGAGTTTTCATCCCAGGTGAATCTGAATCATTTAGCAAAACCAAAAGAAATTCAAAATAACAACTTAAGTCAGAGGGCCTGCCTTCAAAGAGGGGTGGGCCGATACGACGGTCCATCTCGTTGATTTCTCTGCTTGCATTAGGTCATTGCAGGCAGCGTTGAAAATCAATGAGGAGAACTGCTTTATGGCAATATTGGAATTACAGGATTTTTGCATTAGTGTGATGAAGTACCCTAATTTGTCAGGTACTTCATTACATTACCTGGGTACTACTGGATCAGCCAAAAGACAAACACCCACATCATGTTTTGTTTTAATCTATAAATGGTTTCTTGATTGAATTTCAGGAAAATCTGCCTCATCACGACTGATCGTCGTTATATCCAGTGCCAGGATTTATGATTTGATCTGAACCTGATCTCTCCCAGCTTGTGTTTTTCTTTTCTTTTTAATTTTCTGACCTCTGCAGCAGCACATGAGCATGAACTATCAGAGTACATACTGTCACCTCCATACATACCTCACAGCTGATAACAGCGCCGATAAAAGCTGATCTGCAGCTCCAGTTTAAGTGTGTGTGTGTGTGGTGCAACACTATGACATGGCCAAGACAACACATCTCCATAGCAACACAAGGATCCAAAAATCACTTCAGCATGCAAAAAAGCTGCTCCTCCTCCTCCTCGTCTTTGTATTTATTCTGGTGTCAATGCACCAAAAGCTTTTCTGTTATACTTCACTCTCTTGTAGCTACAGCCAAGAGACACAGTGGAAATAAAACTTTAACCTTTTACATAACTAAACACCATCTGAAACTGCACTGCAGACCTATTAAGATGGGAATATAGTCAGAGTGTTTGGGGGGATAAACATCTTCCCTTTCCTGCTCAGAGCTGCATGAACCGATCAGAATCACTTGTGTGTCTGTAAAGCTAGCTAGCGTAGCTTAGCATGAGGACTGGAAGCAGGGGGGAAAACAGCCAGCCTGCATGTGCCAAAAGGTTAACAACCTCTAAACCTCTAACACTGTAGAGAAATTTAAACACAAAAGCTAAAATTTGTGGTTTTATCAGGGATTTTGGGCTACTATTAGTACTACAAAACTGTTGAATTTTGTTTATTAATTACACATCAGCTTTCCCTGCTTTCTGCTTTGCTTAAAGTGTTCTAATGTGAGCACAGGCTTTGAAATAGAAGTCAAATAAGAACAAAACAGAAAGGAAAACAAACTAAAAGCTTCAGAGCAGCACTGAAAAGTTACAGCTCGTCATCAATACCAACTTAATTTTCTTCCTCTCAGCGCCAACCAAGACACTGACATTGGCATTACCAGTATTATGGTTGCCGTGGTGACCAGAGCTCTGTGTGTGTGTGCATGCTGACAAATGAATGCGAGCCAGGAAGCACAGCAGAGCTGCTGACACAGCACACACACACAGAGGGACACTGTGTGTAAAATAGTTGTATATGCATTCATCTGCATGAGCGCACACACTCAAACATGGATTTCCCACAAAGACACTGGAGGGCTTTGTGTGTGTATGTGTGTGTGTGTGTGTTTTACCTGAGACTGTGCATTGACGTTGGCGTTGTGGGCGACGAGCTCCTTCACCACCTCTGTCTGCCCAGCAAGAGAAGCAATGTGGAGGGCCGTGTTTCCTTTCTGTTTTAAACAGAAAAGGAAAGGGAGAACATTCAGAAGTTTCCAAGTTATTTTTCGAGCACGTGTGCAGGAGTGCGACGCCGCGGATGGACGGCTTGGACGGCTGAAACTGAGGTCAAAAACAAGCCGACGATGCCATGTGAGACAAGAGGGATGGATAACGCTGACGCTCGTCAAACAACAGGAAGTTAATTATTGTAGTTTGACCCACTGATTTATCCCACTTGGCACGTGACACCTTAAAAAACCTTTAGTACAAACAGTCCAAGTCTGGGATGTTGAAAAGTGAGGCGGCGCTGCAGTGAAAGTGAACCCCTCATGGATGCACCTGTTATGG
Organism: Scatophagus argus; assembly: GCF_020382885.2. Taxonomy (NCBI): domain Eukaryota; kingdom Metazoa; phylum Chordata; class Actinopteri; family Scatophagidae; genus Scatophagus; species Scatophagus argus. Next base: position 16,709,361 of record NC_058513.1, on the reverse strand, counting down.
TGCATCCATGTTATGCACCAGCTATGCAGCAGCTGTTGCCATGTTGTCACTCCTGCTGCCACTGGAAGCTCCACAGAAGCACCTCCCTTCATTCCTGAGTCCGAAGCTGCTGTACCTCCATTTCCCCTCGTGCCTCACCTCCTGTTCAACCGCAGCTCAGAATAAAAATCTGAGTTAGTGTCACCAGTGGAGTTGAATGCAGAATGGAGCTAACCTGCATTAACAGCAGACACAAGCTGTAGACCTTACAAAAGCTGACATGACCATCAAACAAACCGCACTTGATGTTATTAGCACTGACATTTACTGCGTCGATGACCGTCACTGCAGGGTTTCACTGAAAAACACCGCCCACCCAAGACGTGTTCATGTGGGAAACGCTCACATTCACGACAAGAGAGATCATTTCCTTTCACCAGTTTGCTAACACACGGCCATTCATCTGCTTTAGTGCTGCTTAAGCAATGCGACTTTGGAAAAGGAGCTGACAAAGCAAACTACAGTAGGCCTGTGTGTGTGTGAATTCATGCGTACACTGTGACTGTGTGCGTGTGTGTGTGACTTCTGTGTGGCACACACCTTGGTGGCTGCATCCACATTGGCGCCATGTTTGATGAGCTCAGCCACCACTTCCACATGTCCCTCCTTGGAGGCCAGATGGAGAGCATTCAGCCCATTCTGGTGGGGAGAGAAAAGAGGGGCAGCTTTTGAAATCGAGGACAAACAGGAAGATTAAACCGTCTCTTTGTTGTTGTTTTTTTTTTTAACCCCTTCCTTTAAATATCTTCCTACACTTTTATTAAGTGACACTTAAAGTAATCCGATTTTTAATGTTAGGCTATTCCAGTCTGGCCCACGGTGGCGGACTCTGCCATCCATAGAGCCACATCACCAGTTCATCAACGTCTTGTAAAATTTATTTTGCGGGGACTATCACTTTAAGTCTGCTACAGATTTTACTGGCAGCTTCAGTGGGAAAGTCAAAGCCTGAAAACAGCTTCAGCTTCAGCTTCGCTTCGCGCAGGCCCGTTTTCTGAGGACTGTACGTCAGAAGGCTCACCTGATTGCAAATATTGATGTCGACTCCATTCTTCAGGTAGTCCAAAGCTTTCTCGAGGTTCCCGGCCCGAGCTGATCGCAGATAACAGGCATTTACATCCGTCTGTGGGGACACACAGAGAGAGAGACAAACAGGTCGGTTAGTCATCTTAACGTCTTCACAGCACTGCAGCGAGCTGACAGGAACAGGAAAACAAGCAGGAATAAAAAAAACTTACTGGTCGGTAAAATCAATGGATTAAAAAGACACAAAACTGATTCCAAAACAGCAAAGCTTTTGCAGTGGAAGAGCACACATTATATAGAAACATAAATTACACAGCCTGATTTTAAAAATCAGGGCTTATTCTCGGTGTTGGAAACGATTAACACATTACAGCATCAGTCAGAAGCTCTGCGTGTCAAAGCATCCCACTGGATCCATGCAATAAGAGATAAGTTGAATAAATCCCTTCAGGCTGGAATTGTTTCCGTTTTGTGTGGCGAGGCCTGTGAAAGCTCTCGGCAGCTGAACGAAGGCCGACACGAGAAAACATGGAGGTTTGAGGGCGTAGAGATTTACGACGCCAAGTCAAGAACAACCAGCCTGTCGAAGGACCAACAGATTTACTCACTGGTCCTGGAGAGTTTAGTGTCTTTGATGAAGTTTATAATGTCATAATGTTTCATTGTTTTATTTTTTGATTGGTGTTCTGTTCAAGCATCTTTCAGGAGAATATGAACTATTACTAAAAACAGGAGTTAACGTTAAATATTAAATTATCCGACAAGCATACACAGGACGTTGAAGTGTTGTCTGCAGGTCCTCCTTTCAGACACAGTGCAGCTTGTGTCCACCAGTAAGTTAGGGTTAGCCTGTATGTGGCTTGAGAGGCAAAACTCTTTTTCAGAGGGGTAGTGTAAGTGGGACAAACAAGCAAACAAACACACACACACACACAAACACACACACACACAGCAGCTTCTGTGCCCAACACTCACTCCTCAGTGGAACAGCAATAAAAGCAGAGCAATCTGCAGTTAACGTGTGACTACTGAACACATGTACCGTTATCATGCTGAAACAAGGGTACACAAGATATGTGTGTGTGTGTGTGTGTGTGTGTGTGTGTGTGAGAGAGAGAGAGAGAGAGAGAGAGAGGATTTCAGGGTGTGGCTGAGTGCAGGAGTGTGTGAATGCTGGGGGTTTTTTGAACAGAGCGGGTGGTGGCTCGGGCTGTTGAAGCTGAGCGACTGAATGCGTTGGGGAGGTGAAGGATTGAAAAACAGACAGACAGGCAGACAGACAGGCAGGCAGGCAGGCAGACAGACAGGCAGTGAGGCTGCAGGCAGTCAGGCAGAGAGTCTCAGAGCGTCAAGCTACGATTTCTGTGATTGCAGTGCGGCGCGACAGTCGGCCACACCCGTGTGTTCAAACAGATGCCCACACAGAGCGCAGGATGTCCTCGTTTACACGCAGAAAGGTTCATTCACAAACACGCTTTCACGCACACGCTCTGTGTCCGACGCAGGATGCTGCAAACCAACACTGACACTGATGACTGAAGAAGAAATCCATTATGAGGCTGTTATCAGCGGAATACAGTACAGTTTGACTCGCTGAAAGACAAACAAACTGTCTTCTTACTCTGCTGCTGCAGACGTGAGAAGCTCCGAGTTGATCAAAATGTTGTGTTGTGATTTTTTTGGTTGGATTTTGCTTCTCAGGCATAAAACCTGCTCTGCCTCATCGGCGGGTTTTGTTGGGTCTGAATTCAGATTGAGAAGATAACTGATGGCAATAAAAGCCCCCAAACTTATATTAATTTGCAAGTAAAAACATGCAGTAAAAGTACATCTGGGTATCCGTACTTGATAACTTTAAGGCCCTGACCGAAACAAGCAGTACCGAGTGTAATCAGAATTTCAAGCAATATTTGAAGGAAAAAAAACACTCTTATGGTTTGCCTTGTAACATGAAATCAGATGTTGAGGTTGAAGAGAAAATTAAGAGGAACACTGAGTCCGTCTGTAATTTAAAGTCTCGTCCTGCTCGCTGTAGCGTGGACTTTGTTATTGCAGACAGATTGTTGGCCAAAGCTGCTCGCTGAGCTCATTTCCCACTTAGTGAAAGGACCTCATGTGAGTTCATCACCACATGTACACAAACACAGGGAGTGTTTCTGGTGTCAGCATCCACCCTGTGGGGCAGATACTGGGAGGTCAGGCTGCAACCATGACGTCACACACCAGTTTGTGGGATGACGACTGCTGCGATTGTTTTACGCCAGCTGTTTGCACAAACAATTCATCGACTTCAGCCCAGGCTTCGTAAGACAAGCAACAGAAGTGGGAAGAGTTTTATTTAAACGTTTCTCTCATTTCCTGTGAAGGATTTCTGCCTCCGTTTCATAAAAGCAGACTGTGGCGAGAGGCGCTGTGGAGGTTTATAACCCTGAGAAGGGTTGTAAGGCACATTGCCAAGCCTGTCAGGTTAAATGTGGCACCGAGCCTGGCTGCTCATAACTCGGAGCATTATCAGAATTCTAGCTCAAAGCATCACACTCCTAGAAAGTGGTCTTAGCCACAGAGCGCCAGAGTCCCGCTGAGTATTCCTCAGTTTTGTAGAACTTGTCACCGACGCCTGCACATCTTGTGACAATGAACAAAAGTCCTGCCAGTCGACAACTTGTCACAGCCTTTACCTTCTTTCATCACACGGCGGACAATCGGACTGCAGATTCTGGCTGCACTTACAGAGCAAACAAACAACTTGACGGTCTGACACGTGTTCCCAAAACGTTCCCAAGTTCTACGACAACGACATCCACCAGAACTGCTTAAACACATGTGCTACATACATTCAGACAAGGACTTTCAGTGCGTTCAGGAATGTAAACCCTTTAGAATAAGATGAGATAGGCCTTTATTAGTCCCACAGCGGGGAAATTCATACTACATTTTGTTTGGGTCCTCTGTGAAAAAATAAAACCCTTTGCTGCTTAAAAAAGAAAGAAAATGAGACAACATGAGAGTCAAAGACAGAAAAATAAGACCGCAGTTGGACTACAAGCCCATTTGAATGGATGTTCATGCTCGCAGCTCCTGCCATCAGTGCCCACTGTGTTCATTATCAGGCCTCTCAGGCTGCTGCTTCGTGTGAGCCAGGAATGCAGCTGTCGCCATGCAGTTTATCTTCCTGTGTCCACACTGGAGCTGGAACAATTATTCCATTCTTCCATTAGACGAATGGCAGCAAATTTACTACAAAACTACAGACGATAATCAATAAATCTTTCAGTAAAACCATTTGCCAAACATTCACTGGTTCCAGCTTCTCACTTGTTAGGTTTTGCTGCTGCCAGACGGAAAACGTGAAGACGTCAGCTCGGGCTTTTCGGCATTTTCAGACATTTTTAGACCAAAAAAATGAAGTGATTAATGAGGGAAAATAATCTAAGGATTAACTGATAATTGAAATGATTCTTCATAGAAAACATCAAACAGACTTTTGATCTGAAAATACGAGGGTACTGGGCAGGGATTTAAAGGGCAGCCAAGTTTTGTGACCAATTATTTCATAACAGGCTACATTATCTCCCCAATAATCTGCCTGAAATTAGTCAAACTTGCATGAAATCTGGTGGACACGCCAACTACCGTTTAAATTGATTTGCTGTGAACCCGAAATGTGTATCATTTAAGTTTAATGACGTCTTGAGGTTTGTGACTGCTTGTTCAGCCACTCCGGTGCAACTTTATTTATCCATGAGAGACATGCAAAGAATGCTGCAGTCGCTCTGTTTCAAGACCTCCCTGCCTCACTGCACTACATGCATTCCAACATGGGAGCTTCACGACGACGACGCGAGACGGGACGGCGTTGGCCACACATGTCACCCGCAACCTTTTTAGTTTAACAGAAACACCTACAGGCATTTAAAGCCAAACTGTGTTTTCACACTGTGGCACATTAGATTTACATCCTCCTCCTGGGTTTTATTTACAAATCTGAGCTGATGTCTCCTCAACTACCATAAAACTGCTGCTTAGGTCTTGCGGTAAGCCATTCAGTCATTTACTGCATGCTGTGTATCACATGTCACCAGGTTAAAGTAGAATTTTTCTTATCACAGGGGCTCATGAAGGTCTCTCTTTTCACCTCGCTGAGGGGATTGTAGCCAATTAACAGCCATTTTTAATGCAAGTCCCTCTAATTTTATTTTCTAGTTCTCCGTTTGGCCCTTTTATTCACCATTTCAACACACACAAACACACACAGAGCATGCGTGACTGTCCAAGGTCAGGTGCTTCCACTCACATCACTGTGCAACATGAAACACTGACCGCACGGGCTCATATGTATCCATAAGGAATTTAAAAATCACAGTGAAGCAGTTGGAAATTCAAACAGACACAAAACGCACACACACACACACACACACACTGCAGCAGAGTGGTGCTGCAGAGTTGCCACTGCGACCCGTCTCCCTTTCACCCAACAATGTCCCATCTGTGGAGCCCGGTAACCGCCACAACATCACCAAATCCATGTGAGCCTTTAATGCAACGCAGAGGGGAGGCCAAGTCTGTTTACGGTCAGTGAGCCCGGCGACTTCACAGAAAAAGTACCGACAGTAAAGACTTACTTCTGCCAAATAGTCTGCTGCCTCCTCCACTGCCATGTTTCTCAGCCTGCAGCACAAAGTGTGAAACCTGAGCACTCAATTACTGTAGCAGCTAGCCCTACAGCCTGGAAGCTAGGGAGAGAGGGATGGGGGGTAAGAAAGGAGAGGAGAGGGGGAGGGACGGTCGGTGTGTGTGAGGGAGAGAGAGAGAGAGAGAGAGAGAGAGAGAGAGAGAGAGAGAGAGAGAGAGAGAGAGAGAGAGAGAGAGAGAGAGAGAGATAGGGGCATTATGTCACAGCTAAAAATACCTGGCTTGCAGTGAGAAAGTCCAGAACATAGAGGAGGGGGAGGAGGAGGGGTGAGGGACGGGGGAGACAGAAGAGTTCCGGCGTTAATCTCAAACCAACTCTCCCTGGAACAACATGGGATCAGAGGACAATGTGCTGCTCTGAGCGTACGAGTGTGTGTGTGTGTGAGTGTGTGTGTGTGAATGGCATCGCATTCAAGGCAGAATGTAAAAATCATGCTTCAAATGATGGTTTTAATTCATTTCGTTCAGCAGAGAAACACTGTGCTGTTTACTGCATCGCATTTATCTGAACGTTTCTTCAAAGATTAAGATTTTAACTAAAATTAACCACAGGTTCCCAACCTTTTTCGACCTGTAAAATGTCTCAGTTGTGCTGTTTGAGACTTTAAGAGGTCCACTCATCCATTAGTTCCTAAAGTTGAAGAACAGTGTTTTTAACAGATTTGTGTGTGTGTGTGTGTGTGTGTGTTTTCCTCTTTGATCGATCATATGACAACCGCTCAGGTTTAACTTGTGAGCTTTTGGAGGGGCCCAAACCCTGTTAACTTTTCTAAGCTTCTTCTCGATTTGTGCACTGATACTGTGTTGACCCCACAGCATTTCGTTGTGTGTTCATCAATGAATAACTTCAGTGCTGAAATACATGTAACACCTCGTCATCAGTGTACATAATGGAGCATTTGATAGCACTGAAACAGTTAGTTGATTAGTCGATTGAAACAAGACGTGAAAACGCCAAACATTTGCTGGGTCCGTCTTCTTAAACATTCAATATATAAAGATTCACCTTTGAGACAAAACCAAACATCTGCAGACATCACTGTGGGCTCTGAGAAATTTCCAAAGGGCACCGATAATAAATAAATATCTCCGGCTGTGTGCGCGAAACATGCTTACCATATCTGAATCCACCATCTCCTGCTTCCACTGAGCCGGGCCGGTGGCTGCATGGTAAACACAGAAGCTACTGCGCCCAAAATAATCTCCAGACAGAAAGCCTGACTGTTGAGAACCGCCGGCTTATTTACTCACATAAACCAGCATCTGTGGAGACCCTCATGTGGCGGCAAAATCCGCCAATATTCTCAAACTTTTCTCTTCTGGTTTCCTCACACAAAGCCAGAGACGACTAGCTAGCACAACACGGCACGTTTAGTCCAGCAGACACAAGCGCAGATCAGGCTTCAGGGCCCAGAGCCCAGGAGACAGATTAGCAGGATTTGAATGGTTCCTCAGGTGTTAAAGAGGCAGGCAGCATGGGTTAACTTGGTGCTGCAGAAGGCCTGCCGGTCAGTTTAGCTCCCTGTTGAGAGTCCAAATCAGTGAGACGCTGGACAAAGTGAGATGTTAGTTAGTGCAACCAGTCGATAAGGTCAGAGTCAGTAACACTTTCAGACGGAACAATCTGGTTTAGATTTAGTAAAGATCATAAACACTGGGGAAACATTGTGATTTGGGTTAAAAAAGCGACTTGGATCAAGGTTTGGGGAGCTTCAATACTACATTACCAAACAGGAGGTTCAGGTGAGGAAACACGCGCAGTCATGGATCAAAGAAAAACATGCTGTTTCCTGTTTCCTGAGAGAGATTATGATGACCATTTCTCACCATTTACAGACAATCGATAATGGAAATGATACTAAAGCTGCAGCCCTAAAACGAGAGCAGAAGGTAATGACAAACATCCCCCTGTGAGGTTTAGTGAACCAATTTAAAATCAGGTGAAACGAAATAAATGGAATGAAAAACTGAACGCACATGCACTGAGGACTGTTTAGCAATACTACAGCAGCGGTTGCTTTATATTTGATGTACGAACACTGACTGTTGAGAGAGACAAAAAACAGAGAAAATCAATACTGACTTATTGCGCAAAGGAAAACACGGGGAAAACACTGGCTGTTGCAACAGGAAGAAGAGCACTGATTTAAAAGGATTTGCTTGCATCAGAAACACACGCTTCACTTACTGGTAAGTTCATACACTCCTCTTACCGTAATGAACTTTTCAATAACGTTAAATACTTAAAATATTTGTGCTTTCCTTTCAGGAACTTTCAGCTTCTTTGCAAACCACTGAGGAAAGTATGATGGTATGTTTGTTCGTCACTTTAGAACCCAACTTTACTCAGACGTTTTATGATGATCAGTTTCAGGTCCTTTTGACATTTGTTTTGTATCTTTCTGACTCCTTTAGCCTCCCTCTTTAGCTTCCTGGTGGACATTACATTTATCTTGTCACTGTTGGCTGCTAACAGATAAGCTGCTTTGCTGTCTCATCAGCTTCTTAAAAGAGCCTCCACCGGTTTAGCTGCCCTCCTCTTCCCACCAGTTCTCCAGTTAGTCTCACCAGGAAACAGACTTTAATGTGTAAAATCTGTCAAAACTGGCTCATTTAAAACCACACTCAGACAGTCTAATAATGGATTTCATGACCTACAAATCCTCAAACTGCTCTTCTGCAATTTTCTTCTTTGAAATAAGAGCGGACTATGTGGTAAAACAATCCGATCAACATAGAACGAGTGCAGAGTCTACATGCTGGATGGGACCACTTATTACCACAAAATGTAAAGGACAAAGACAGACCTACTCGTTGCCACCTGGCAGCCAAGCATGAACACTGGACTATTGAATACGGTGGTACCAGAGCCTGACTCATGACCACAACAGATTAGAGGGACAATCTGGTTGTTAAAGTCTCCTTGAGCTTGACACTGAATCCTCACCTAAAGTACTTAATGTCTTGCTAGCTGGACATGATACACAGTCACTGGTGCTTTTAGTGACTGAGGTATAACACTCATGCTTTCATGAAATCATCTGCAGAACAACCTTTCATTTAAGATGTTCATGCAGTTTAAAGTGGACTAACATGGGCTTACCTGCCTTCACATGAAAAGGTGTTAAGCTAAAGGTGAAGTCATGCTGTGTCTTGTTTTTCCTCTTTGCTACAGCTCAGAGTTGTGCTAGCAGTGCTGCTGCCAGTGGCAGCTTATCAATCCCCTCTGCCCACAGACTGCAGTGACATCTACAGATCTGGATCGGGCCTGGACGGAGTGTACACCATCTACCCAGCAGGCCCCACTTCTCCTGTGCAGGTTTACTGTGACATGAGCAAGGACAACATCGACGAATCTCCAGAAAAATGGACGGTGAGCACGACATATACCTTTTTGTCGATTCTGATCTCGACAAAAACATCCATGAGTTGTTTCTCTCAAATTTTCAGGCTTCATTCGGACATTTCAAACATCTACACCACCCAACGGGTATGCTTAGTGTAAGCCATAGTTAGCAGTATGATAAATTAAAATGTACAGGACAAACTGATTAAAGTCAAAGGCCTGGAAAGAATGCATGCTTTTTTAAATAAAGTTGTATGCATTGACTTTGTTTGCCACTTGGAGGCTGCAGAGCAAACGCTAAACCTGCCACTGACATATTATCACCTTATAAAGTTGAGCTGGTGGAAGTGTTAGCATGCAGTTCCTGACTTAATCAGTCAACACAGAGCAACATCAGCCTTTCAGGCTTCTGTTTTGATCCCCACCAACTCCTTGCTGGCTCTTTAGCAGCTAAATTCTTCATTAAAATCATTAGCTTGTCACTAACCTTGTCTGTCTGCTGCAGAAGAACCAAAACAATGAGCTAAAAGACGCTGAAATGCTCCATTGAGCCGGAGTTGGGTTATATTTAACTGTTGGTTTGTCTCGATGAGCGATGATGATGATCCACCTCTAATTTGTCTTTCCTTTCATTTCCCTTGCCTTTTCCTCCCTTTTTGGTCTCATTTGCTTGTTAAACTTCTGTCTAAAAACAAGGTCATTCAGAGGAGACAAGATGGCACAGTGAACTTCTTCATGAAGTGGGAGCACTACAAAAATGGATTTGGCAGCGCTGCTGGAGAGTACTGGCTGGGTATGGCAGAAACTCTACGCCTTTGTAAAATTCATCCTCACCTCTTCAAAATTCAAGTCTTCAAATTACTTAGTTTTTATTGCTGGTCAGAAACCTGAACATTCAGTTGTATAAAATACAGAAAATCTTCACAATTGGGAAGTAGGAAAATAATAAAATTTAATTAATCATCAGTAAATCATCAAGATTGAGATTGCGACTAAATTCTTGTGAAAACGTCAATCCCCATACAGATCCTGGGTCCCCCAGCACTAACATCCGTTTACAGAATCTCCTACTTTGATTAACACCAGTTCCTTTCAGATGATCACAGTTTTCTCACCATTTACCCCTTCAGGCCTGGAGACAATGCACCTGCTGACAACGGCCAAGAGATACGAGCTGAGGGTTGACATGGAAGACTTTGAGGGCCAGAAGGTCTTTGCCTTGTATTCTTCCTTCTCTGTTGGTCCAGAGGTGGAGGGATACGTACTAAACCTGGGGACTTTCATCAAGGGAGCAGCAGGTGGGACTTTTTCTCAGCCTGTTCTCCGGCATTTTAACATGTACTTAAATTCTAAAGTGCTGAAACTGTTTTCTCTGCTCTACTCAATCAGGAGACTCTTTACATCTTCACAATGGACAGAAATTCACCACCACTGACAAAGATCAAGACACTCATGGTTCAAATTGTGCCAGGCTGGCCTACGGAGGATTCTGGTACGCGGCGTGCTTTGCGGCGAACCCCAACGGGATCTACACCTGGGGAGCCTCACCTCGTGCAGCTGGTGTGCAATGGAGCACTTTTAAAGGACTCGAATACTCCCTGAAAACCATGATAATGAAGATCAGGCCGATTGCTGAATAAAGTGGAGCTGGATCGACTTCAGTCTGAATGGTAGAAATCATAAATAAAGTTTCATTAATATTTATTTCACATGGAAACATATCATCTAACGCCTCCCTCAGTCTGCAGACTCAGATTCTAAACTTTTCTTGACCAAATCAACAATTAATTTATCCTACTGGAGAGTATTGTCTGATATACCTTATCTCTCTGTGTACTGAAGTATTCCTTCACTTAAAAGAACACGAGCACCTTATTTTATGTCCACTCAGTTCCTACTGTCATAAATACCCACTAGAAGGTCAAATGTGTTAACCCGCAGATGAAAATAGTCCCAAACACATGCACTGTTTACTCCCAGAAACAAAAAAATCCATGATGTGGTCTTCAATCTCATCAAAGTACAAAATCGTGATCTTCTGCTAGCACAAAGATACCGCATACGGACTTTGTAGAGGGCAGGTTATTTGTGGATGGAGTATCAGGTTGAGTACTTCACCTACAAAACAAGCATTCGCTGGCTCCTCTGCAGCCAAAACCTCCTCCACAGTTTCAGGTGTGCACACCCAACGTCTAGAGATTCACAGGACGCCCAGTCTCAATGTTCAACAAATTAATATGACACGAAAACCGTGCAAACCCAAGCTGAAATCTTCACATCACTGGTCTGACTTAATCATCAATTTCCAGTGATATACAAACAAGACAAGCAGCAAGTCATAACTTAAATGAGTACGTTTTGGTACTTTTTCTTGATAAATGAAATAAAAGAGATTTTCAAGACTGCTGAAGACTATGTTTTTGTGGATCGATTAATTGTTTCAGGCGGATGACTTTGTCTCCTTCATCACGGCTGGCAGGCAACATCAAAGTCAACCATGAGATAAAGACACTCATATCATCCTCCTCCACACACAGACACACACACACCAGCTTAATGGTCCGTCTTTGGTGTTTTATGACATCTGCAAGGGGAGAAGTGGGGGCGAGGCCTTGATACGAGAGAGAGAAAAGGGGTTGCCATGGCGACTGCAGCTTCCTAAATTCTGCAGCATTATCCTGCGTGCACTGAATGTTGTGGGATGTATGGAAGCTATAATCACTGACGACTGTGTTAACCTGAACAGTATGAACGTGACAGGACTGACACCAGCGTCACATCTGGACCTTCTGAATACAGGTCAAATCTGGTCAGATTCTTAGCATTACTATGCAATCAGGTAGGTCTGTTTTAAATAAAAACGCTTAGATTCTTCCATTCATGAAAGGTTTTGAAGAAAAGCACAAGAAAAATCTTTCAGCACTCACAGGTAAACGTTTGGGCCTTGGTTTTAGTCTCTGAGGTGTTAAAAAATACAAAAACAAAAAAAGGCCACAGCAACGCCATCAGTTTTCTTATTTTGGTTGTCTAGCAGTCTACAACCTTGAGTTATTCATCATACAGCTCTAAAATCGTCACTTGGGAAGCTGGAATGAGAAAATGTTTGGTATTTTTGCATGAAAAATGACTGAAACAAAGGCCTGATTATAAATCATCAGAAGCCAATGCTGTTGTCAGCTGGGATATTAAACCAGCCTCTTGATGTATTAAACTAAAATGTGTGCATGTGTGATGGACAAAACAAAAACAGACTGCAATCCTGGCAAATGTCAAGTAGTTTACCACACCGCATGTAGCACACTAAGTACACATACCGGTCATTAGTTTTCAGGTACTTTATCAGCCCCTAGTGGTCTGTAAGCAGTACTGCATCAACCGCAGCAGGAGGAAAAAGCATTTGAATGTGGTGTGATATGTGTAACGAATGTTCTTAAAAGTAAACAGTACAGACAGTCTGAGTTTGTCATCAACAAAAGCAATAAAATTGCACAAATCAATACTGTGATCAATACAGTGTGATCCCTATTAAGAAAGGCCCATTTCATTTGTTATTGCACATGTTATGAAAGCAGTAGAGCAGGGCAGATAAAGCCAACCTGTGTGTGCGTGTGTGTGAGGGAGAAAGACTGCGTGCTGCGTGCTGCAATCTGATTGGTTGTTTGGCTACTGCAGTGTCAGTGTTCTCACAGCACTCGAGAGGAGGCTGAAAACGCAGCGTATACGAACTCCTCAGCTCCTCTCCTCCGTCCCCACTTTCACATTTCGCTGCGCCGCATCACAAGCTGCACATATTTTTAGTCTCTTTTTGAGATGTTCAAACTCCATCGGACATCAGACGCACGTGCTGTGCGTCAGGAAGCCCTCCCCTTCGACCGTCTCTCATTGTCAGCTGCAGGCTCTGTCCCTCATTAGGTCTCCGTGCCATTGGCTGGCAGAGCTGCTCCGCTCGCGCCTCATTGGATAACAGCAGATGACGCTGCTCTGCCGCTGCTGGAGTTCAGACGCTGTGCTGATGCAAGGCTGTGTGTCTGTAAGTTGGTGTGTGTGTCGACTGTTTAGGTAGACACACGGGCCAGTCCAGAGGGAGAAAACCAGACAGAAAGACCTGAAGACGGACATCCATCTGTCTTCAGTCCTCTCAAAGCAGCCACTCTCGCACTGCACGTGGAAAACTCAGTTTGACTGTACGACGACGGCAACGAGGCCCAAGAAAGAAGTGAGAAAGAAGCTGCTTGGTTAATCTCTTCTGACAGAGACAGAGTCCTGCTCATGAATAAATTAACATCTGGCCGACACAAAAAGCACACACAGCACCACCAGGGATGGGAAGCGAGTGTGTGCTGAACAGCCAAAAGGCCCCTTCATGCACACACAACGTCTGCAAAATCTATCACGATGCAGTGACTCAGACACATGAGGGATTCTGATGTCCGTTATTCATTCTGCTAATCATTTTGATACTGCGGCTCTGGCACCTGCTGGAATATTTTGTTTTTCTGCTGGATTTCATCCAGATGAGGAGATTATGAAATCTACCGCAAATGCAGGGAACAGGAGCACCGTACGAACAGCTCTTCAGCTCACAGAGTCCAAAGGCAATTAAGGAATGGCTGAGGAAATCGATAGAGCACTTTAGTTGTTATGAACTACATCAGCATGGCTATTTCCTCTCTGCTGACTCTCATGGCCACGGCCAGACAGGCTGTGCTTGCCTTCTGTATTCATCCTTCCTTTCTCAGCTGTGGCTAATCAAAGGGAGCTGAAGTGAAACCAGAACGTCGGTGTCTTGTTCCAGAAATGCTCATTCAAAATCCCATAGACATTTGTAATGAATTAATCAACTAAAAAGCCCTGGAACGGAGTCTCTCTCAACAGCATGTTGTGTTCATTCCATAAACAAACCAAAAAACAAAACCAAAGACTGTCGCCTACTTAATATTTCTGTTATTTCTATTGCCCAGAAGCCCAAAAACCATCACAGGTTAAACGTCACGGCTTGACGGCTGTGGGCAGTTGCATTATGGGTAATAAAGGTGCTCGGTTGTGAAAAGGAAGATTGTATGGAATAAAAAAAGGACTATAAAAGAAAAATATGTCTGCTGAGGTGTTGATCTTTTTAAAAAACTCTTTCAAGCTAATCAAGCTAAATGACAACGAAGCCTTGTGCTCGATGTTTCCCTTGAACTTCAAACAAACCACAAAACAAACAAAAGTTTTTGGGCCATATGAATTACAAAAATCACGACAAAAGCCTGCAGGAGCCCGGCAGGACTTCTGCTCCAGCGAATCTGCCTGTGAAGGCTGCTTACAGTGCTTACAAATAAGGAGGCGTCTCATTCCAGTCAGATTGATTCAGTATATTGTAATGTGACCGTGCTGAACACTAATCTGCCTGTTGAAAAATGAAAAACACAAACAGTGGCGTGTTCAGCGAGATGAGGATGTGCTGATATGCGAGTGTGTGTGTGTGTGTGTGTAAATGAATGGACTGTCCCAGTTCTCAGTGTCGATCTTCCACTTTAGAGAAAAGAGCTGCAGGGACGCAGAGGAAGGCAGGATAAAAGGACTAACTAACAACACCCTCATCTTCTCTATCTACATGCTGACAATCTCCAGTTTCCTCCTCTTCTTCTGCCCAAACTCGGCTCTCGCACTTCATCAGTCGCTCTCCTCGATCTAATTTCACATCTCTCTAATTCCCCTTCATTTTAATTTGATTTCTTCCTCCTCCTCCCCGTCTCTCTATCTCTTTTTTGCAGTATGTTGGGGATGTGTTATGTGTTACCTCTCCCCCCACATCTATCCACCCCAACCCCTCCTTGTGGTCCTCATCCACCAATCACGACGCTTGGCAGACTCTGCACCAACCCCTATGGCCCAGCAACCCCCATCCACAGCCTTGTTATGGTGGATGTTACAGCCTGGTACCGCGAGGGTGGCATCAAACATGATACCTTCATCGACTTCTTCCCAGCAGCTCTTTCTGTTCCCCACAGTGCCTCTCCTCTCTCCTCTAACTCTCCCTTATAACATTTGCTTTCCTTTTCAGCTCTCTATTCTGTCGTCTCTCCACTCCAGCTGTCGTCCCTCCTCTGCTCCGTAATGGACTGGTTCTATAATTCATGTCGCTCTCCCCCCAGTTTTCTGACTTTGTCATCTTTGCTGAGCGCCTCCTCCACACCTCACAAATGACTCTGCATTCTGCTGATGACAGCAATAAGTTGCTTTCGCTCAGCTCGTCACCGTGTGATGAGCAATACAAGCCAACAACAAAAAATCTGCGACAACGGAGAGGATGAAGGAGAGGGAAGAGCAGAGCAGGATGACAGTGATGTAGAGGCAGGAGACGTGAAGCAGGCAAGAAGGTGGAGAGGAGAAACAACCGCACCTAACGATTATTTCCAATATCAATCGTTGCCAAGACTTTGTCAAGCAGCGGGAGCAAACTGTAAAAAATGCCAATCGGAAAGTCAACAAAACAGTTCAGCATCAACAGAGATTCAGTTCACTGTCATGAGAGACGAAGGAAAGCATTTAGTTGTCTCTTTTAAGAAACTTGAACCAGCAGATCTTATGCTTTAAAAGTGAGCTGAATGAGTAACTGAGTATTAAAATGGCTGCAAGTTAATTTCCCGTCTATTATTTTATTTTACATTTTACAGTTAAAGTCTGGAGCAGCCTTGCATTAAAAGATCTGTGTGCATCACGAGCGCAACTGATCTTACATTTTTCCCCCTGCAAACTTTCTTAAAATTTTCATGCGACACTTTACATGCTGTATGGTTCCTTTTATTTTTTTAATGCAGAATAAGACGGAAATTAAACAAAACCAAATGTAAGCATTGAATATCGTGCCCATCTAGTGGAGCATCAGGGAACAAAGAGACATGAACACGCTGGCTGTAGAGCAGCAAGAGTAGGTTTCAAAATATGAATCTTGGCTTAAATGAGTGTCAGGGGATTAATGTGGTACAATGCCTGGTCACAAGGGACCTGTGAGTGTGTGAGTGTGTGTGTGTGTGTGTGTGTGTGTGTGTGTGTGTGTGTGTGTGTGTCTGCCCCCCCCCAGTCCCAGAAGAAGAAGTGTGGCAGAACAATACAGGCCTCTGCCAGCTGACAGAGATGCAGGGAGGGAGGGAGGGAGGCAATGAAAGAGAGAGCCATGAAGGGAGGGAGGGGGGGAGCGAGGGGTGAGTGATGGAGTGGTGGAGCAGAGAGGAGGCTGCAGATGAAGACAAAAAAAAAAAAAAAAGAAGCCATAATTGAGTCCTTCCCAAAAATAAACCTCAGGAGAAGCAGCATTTCCACCTCCCAACACTAATTCTTATCTAAGTCATCCCTGAATATGATCTCTGTTTTCATATCATCAGTCATCTGATCGTAACCTTGTCACATCTCTTTAAACCAAAAGAGTCTACAGCCACGTTAGCAGCTCTGTGAGGCTGCACTTATGTACAGCAGTGTCTTGAGCTAAAGCCCGACATGCTGATTTTCAGCAGCTACGTAGTTCACCATCACTTTATTAAGCTAGCTTAGCAACATTTGCTAATTATCACTGAACATCAAGTACAGCTGAGGATGACTGGAATGTCATTAGCTTTTCTGGTGATAATAAAGATTAAAAGGTGTCCAAAGTGCCAAGACACAAATTGTTGATGGCAGTAGATGAAAAGCTAATAAAAAACTATAACTAAATTAAATTAATTACATTTCATGAAAATCTATTTCATAGCTGTTGAGATATTTTAGTCTGGAGGTGAACTCACTGGCAGGTGAAAGAGAACAACTGTTGTCTGTACCTTTTGTTTGTTTCTTTCAGACATCATCTCTATTTACCCAAGTTTCTCCCCACCTTAGCTTCTATTATTCTGTGTACTTTATTTAAAAATCCTGCTCTTTTATTGTTTTAATGTCTGAGATTGTGCATGTGTGTCGTTGAAGACAAAGGACAAAGTGGAGGTGAGGTGAAGCCGCCGCCGGCCAGTCACACCATCACTGCAGAGATCCAAAATGACAAAGGAAACAAGTGGAAGACGGGAAATGAAGCCAACAATACTGACTGAGAGACGTGTTGTCCCGTTGCCAACTCCCAGTCCCTGCTGAAAGAAACGCTACCCTCCTCTACTGCCTTGGAAGGTCCAGTCCACAGATGTCTTTCTAGCATAAATAACAAAATAAATGACGTTTCAAACACAGAAGATGATCCCCCAACATGCACTACCCATTAAATACTGCAATATTTAGTTTCAGCTTTGCTAAGCCCAGCAGTCAGACTTCCAGCCATACAGATGGACACTAAGTTAGCAGAGCAGCTAATCAGACAGACAGCCTATTAATGAATAAGTCAGTCAGCCTATAGTGTACTAGTCGGTTTACCAGCCAATCTGAAAAGCGTGACTGACTGCAGTGTGACATAACTTGTTCATGTATTGTAGTTTAAAAGCATAGCTTTGCATGCAGCTAATAGCTTTAATGGCAGCTGCACTGTGAATTGGTCTGAGTGGTGTTTGTAATGCCTGGCATTTGTTGTCTTCCTGTAAGAAGCGTAAACACACCCGGAAATCAATGTTTATAGAAACGTACAGTTGAAAGGAGTGCTATTTCATGTGGTGCTGCGTAGCTTTTTAAAGTAATGTAGCTGGACTGTTTACACACAACAGAGGCCCAAAGAAGAATTCAGTTCAGAAAGAAGTGAATTAAATCAATTCCCAAAATATCACAAAATATATCACAAAAACTGATATTTATCTTATTTATTGTTATATATATACATACATATATATATATATATATATATATATATATATATATATATATGAAAATGTATTTATTTATCTTACATATTTATTTTTATTTATCTTCAATGAAATATAAACATTTCCCAAATTATTTAGGGAGAGTGCATAAAAAATAAAGGAAGAGACAGTGATGTTTAGCGTTGAGTAGCATCTGGTAAATTCGCATTGTTAGAGAGGGAGACAAAAAGCCAAGCCAGGTAAAGACAGGAGACATGGGGAGACGTGGGTGAGGCAAAGGGAGGCACGAAATGGAAAAAAAAAAGCAAAGTGAGGCGATGTGATCCGAGGAGTGAGAGGATATTTTTTGCCCTGTGGTGCCAAGAATTGGCCCAGAGCAGACAGTGTTATAGATTTACCTTGAGTGGGCCCGGGACAGCAGATACCTTCCCTACAACGTTACACTACAAACACCGAGAAACTGCTGATGTCACCCTGCACACATAATACTACAGCAACATGTTCCCCTCACCTGTTGCCTTTGGAGGGAAACCATAAGTGACACAGTCTCAAATTTATTTTGTCAAGGTCAAACCTCGCTCGTCCATTTCTGGTCACATTCGAGCCATTGTGACACCTCGGTGTGTCACAATTCTGCCTTGAACTGGTGGAAACCAAGTCTAACGGCATGATTCTATTAAAATCATGAAGAAAAAAATCCACTCAGAAATATCAATGTTCTGTGTATCACTAAGACACAAAACCTCCTCACCAGAGAACTGGTTTTCATTAGTCCAAATTTACCTGATGAGGACCTCTTTTGGTCTTATAAATCATTTATCTCTCTTAGCTGGCTTTTTAATTTGCTCCTGACAAGACAAGAGTCATAATTAATACGACAGCTGAGAGGATTTGCCACTTGTAGGCAAACCTTTTTCTATGGGTTTTATTTTCCTGGGAGGTCTACAAGATGCTCCTCCTTTTGGCGCTCGTCTTTGTGGTACAAATACCACACAACAACCACAACTTCCTGCGACCACAGGAAGTCACCTCTCTATCCATTTTGACCTTGATGCTAATGAGGTCACTGGTATTGACGCTGTGTGACAGGTGGCTAACCCTGGACTCATGATGGCCTCAGGCTAGTCAGCATGTACACACACACACACACACACACACACACACACACACCTAAATGTCAGCATGTACACACTTCATCACACAGAAATGATTTTAAGTACCAAGTCAGTCACATTTAGACAAACACACACACGGGTCAACAAAGTTATTAAAATATTGATCATCGTCCACGTCAGCTGGACTGTCTTGTCAAACGCCGTCACTGAAGTGTAGATGAGTATTGATTTCAGGTCAGACCTATTGATCAGCTTCTGGATATTTGTGTTTGTCCAAAACCTGGTTTTAGCTTTGTCCTTGCACAATGACGCATGTACACACACACACACACACACACATAAACAACGCACACACCTCAAACCGCAAAACCGCAGGGTGTGACTGCTGACGCTTTTGGCTCCAGCACAGAATTCGTCCTGTGAATTCACACACCTTTCATATCAAGATGTCCATGTTGAAACACACACGTTATCTGGGGGGAGTGTGTGTGTGTGTGACACGGGAGGTGGGACGTACAGTTTGATGGCGTGAACAAAAATCTTTTCATACAAGAAAGTTAACATGGCATCTGGTGGCTGAGGACAAGCCTCTCTCTCTCTCTCTCTCTCTCTCTCGCCCACACACTTTCTCTCTCTCTCTCTGCCATACACACACACACACACACGCAGGTTTTATTACAAAACAAACTTCGATATGAGAGAGAAATAATTTTCGAGAAGAAGATTCATTTCGTTGATCTTTTTAGATTTTTCTCAACAACAGCGGGTTTCGGTCACAAATATTTTATAACTCAGGAGTCCCAGTGATCATCTGTGTCTCGTTAACACACACACACACACACACACACACACACACACACACCATATTAATAGCAACACCACTGGCTAAAATACCAATCTGTCCTCTATAGCTGATTCCTGTTATCTTTTCTTTTTTCTCCTGTCTGTGCTCTCTGCTCATCCATCTTTCTGTCTTTTCCACCCCCCAGCCCCAGTATTCCCAATGGGACCACCCTGCTTATCGTGTGTGTATATGTGTGTGCATCATGTGTGTGCATCTGTGTGTGTGTGTGTGTGTGTGTGTGTGTGTGTGTGTGTGTGTGTGTGTGTGAGAGGAGGCTGCATCATGACAAAAGAGAACCTCCTAGACTCAACCAGACCTGACTCGTCTCAAGCCTGTCAGCTCCATGCTCCCATTCCTCCATTACTTTCCCCTCTTTTCTCTTTCAGCTTTTACAGTTTCTTCTCCCTCACTCTCTCTCTTTTCTATACCTTTTTCTTCACTTCGCGGGAACGCTTCCTCGCCTTCTTCCTCTCCTTCTCCTCCTCTGCAGCGTTGAGGTTCTCGTCCGCCTTTTTCTTCAGCTGCGAGGCGGCATGCGCCATGCTGCTCCGGTCCAATTAATCCTCACAGGTGGGAACGGGAGAAGGAGGAATGAATGGAGGGATGGCGTCTGGACTCAAAGTCTTCCTCTTTAGTCTATTCTTCCAGGCTCCTAATTATCTTTCTTTGTTGCTCCTCCACTCGGCTCTCGTCAGAGAGGGGAGCCCTCACAGGTGTGTGATTGTCTAGCAAGGATTTTCCTCGTCGTTCTTTTGTTCTTTATCTCCCTCAGCAGCTATCCACACCGTGCAGATGCAAAGGTCCAGTGTGGGGCAGGATGGAGACAGTACATGCTCCTCTCTTTCACCTCCTCTAGCTCCACTGCTGTGAAGGCAGCTGCTCCCACTGGCCAGTACTCAAAGTGCAAAACAAGTGCCAGGAAGAGTGAATACAAAAATGATTTATTCATCCACAGTCAGGTGAAAGTGTCCTCCTGATTGGGAATAATGTATCAAAACAGAAGCAGAGCTCCGGGGTTGGAGGTCCAGGAAAAGGGGTTCAAGCTGCAGCCACTAGCCCAGCTGACTGCTCCGTCTCCTGGGTAAATAAACTGGTCCCGTTGCCTCCTCGACTGGTTCCCCGAGCCTGCTGCCTGCACCTGAACACATCCTCTATGTACACAAACACACACACACGCTCAGTCCACAACGTCTCGCCGGGACATGTGAACTGGATGGAAATGACAGAGGAAACGAGGTTGAGAAAGGAGGAGGAGGAGGAGGAGGAGGAGGAGGAGGGAGGGGGATGCGGGGGGGTGAGGTAGAGAGAGCAGCTGGGACAGAAGAAAGAAAAGGAGGGAGTAGGGATGGATGAATACCTCTGCCTAGTACCAGCTGGGATAAAGAGAGAGAAAGGGATGACGGAGCCGCGATGCTCCCGTCATGAAACTTGGACTCTTCCACTGGTCCTCCTTTGCAGCAAAGCAACATCTGATGATAAACTGAATTCATTTTCCCCACCTTCATTTCTCTCCTCACAGCTTTCAGGTTTAAAAACAGTCTGAATCCCCAACCAATTCAACCAACCAATCAACATAAAGCGAATAATAAACCCAAAGAAACAATGAAAAAAAGCAAGTCAGTAGAAGAAAGAAAATTTCATCTACTGATGGATAAAAAAAAATGTTGCTACCTTTGTTGTGGACAAGATAAACGCGATTAATTATCTTCATACAGATTTTAAAACTAATAGACTAAAACGTAACGCAGACTTGAATTTGTTTAGAAAGAAGAAAAGAAAGAAACTAACTTTCCCCTAACTGACTGAGCTGTGAGATAGCAGAACTTTGGACGTTATGCATATTGATAAGATGGCCTGTCTTCTCTCAGTGTTTCCCTTCAGTCTGATGTATGTGTTCTAACATGTTCCTGGCTAAACGAAAATGAGTAATTAACACTATATGAATGAATGGATGAAGAGGGCCACATGTGCTCTAAACAGTATATGTTTTAATTTAAAACAAATGCCTGGAAAAGCTGAAACAAGTAAGAAAAAACAAGAAAGGTGCATGCAGGCTGCTGTGCACTAATAAATCAATTATTAAGACACTACTGTGTTGTTCATAACAGATTAATAAGGGAGAATCAGACCATAAGGTGATGCCATTATGATACTTTGGCTATTTTGAAGGAAGCTGCACCCTTTAGCTCTGAACTGATGAGAGGCTGAAACTCCACACTGCTGCCTCGGCTGACAAAAAGGATTTTAGTTTTCCCAGACCAGAATACCATCAAAACCCGACGAGCTAAAACCAGACAACAATGTAAAATTCCAGAGTGCTCTTAGCTGGTCTGCAATCATTTCCTCGATGCACCACAGTGACTTTTAAGGAGTGTAACTTACAGCAGAGAGATGAATGTATTTAGGTCTCATTTTGCTTTTGTGTGTGTGTGTGTGTGTGTGTGAGCTCATGTCGATACGCTGCAGCCTTTGAATATTAATGACATGGGAGAGGGGGTGGGACCATAGCCCGTGACATGGGCATGTGACGGCAGAGCAGGCTCGCTATTGGCTGCCTGCGGAGTGAGAGAGCAGCAATTGGCTACCTGGAAGAGGGGAAGCCAACCCTTAAAATGACAATAACAAAGAGGAGAGCCCCCTCCATAGATTATAGGCCAAAGGTGATGAGACCAAACGACATACAATGCATGTTGTATGACGATTTATAAGTGACATCACAGGAAATGTGGTGAAGCAGCTTGTGGCCCAGATATTTCCCTCCGGGGAACACGAGCCAATGAGTGAACACTTGGACATTCCTCGAATGGCACTAACTGATCAATGTTAAGTATGATAGCCACCATCATGTCATTTCCATGACATTTATAAGAAAATGTAAGCAATGTTATCATCAGGATGAACTGTAATGATTTTGATTATCCTTAAACCTTTTTGGTCAAGAATCTTAATTTTTAAAACCAAATGCCTGCAAAACTATTCAACTTAATTCAGCTCTGACTGTCATCTCGAGCCGAGGGAGCATCCATGACTCTGAGAAGCACTAAATGGGTTAGCGTAACAGAGCTGCCGGCATGGCCCTTTGCTTTTCGTACGGAAACTTCCCTCAAAGTAAAAATGGTTTTGGTAGAAGTACGGAAACTTATTGATCACATCACTGGTTGCAGATGTGGTCCCAGACTGCACAGCTGCACACTGCAGCTGTTAAAGGTTAAACTGAAGCATGTTTACTGTGGATGGTACAAATCTGCTCAAAGCTGCAAGGCTTTGGGAAAAACTTCAGTGAGTTTTGTTTCTGAGGCTAATCACAAAGCAAACTCCGGTCCTGTAATAAGTCATCAGTCAGAGAGCGACTGCAGAAAGGATTTGTTGGACTAATCCTTCATTATCTCCATCTGTAAGAGGAGCTTATGAACGGGATGTGCGATCCCTTAAAGGCCTTCTGTCACTTGCTGAGACTCAGGTGATTTCTCTGTACGTGGATCAGAAATTTAAAACGAGCCGAACAAAAAGACGAGGGTGTCTGAAGGTTTTAGAGTTTGTCCGGTGTCTTCACAGCGACATGACACTCCTCTTGATTTAACATCTTCCTTTTCCGTCTCTCTGCCTTTGCTTGGCAGCCGGTGTACCTGCCGGCACAGGAAGCGGCACACTCAGGGGTAACGTCAGGCTCTGGATGTGGGTCAGCAGCAGACATGTCAGCACATTATTCCTTTGTTCACTCGTTCATCGTCTGCTCCTTTTTCTGCATCCTTTCAGCTATTTTTTTTCGCATCTCTGCTACGTTTTCCTTTTATCAATCTTTGTGCCCCCCATGCTGCTGATCTGACCGCCGCTAATGCTACCCGCTGCCTGCAGCAAAAGTGCTCAGTGCACACAGCCATGAAACTGCAGTTAATCAAGCCATGGCTGAGTGTGTTGGCTGCTGGCCTCCACAGGACAGAAGCAATACTGCACTGTGGAAGGATGAACACGGTGTGGCGCCGACGGGTAATCAGAGCGCTGAGACCCATTTCCTAAATGACAACCTGAACATAACAACACATAAAATATCACTGTGTAATTTAAACTGCTGGCTGGAAAGCACAATTCAAACCAAACTCCTCTGGAATTTGTTTGACTTAGAGCTACTGCGATTATTGATTTTGAATGAATTTTCGCCATGAAATGTAAGAAACGCACACAGCAAACACACAGTAAAACCACGAACAGGTCAAATCCTAAACTCAGACTGGCTGCACCACTGACGGACGGAGGCTTTCGACACACACGCAATCTCACAAATCATCAGATTCGTCTGGCAGAGCTGAGCAAAATGTCAGCAAAAACCAAACAATCCTGTTTGACCTACCTACACACACACACACACACACACACACACACAGTGTACACAGTCACCATCTCATCTGCAGGCAAAAATGTGAAGCAGTTGGTCATATTTGTTTGAGCCTTAATGGATCAGGGACGGGCAGTAAAAGCCCAATGAGGGGAGGGAGGGGAAGAGAGTGAGCAGAGAGGAACGAAGAGTGAAAGAGTGTTTATGCATGTGTGTGTGTGTGTGTGTGTGTGTGTGTTTACAAGAAAAGATTCGATTTATCCTCCACGAGTGCCTGCCAGTTCCCCAGCCAATAACCCGGGTTACGTTTACCTCCCTCCCATGAGATATGATCAGAGGTTATTATAATGTTCAAAACCCAACAAATGCATATAAAAAGCTACTACTCGACTAAGATACTGCCTGAGAGGCTCGGTTTCATTCTGTGTTACATCCACCAACACTGGTGTTACTTTTCCTGTGGTGTATGGCTCCACCTAGTGGCCACCTAAGACTTTCACAGCTCAGAACACCTTAAATCTTAAATGTGAATTATTCATCTGTACAGGATGGGGGAAGCTGTGTGCAAAGCAATTTCAGCCATTGGAGATACAAGTTTAATAAATACTGTAGAAACTAATCCAGACAGCAGGAAACTAACCCTCAGTAACGTGAGTTTGCTGCCTCCGAGCTGGGATCAGTGCAACACGAGGGAACACTGAGCGATGATTTTGATTCGAACAGATGAGAGTGTTTAGTGTGTGTTACTGTAGAGGTGTGATGGTTTGGTGCATCAGCAAAAGCTAAGCATAAACCTTCTGCTGGTACAGGACAATCTGTACAAGAGGAACTTCTCTTTCTGACCACTAGGAGGCAGCAACACGCTGAGAGAAATTAGTTGATTGGAAGACAATCTGAAGGGTATTTCCTTACCTCCATAAATTAAGCTTATTTTCATTGTTTCAGTGGTGTTAACAATCATATGGCATTTTCATGCACCATCCACAGCAGTCCGTCATTACTGGCGTACTGTAAATAGATGAAAAAACTGCTTTGGATGTCAAGTTTAATTTGAGCTTTGAGTTTTGTCCTTTTCTGGTTACTCCTCTTCATATAACGTGCAGTACTTCCTGCTCTGCATCTTTGTGCATGTTTTTCTCTTTACGTTCTCTTTACATTTTACTATATTTCATGGAAATATCACGGGGCAACACCTGGGCACATTAGGAGTGTGGTTTTTCTCAAGAAGGGACACAGCTGAATGACAAATGATTTATTTATTTGGTTTGTTTTGCGTGCAACAGTTGGTTTTCCCACTAAAGCATGTCCGCCTCTGTGCTCCGGCGTCTGGCAGACAAACCCATGTTAACACAAAAACATGGACACTCACTCATGACCACAAAGAGTTTTTAAACACTGAAATGGGCAAAGATTGCTCATTGTCAGGAACTGAAGCAACAAGTAGCTGGGGACTCCAATACTCAGAAATCATTTAGCTTGATGTCAGTAATTAGTGTCCCTCATTGACCTACATGTCTAATCTTGGCTCCCAGCAGAAGTCTGAACAGAGATGCTCTTCTTCAAACAGCACAAACAACAGCAGCACACAACTCACTGCACTCACGCACGAACAAAATACGCTGATAAGTAAAAAAAGAAGTACTTTGCTGGTACCGGATAATGCAATTCTCTCGAGACAAAGCTCAAAAGCTGAGCTGGAAGAAAATAAAACCACCTCACCACACCAGCTGATTGTGTCCACTAGTTTGAAGAAAAGCAGGATTTTAAGACCAATGCAGTGGTGACGGTGGTTCCCTGCGTTGCTGGGATTTATGTGATTCTCTTTGACTTGCCTTTGTAAACCAGAATCAAGCTCGGGTTGTCCTTATCTTGTCAGAAAACAGCAGTGAAGCCACCGATTGTCGAGCCTTATCACTAAGAACAGGACCCACGCATGTCCTGGTGGTCCCACGACCCTTGAAGGGGGCCTTCCTGTGTGAGATTAGAAGTTACAGCTTTCTATGCTGCCCCCATGTGGCCAAAAACAATAATGAATCTTGTTGAACGCGCCACATGAACGAAACTGAGTGTTTGAGTAAAGGTTTTAACACTTTAACAATCTGAACCGTTATTAAAATATCAACTGATTTAAATAACTTTAAATCAAAACAAACTATATTGAACCACATTAAAGTCAAATATACATTAAAGTTTTTTTTTTTTCTTGAATTTCCCTTGGGATCAATAAAGTATCTATCTATCTTTTTATCTGTTGGTCACTCTATCTTTTCGTCTGAAACGTTTCTCCGGGGTTAACTGTTCACGTATCGGGCGACATATTCTGTATTGCACTCAAAAGCCCATCATCAGTCAGTCTCTCATAAATATAGAAATAAATGACGGAGTGCAGGCCTTGAGGAGACTCTCGTCTGTCATGTCTAAGCAGTGCTCTTATTGTTTAGATGTAACATGGCCTCTCACCCCCCCGCCTGTCTCTCTCTCTTCTGTCTGACAGAGTCGCTCGACCGTCTCCGTCACTCTCTCACACTCTTTCTTCCTTCCTTCCTCTCTCACTCCATCGAGAGAGCGAAAAGAAGAAATCCAGACGTCCAACATGCTGTAAATGGACTCAAAAACAAGATAAGGACACATGTGAGTGCATAATGTACAAGTGGCTGCTGGATGATGGTTGCAGTTTGCTGGCCTGCGGGATCAGACAGGCAGATGAGATCACTTTAGCATCGGGGGGGTGGGGGGAGTTTGGGTGTGGCCAGACAGTCCGTAAAAAAAGATAAACGTCCATTAACAACACGGCTGAGATCATGTGGGCTGACTGCTGTGACGGTAGCCATCATGCCAAACCTCCATTAGGACCGCTGCCTGCATGGCTTCTCGAATGTCGAGACGGGAGCGAGTAATCACATGAGAAACGCAAACTACTGCTTCTCAAATTAATTCTGACTGACATCAGACATGAAGCTGGGGGAGGCAGATCGAGAAGGCGATGGTTCGTGCTTGTTTTGTCCCATCACTGCTTCAAAACCAACCGCAACCGTGAAACTGAAACCAGACACTAACGCTTTTGCTCCTACTAATCACTTAATCATTGGAGTAGTAGCCAAAACAGCTTGATCGCCCCCTGGTGGCTGGCTGCAGTATAAAGGTCATAAACCCTCCCACCTACACATTACCAAATGGGAAATAGATCAACCTAACAACACTCTTCATTCACTGTCATAAATGACAAAGACAAACAGCAGGTCTTTATATTTACATTTATATTTTACATTTTTGTTTTAAAAACGACTAAAACCAGGCAGATGCTACTTATAGGCTGTATGCGTTGAACTCAAACAGGTCAGAGAGAATGTTAACCCCCGTTGAATAAACGTTGACAGCTCTGGTCCTGATCAGACTGTAACCTCGTCTCTGGTGTCACAGCTGCTTTTACCTGCTGACTTCCCAACGTCAAAACAGCTTCCAGGCCAACTGCGGCAGACAAATGAGGGTTAACAGAGGGGCTGCGATGACATTTAGACAGAGAGAGAGAGACAGAGAGTGAGACACCATCACAGCCACTTACCTACAGAGAGAGATACAGGCCAATCACCAGTGTAGTAGAGCACTTAAGTGAACTTACATGATCTGTCTGTCTGCGATGTTTACATCTGCCTGTTTGAGTATTTGGTCATTTATTTATCTCTAGCTGTCTGCCTGCCTGCCTGTCTGTCTGTCTGAGGTCAGCTTCGGTCTCCTGCTGGCACTCTGCCAGCTGTCTCCAAGGCAACCGGATACACGAGCCACAAATAGCTCCTCCGAGCAGAGTATCCCTCCGCCGTGCCAGGGCCATATCGAACCACATCACGCCCCCTTCATATTTCACATCCCTCCGCAGCTACAGGTAGATCTCATCAAAGAAAAGGAGGAACTCTGAATGGGTTTGAAGTCTCCTTCGCCCAAATTCATAATATTTGTCTGTAGTGTATCACAGGGGGGCCATCTCAGTGTGATTCAAAGGACAAGAAGTACAAATATGTTAAATAATTAAATAGAGCCTAAATAAAGCCTTTAATATAAATCGAGGAGCTAGAAGAAACTGTAAAACTTTTGTTAAGGTCCTCAAGATCAGAACGAGTGTGCTGGTAGTTAATACAATTCTGACATCTTGTGAATACTTTAAGTGATATATAAAGTAAAAAATAGCAAACAGGATTTTCTCTGTTTTATTTAGTTATAACTTGAATAATTCCTGGTTTTGGACAGTTTGTTGAGCAAAACAGTCTGAATAAGTAATCTTTTAGTCCCTGAGAAACTGTGATTTAATGATGTTTTTCAGACAAACATAATGAACAATAAAAAATTTTAAAAAAGCAAATGAGGAAAAGAAAATTATCCTTCAACTATTCAGATAATCGACTCAACCACACATTTGCCGGCTGCAGCCTCTCAAATGTGAGGATTTGTTGCTTTTCGTTGTCATTATGTCTGTTAACCGAATGTCTTTGTGTTTCAGGCTGTTGGTCTAAACTAAAATCCGCCTTTAACAGCTATTTTTAACTATTTTATAAGGAAAATGATTAACAGAGAAAAGAAGCGAAAGATAAATCAAGTTACAGCCGTAGATCTATGTATTAAATACTTATAAAAGCAAAATATTTAGTTTTTTTAATAAAGATTTAATGTTTTACAACCACAGTCTTTCCTCTAATGAAAAAATGATGCAAGTTTCATAACTTCTGGGTGCCGAGTCGTCTCATGACAGAAGAGCACAAGCAGCATTTCTTTTTTATTTTAAGCCTAGCAACAAGATGACACAACATTAAATAAATGTTTCAGGCTCAACAACACTGTAGAAGCCCAAGTGATTACTAATGAGCAAACCCTCAAGGATCCTCTGAAATTACACTGTAATCGGGTCATGTGTGGAGAGCGGACCCTAACGTGTCCATCACACTCGTCATGTCCGTGTGGCGTGTGCGTCTCGAAGCCGCACTCGAAACGTAAACCCTCGCTGACATTAGAAAGGTTAATCAGACACGAAATTTCCATTATAGGCACTGAAAGCTCATCCCAATCCGTGTATTTGCACACGTACAGCATGTGTTTTCCCCACACTGACAGAGCGTACTCGAACGCAACAGGACGCAGCCGCTTCAGGACGGCTACCCTGACCTAACTCCGGTGGGCGTGCTCAGTAGAGGCCTATGCAAATGACCCTGGAGATGACACCTTGGCAGGCTGTCATGGCAACGCACCAAATAGCAGGCATGTGGCCACTGGCAGGAAACGGAGGGAGGAGGAGGAGGAGGAGGAGGAGGAGGGGTGAGGGATGGAGGAAAAAAGAGGAGTAGTAGGAGATTATTTAAAAGGAATGAAAAATGGGGGAGCGAAAGGAAAACGGAAGCATCGGCAGATGAGGGAAAGATTAAAGAGAGGAAAATGTCAGGCGGGGAAGATGAGGTGATGAAGGAGTGAATAAGGAGGCTATGGGTCTCCAGGTGTCAACCAACACCTTTTTTTTTATCTTTTATAGGAAAGTATAAGTCATGAATTAATCTGCTTTGTCTCAGTTTGACAGGGAACCTCTACTACTTCCACCACAGAGGAGTTTGTGATTGAAATCAAAGCCACACAAATGTTGGATTTCCGTCGTTATGGAAGTACTTCCTGTTTTACGTCTCTACGCACGTCTGCTGTGTTAAAAGCATCAGAACCAAAGCAGAAGAGTTAGAGGTGACTTGAGGTCACATCTGGATGCAGAAGCTGCACGTATTAATATTGTGGATTTTATAGCATGCAGTCAGCTCAGCAATTTGAGTTTGAACTGCTTAATGAAACCGATTCATTTATTGTACATGTGTGCTGTTTTTGAGCTGATATTACAGAGTGAACACCGGCGTGTGTGTGTGTGTGTGTGTGTGTGTGTGTGTGTGTGTGTGTGTGTGTTTCCTACCAGCACCCTTAGCAGTAGTGGTATAACAGGACATGATTGATGTTGGTACGATTAGCTGTAAGCATACAATGTATTCACAAGTGGCAGGCGCATGCACGCACGCATACACACACACACACACACACACACACACACACACACGATGACGTGCATCTCAGTGTGTGTGAGGAACAGTCTGGGTATTTCCAGCAGGCGACCTGCCAGTACTCTCAGTGTTCTGCATCAGAACCCGATCTGCTTTCTGCTGTTTCTCTTCCTTGTTGATTAGCCAGTAGCAAGAAAATTTGTTTGATTATTGATCAGTCAATCATTAAGTCGTTTTTCATTCCCAAACGGCAATCATTTGCTGGTTCTGGCTTCTTAAATGTGAAGATTTGCTGCTTTTCTTGGTCACTTCTGACAGTAAATGAGGAGTCTTTGGGTTTTGGACTGCTGGTTGGACAAAAGATGCAATTTGAGGAAGTCACTTCGGGCTCCTTAGTGGCAGCAGCTAAGAGATGGTTGAAAGTGTTGATAATGTGTTAATAGTTTGCTAGCCTGGTTCAAAGAAAGGCTGCGTTCAGGATGGGGTACTGGGCTACACCGGGAGTCTTTCACGTTAAAGCAGTTCTCAGTAGAAGCCTAATTCATCCCGACAACCTGATGAAACAACCTGAGACACTGACTAATGACTGCGCCACAAGCCTGTCACGGGAGTTAAAACTGAGCCCAAACAGATGTTGCTTCAAAGGGTTAAGACGTCTGTGCCAGTTCATTTGTCCAAACATCCGACCTACATTAACTGTCCGTCTTTCTCCCATCTTTGTCTTGCCTGTCTTCTGGACCGTGATGATGGACGTAAAAAGAAGCATCCATCGGCTTCTGGGAAACTGAAAAATCTGAGAAAGCAAGAAAGAAGAGGAAGATAAAGAAGAAGAAGGGAGGATGTAATGGTGGACGTGTGAGTGAGACAAAAGACGAGAGGTAAAGAGCGAAGACACATGAATGAGAGGCTGAAAGTGAAACGCTGCGTTCAAGGGACGAAAGGGGAGAAAGCAAGGAAAAGAAAGACTGAATGATGTGCAAACATGAAGGGAAAGAGATGGACGCTTTCCCCTGAAAAGATTACATCACCTCCCGCACACTCCTGTTTCCATGGCTACAGAGTCACATTAGCCAAATCATACGACCGTCTGACACCTTCACTTAGCCTCCACCCGAGCTCCATCCCTGAACCTCAGGCTTCATGCACTTGACTGTGGCAGACTCGTCTTGTCTGCCGCCTCCTGTCCTGACTGGATAAGTGGAAGTGGCCGATGTAAGACCACTTCAGAGACATGACGCGAACGCACTTTGGAGATTAGGCTGGTGGCAGCAGTGTGTAGCTCTGCTGGGAAAGCTTCATTACAGGAGCCCAGTTTGTTCAGAGGCCGGCATGGTGATGAATGGAATGATTTCACTAATGGCAGCTGCAGTACCAAAAACAAAAGGGTCCAAAAATCATACAGTAAACTAAAAAAAAAAAAAAAAAAGGCAGAACAGAAAGCGGAAAGAGAATACTGAAGCTGCACTGCCTGATCACGTCTGAAATCAAATGCATTCATACATGTAAACATTTAATTTTAGATTTAGATTTATAAAGATTTGTTTGGCACTGTGCAGAAACGTACTCTTACCTTTCCATTGTAAACTGAGCTACTGTATTACTCAATGCGAGCAGCAGGAAAATAAGATAGCAGGAGACTAAGTGACAAACCAGGACGTTTCCTCAACCAAAGTGAGTCATTTTGAACCGCAGCAGTGTTTTAGTTTTGATTATGACATTTTTGAAAAGGAATAATAGTAATGTATTGTTCCGGGGGGCAATGACAAACAACATATTTTGTAGTTTAATTTGAAATTCTTCACCCACTGCTGACATTTGCCGTTTTTAGCTTATCTTAATAACTAACAAGACCTCACATTACAGTAGCTAAAATAAATATTTTTATAGTAATCTATCAAGTGAGAGGCTTGTCACCCGAGTATGCAGCTTTACTGAGCCTTATAGTGAGGAGAGGGTGGAGACCAAAAACAGAGTTAAAAGTCTAACAAAAGAGTATCCATCAGCCTGTTCAATTAAAAAATACAATTATCATCACAGTGCATGGTGTGTTTGTCCAGCATACACAGACCTAATACATTTACTACATGTGTGATGTGATCTGTTGCTGTAACTATTTCAGCATAGTTTAACACGGAGCCCAATGATTAAAATTTGGTTGAATGTTAACAGCCACAAAATGATCATAACATCAAATGGGTGTTGTGCAGAAATCCTTTCTTGCTGAGTATTAGGAGCTGATTAAAGCACTGATCTTACAGAGAAAAGAAAAAGCTCTGCAGTCCTGCGTCCAAGTCAACAGCTGAGCAAAGCAAACACAGCAATGTACATTTGGAACTGAATCACCAAGTCCAGGCCAATAAGTGGCTCCATCTCGCTTTGTCCCTCTCGCTCAACCCTTTCACCTGAGCATCTCCACGGGCCTCGTTTTCGTCCGTCTCTCTCTCTCTCTCTCTCTCTCTCTCTCTCAGACCTGTACATTGAACAAACCATGCTAACAGAGCACAGCGTCATCCTGTTCCTGTGAAGTGAGGGAAACCGAGCCAAGCGCAGTGTTCTGCTCCACGGCTGCCTCAGCAAAAACACAATATGCTGGCTCTAAAGGACCACGCTGGCAGGAACTCTCACCCCGACGAATATCATCAGTTTCATTATGCTGTGTGCTGCTTATTTGGCTGGAATATCCACCAGGACGACAAATAGAGGCAGAGGGGGGGGAATCACTGCATGATGAGGAGGGGGAAACTGCAACCCACTGTATTAATCTGCTCCTGCTTCGTACCTGCTTTACATTTTCTCATCACCTCATCATCAAAACCCGAGACTTTTTTGAGTTCATTCTTACATTTGAAATTTTTATAACATTTTGCACATTGAGTTTTCTTCTAGGATTCAAGGACGCTCTGTTAGGCTACACTACAAACTACTCTCACAATGCAGAGCGTCTGACTGATGGTTATTATTTCAGCTACTGTCACGATTTTAGCACAGAGGAGTGCTTCTCCATTAGAATAATCCTTTGTAAAAAGGAATCACCGTACGCGACTGCCCTTTAGCACACAAGTTATTTCATTTCAATTTATTGATCTTATTTGTCTTATTCATTTAGACTGACGTGACCTGTCAATCAGAGAAGGTTACTCCAGATGTGCCTGTTCCAAATTACTTGTGATACGATTAATTGATCATAAAACACTCTTTGGAAATATAATTGTTCATAATTATGTAACAGGAACTTAACTGAAAGAAACCTTGTTAGGCAGTACTGGAATTTTCCCATTTCTAACTTTATTACTTAAAATAAGGAAATCTACAAGCAGTTTAATGAAATTTGAATTACACATCACATTAATGATGGAAACGATAATCTGCTCCCATAAGTAGATAAACAGGAACAGCAGGAATCAGATGAGTTTTACATTGAAAGAACCAATGATGGTTCATTAAATCAAACGGTTCCCATTTTTCCCCACTCTTGATGGTATTGTCACCCCCCCAAATCAGTCCCACCCACAAAGACTCTGATTGGCTCAGTGTTTCTATGTGGTTCCATTGTTTTTACTCCAGTGGTACTTCATGCCAGGGGTGTTACTTACACCGCCAAGTTTATGAGCAAGCCAGCAGAATTTCAGAATGAGTTTCTCATCGGTTAGTGTTACACTGTGCAGCCAACACTTCCTGTTTTTCAGAGAAGCACCAACAGTATAACCTGGCCAATAGAGTTATCACGTTTCCCTGGCGGCGTCTGTCAGGAGTGATGAGGGCAGCCAGCTCCATGCTCACGAAATGCCGTGCACCGGGAATTCAAGCTGGGATTACACCCCGGTATAGAGTAACCTGTGTGACTCCACCCAGCACTCCCCTCTGGAAGAGGAGGAAACTCAGTCCAGAGTGGAAATACCCTCATGTTGCCTGGAACCATCAGAGAGTAGGAACAAACATATGGCTCACGTGCATAACACCTGTTTTCATTTGCTTGAGAAGGTCTGCCGCAGGCCAGGAAAAGAAGAGAGAAACACTACAAGTCCATACATACTGTACATATTGGTGTGGACGACATCCCGTAAACAAATAAATAAAATAAAACATGGATGAGAGGAGGTTGAGGACGTCTGCTGACACAGCACACCTGAAACACAAGCCTACGGTCAGCAGCTGAGTTTCACTACGGGTAACCTGCTCCAAAGTATCACAGCAACACTGAACACACTTCCTGTTGAGGTAACATGAATTCGGCTGCAGTCGGTAAGAATGAATACCACAGGTGCACCGGTCTCTCAGGTATAAAGAGCAATCAGTAAAGGTTTCTTTAAAGACTTCTTGTATTGATCTGAAATGACAAAGGATAATTTCAGCTAGCGGCTCTATTTTCTTACCCAGCACTTTGGATAAATCAGATAAGCCCGTGTGCTACCACTTCATGCCTATTGAAAGCATTGACAGTATTGACATTGGAGAGGGTGTGGGTTGGAAATGACTGAATGTGGGCAGCTGCGTTACATAAGCAATAGTCCACTTCTCTTACTGAAACAGCACAAAAACACTGAGACATCGTGCATACATGTGCTGCTCACCTCCCTCTCACAGATGGGATGTTTTACTTCAGTGCAGCTTTCATTAGGGAGCTTGATTATATCACATTCAGGATTTTGATCATAAAGTACAAAGTTTTCATCCATTTTTAGACAGACAAGCAACAGTTTAGAACAGCTTGAACAGATTATGTGGCATGTGGGTGCCATCCACGCCTCCGCACTGCGTTGAGGTATTTCTCGGTACAAGTGACTTTGTCTGAGAGGATCCTCAGTCCCCGTCTTCCTGTTTTCCTCCTCGAATGCAGGACTCAGCCAGACGGGCTTTGAGTTACATAGTAAAAATGTAACACGCACACACACCCAGAGTGCAGGGCGTGACAGCCCATATCAATTTGTTTTCATCCTCATTCAGCTCAATCAGACGTCAGACTCTGGACATACGAGAAGCACTCGGGTTAACACCAACATGTCCAGGATTTGCCGTTGAGCAGGATGCAGTTCCTCTAGCTGATGACTAACTTCTCTCACTTCCTCCTTCTCCCATCGGGCCTTTGGTTGTCATAGTTACATCCATTAACGCACCTGCTAAGCTCTCAGGTCCCCCATGTCTCTCCCTTCCTTCCCTCCCTCCCATTTCTGAGACAGTCACAGCAGACTGGTGGCATGTAATTACAGCTCGAGCAGACAGACGAGGAACGAGTAAACAAAAAGGCAAATATGGAGGTCGTGTCACGCCGTGTCGTATCTGTCACTCTCAAAGACATCTTTTTTAAAAATCTTGTTTATAAAATTTTGAATTGACAATGTTTCAAAGCATCTTCAGTACGTAACAGTAAGTCAGTAAGCTTCTCCTTTTCAGATCAAGCTCATTCCAATGCAGGTTATGAAAACACATGCAAATAGAAAGAATAAAACTAAATAAGGAAACACAAAGAGCACAAACGTCCAAGAAAACTGTTTCCAGGGGACAATGAAAAGCGATGCACGCAACTAACTTGTAATCAGCATCTTGATGCAGTTCAGCACCAAAATAGAAACAGAAAATATCTTACAAAATGGTCTAAATTACAAATTAAGGATGTTGAGAAAGACCTGGGGCAAAAACATTCCTCAGTTGCATGATGGGAAGTTTAGGCCCCAGCGTTTTTAAGGTAAGATAAGATAAGACAGGCCTTTAATGGTCCCGCACTGAGGGAATTAACAATTTTGTAGCTTGTAGCTAATAAGAATCAGGATATCAAATCGTTTCTTCTGTCCTCCAGCAAAATTCCCTCCCAACTAAACATCATCAGCATTCACTTAAACTCTCACATTCAACACACCCACACCCAAGCATTCGGCTGCTCCTCTCTGCATACGATGTGTTTTTACTGTGGTTTTCTGTGTGCTTAGCAACAGGTGGAGAGTGGAGGTAACAATCATCTCATCAAAACAAAAAAGCATGTTTCTCTCCTCTTTTCCATATTTCTCTCCGTCCTCCTGGTCTCTCTGCTTCTCTTGTCGGCTCTCTCTGTTAACAGCCTTCCTCTGTTTTTCCTGCTCTTCGCTCTCTGCCTTCCCTTATCTTCATCTCCCTTCCTGCCTCGCCCCTTAAATAGAGCCATCAAGCTCCCTTTTTTCATCTACTATACTTTACACTCGTCTTTTTCATCTGCTTTTGCTGTCTTTTGTTCCCTCCTCTTTCCTTCCATTACTCCCCGGCTGTCTCTTCTCCACAGCGTCACAGCGACACGACAGTCGAATCTCATCAGTCGGGACACAACAGAATCCTTCCAGCTCTCTTCTCTCTCTCCATCCATCATTACGATCCCTCTTTCTCCCCTCCTCATCTTCATTCATCCTGTCTCTACTCTTCCACATATTTTCATGGTTTTGCTCCTCCCTCCTCTATTCCTGTGCACCCTTTTTGACTCCCTTGTACTTTTCTGGGCCTTTCTCTGCAGCTCCCTCTCTGCAGCGAGTATTTGCATCTGACAAACACAAAAAGACTCATATACGTTTAACTCTGAAAGTCTTTCCAAAGGACACAGCATCAAAAGATGCATTAAATCATACACACTGTATGTTGTCAAAAGCACCTGTTACACAGAAGAGACACAGAAGACTGTGGGGACGCAATTAAGAACAGCTGACTAAACACAAGGCAGAATCTTATAGAATAAAGGTGCTTAGCAAGCAGCCTCTTTCACAGCAGTAGGCTCTGCAAAGCAGCACACACACACAGGCTGCTGCATACACAGGGCCATCAACGCATAGAAACACACAACCACAGTTTACCCTCCTCCAATACTTTATCAATTTATTATACTCACTGAAATGCATCCAAACTCTGCCAACCAGAGTCAGCAAAAGGAAGCTATCGCCTGTGATTTAGCTGTGGACCGAGACCGTGCTTTCCCCCTTTGCAATAACATAAAAGCCTACAGAAACTCTAAATTATGCAGTAAAGGTGTAATTTTAGTTGGCTTAAGTGCGGCTTAAATGTTACTTTTGTATAGTAATTAGACATGAAAATGTTCACGTACACATATGAAATTTGACATGAAGATTGTGTAAAGACCCTGGATAGCCCTGAAAGATTACTAGCTGGTTAAGTAAAGGGAGGTGGCAGAAGTAAAACAGCCAATAAAATACCAACCATGAGACGTCCTCGAGTCGTAAAAAATATTAGCCCGATGGGTCAAAGATGGACTATTGCAAGATAAACTGTAGACACACACAAACAAACACAATCACAAACGATCCCATCCAGGGTTGCACTTGGTGGCAATAATAAAGTACAATTAAAATAATATTATACATATTATAAAGACCAGAAAACACCTCTGGACTGGATGTGTACGAGTCAGGACAACCACACCAAACGGCATCTCACTGAGGACACAGTGTCCATTATTATCTTTCCATAATTACCCTTTAAACACAAATTTACTCTCTGTATGTAGGAATGCCTCATGGTAGTGGAAGACGTTTGCCTTCAGGTCTTTCTGGCAGAAAGGTCCTAAGAAGTCAGTCGATGTAGTCTAAAGAGTGACAAAGTCCACATAGTGACTGATTGGGTCAAACATGGGACTTTAAGCAAGCACAACAGGGTTCATGGCTCATCTGAAACCCAATATTTTTAGACTTGTGCAGTTTGGTTAGCATAGGCAACATAACTACTTGGTGAGGTTAAGGAAAAGATCACAGCTCAAGTTAAAAAGATACCCTTTCAAACTGAGAGCCCCGAAAGCAAACTTCTCCCATGAGCTAATGCTAGCAGTCAGTTAGCAAGCGAAAGCAGCAGAGCAACAGAGAGCTTTTTACTCCTCTTCAAGAACTCTTT
The DNA here is from genome assembly GCF_020382885.2 of Scatophagus argus. Lineage (NCBI taxonomy): Eukaryota > Metazoa > Chordata > Actinopteri > Scatophagidae > Scatophagus > Scatophagus argus. Next base: position 16,671,336 of record NC_058513.1, on the reverse strand, counting down.
GTTGAATTAAATGATGTACAAGCCTGAGGTTAAAATGCAAGGAAGGGTAAATATACATGAAAGCACAGATAAAATAGGCAGAGCGTAGCATTTGCATGTGGCTAGCGTGCTAGCGAGCTGCTTTTAGACTGTTCTGATGGCTTCTTGTGTTTAGGCGACGTGAACATTTAAAATGAAACAAAACAGAAATTTGTAGGAAAACATGCTCATATTTCTCAAAGTATAAACAAACATGTCAGACAAAACCAAACCCTGTCCCTTGAAAACCAGATCTCATTCTCACTTTTGCAATCCCAACAATCTTATTCCAAAAAACAAGAACCTGTGAACCTGCAAATAAAATCCGGCAAATATTCTGCAGTGATCACTTTTTCAGATGCTTTTTTTGTTGTTGAATCACAGGCATAAACAAAGACTACATACGCACACACACACACACACACACAAACTCCACCCACTCATCCAGACAGCCAGCTAATGTAGAACTATAACTCCTAGCGTCCGCACTTAGCACACGGAAAACCATTTTAAATCACCGATCGGCCGCTGAGAAGGCATTTGCTGCCTTCTCATCATGACAAATCGTTGCCATATCGGCTCATTCATGTTGTACTGCTGCTGTGGATTCATCACAGCTGTTCACTGAAAGCAGAGCAGCTGAAACAAAAACAAAAGGGAAATATCTGCTCGATGATGCTCTTTGCTGATTCATACTCTCACACTCACGTCTCCGACCGTGACCTCCCCTCCTTCCTCCCGCCTTCACCTTCACCTCCCGTCCTACTTCCCTCTTTACCTGTCCACTCCATCCTTCCTTATTCTCCTTCCTCTCTTCTCCTTCTTACTCCGTGTCTTTGTCATTTGCTTACGTAATGTCTTTCCTCCCATCTCTCCATCCTTTTATCTTCTGTTTGAATCTGATCTCTGTCATTTCTTATCCTCTGCTCTGCTCTCACAGAGCACATTGGCAGGTTAACAGGTGCCCGATGCCTGCAGTCACACTTTGTGGTGCTAAAATAAAAAGGGATCTGCATTCGGCTTACCGACAACAAAAGAAGGAAATGTCGTAAAGTATTGTGAAAATATTTCTAGATGTGAAAAGGCAACTCGTGACGCATGAAAAACAAAATGAACACATCAAAACATCCCAGCAACATCACAAACGTTGCCTCCAATAGGTGGCCAATGGACGATTCGTGTTTCCACAAGAGTTCGAACTGATCTTTGTATCGAATGACGGAAGGACAAAACGACTGAACTAACCCTCAGAGTCCCCGCTGCGCTGCGAGTGTCATCAAACCGCCCGTTAACATCAGCTGACAGCGAACACAACAAAAGAGACGCTCTCCATCAACAACATCTACACTTCTGAATCAATGGCAAAAGAATCGAACAATCATCCAAATCAGGCATCAAAATATTCTCTAACTTTTGCATTAAGCAGGTGAAACCGCAGCCCTCGACTTCCTGTCTTCTGAATCAGCTGAGAATGAATTGTTGTTTCGGCTGAAGCAGCCACACCATGTTGTTTACAAAACCCAAGACAGGCTTAATGAATGCTTTTACCTTCTTTCCTTTCTTCTTGCGGTGAGCAGACTTCCCCGTAGCCTTCTCTTTAACCTCCTCGCTCATTTCAGCGGCTGCGAGAGTGTGTGTGTGTGTGTGTGTGTGTGTGTGTGTGTGTGTGTGTCCCAAACAGCTGTGTGTACGAGTCCAAAAAAGGCGTTTATTTTTTTAATCCAGCATGGATGAGCGGAGAAGAGTGGAGTGGCGGCCACTCTCAACGTGCATAGCGACCAACTCGCTCAAATGCTCACACCCACTTTCTCACACACACACACACACACACTCACTAACACACACTCACACACACTCTGTCTGCCAGGAGAGGAGCCAACAAGGCTGCCCGGGTGGAGCGATGGTGAGACACACATTCTCGCTCTTTCTCTCCGTGTGTTTATGTCTTTTCTTTCTCCTTCACACACACACACACACACACACACACACTTGAACACTTCTACCTGTCCGTGGCTGCGGTTGCCTCCCACACACTCCACAAGTGAGAGCACAGCAGCAACAAGCTACGGGGGCTTGAGTATTAATAGCAATCAATATCAGCTCATCTGCAATTGTGTGTGTGTGTGTGTTTGTGTGTGTGGAGGGAGAGAGAAAAGATGGTGTGTTCCTTCGGCAAGTGAAATCAGGCAGAAACGTATCTGTATATGAAAAATTTAGCTCGCTGTAGTTAGCTAATGCTAGTTTTTTTAAGTTGGCCAAGCAAGAAAAAGTAATGTTGAGGCAGATGCTGTGAGCTGAGATAAACACTGGAGGTGGTGATCAGTCTCACAGGAAGCCAGCAGGTAAACAGCAGACAGCTCGTAAACAGAGATAAGCATGTCATGTCGCCATATTAAGATGGATGACATGACAGCTCCCCAAAATAGATCAATATCTTGATCGCCCCCTGTGGGCTGGCTCCAGAAGAGGACACACGTAGGACGCGGGGTGAAACGTTACGATTGGCAGCTGAGCTGAGCTGCTCCTGACTGGCCCAGAGAACTGGGGACCTCGATACCGCAGCTCGATGCACCGCCCGATCACTACTGCACAGACTCTGGCTCCAAATGACATCACCAGGACAAGATGGCAGCACTCGTATCCAGCATATTTTGGCTGAACACTATTGAACATAATTTGGCACACCGCTATTAAAAAAATAGGCAAGCTTACTGAAAATTTGATCTTTTTCTGACTAGTTGGAAAACAATAATAAATAAACACAATGTGAATTGTAATTTCAGCATTGGTTGGAAAGAAATTTGATATCTTTGTCAAAACGTTCAGCCATTATGCTTCCATTTGGCCTCACAGAGACTGAGGACACGGAGGGGATGAGTTGACTTAAATGCTCCCGATGAATCACTGATTCCCCCTCAGTCGGTGTGAGGAAATCTGTCTGACATCGAGCCGCCTCTCCTCCGAGTGCTGTCTGTCACTTACTTTACCCAGGAAGGAGAGGCTGGCAGCGAGGGACATCGTGTCCAAATGTTTATTAGTAAGACTAACATAAGAAGAGAAATGTGGGGAAGAGGGACAGCGATGGATTCCTGCCAGTCGAGCAGGATAAAGCAAAGTCCCTCTCCTCCCCAGCTTCATCCTTATCAATAATGAACAAAGAGAGGAAAACCCCTGGTAGCAGATCACTGTGGATTGTTGCTGTGTGTGTGTGTGTGTGTGTGTGTGCGCGTGCTGTGAGTGTGTGCGCGTGCTGTGAGTGCGTGTGTGTGTGTGCGCGTGCTGTGAGTGGATTAGGCCAATGTGAGCCAGTTTGCCCAGCACAATTATAACAGTATCATCCGTTGAGAAGCACAGGGATTGAAGGACTGGATTCAGAGCCATTCATTATTGTTTCTCTCTTTGGAAAAGGGCAGTCACTGCAACTGCAAAGCCATGTACACACACACACACACTCACACAGACTTAACCTAAGCAGATAGCATGTGTGAGGTGTCTCTGCAGACATTCCCAGGTGGAGTCCACAAAGTGCAGAATCGTGCACCATATATCACCTGAGGTTAATCGCTTTGAGTGATGTCTTGGCGTTAACGGACAGAGAGTAAAGCTTTTCAAGTTTTACTGAAATGCTTCCTGCTTAGACTGAAGGGTCCAGACTGACATCTGGTGGTCGAGCCTTGCTATGACGACGACAACAATCTGGAGTCTGCTTACATCCCAAAAACCTGTTAGGGTTCTCAGTGAGATGGATGTTCTGACCAAAGTTTATACTTCATATCAGCTGTACAAAGTATGTTCTATATACTCGTTACAGTACGCCGTTGTTGCGGTTAGTATACATGAAATGTATGTGTACTGTATAAGAAAATGTCCTGCCTAAAGAAAGCAACGTGTTTTTCCAAAGATTTAACCCTAATTACAATCCCAGAGGTGGAAGCAGTACTCAGATCTTGTACTTAGGTAAAAGTAGCAATATCACAGTGAAGAAATACTCTGTTACAAGTAAAAGTCATGCATTACATTTTTGTAAAGCTCTCAAATAAATGTAGCAGAGTTTAAAAAAATACAATATTTAGCTCTGAACTGTAGTGGAGTAGGAGTACAAAGTATAACAGAAAATGGAAATATGGTAGTGAAGTACAAGTATCTCAAAATTGTACAGTACTTTACTTTCTACCATTGCAAATCACACAGCTATGATCATCGCCTTCACTTCCTGTGTGTATTTTAATGTGACACCACAGTGCGAATCAAGTTGTACCACATCTGTAGGAGTACTAACAGACTCTGCTGTGTTACATGTGCACACTTCCATTTTAGTTCTGCAGAACCTGCTTGCAGGACTGTGGCACAGCTGGACACTTTTTTAATTTCCTGAAAAGTTATCACTTCCTGGAAATTAATTTTAAACGATGACCTCATCTGCCACTGCTAGCTATGAGCATAAAATCAAACCAATAAAGCCATCGCAAATTTCAAAGTCATCCTGCCCTTCTGCACCGACAATTAAACCAATCGCTCTTTCTCTACTAAATATTCCACCGGTTTCCATTTTGTTAGCTCTTAAATCCTGCTTTGACAGGAATTACATCACATTAAAGGGAGATTCACAAATGGCCTTACAAGACAGCAGCATTTTTTATCCATTAAGGTATAAAGAATAAATGAGGAATCAAAATGTTTTGATGATTTAATTTGATTTGACTTAATATCTCTTCGACTCGCAGACTCCCTCCCTTTCTCTTCCTGTAGCCCCGTCGCCCTGATGCGGCTCCTCATCTTACAGCCTGAATTTGATACGACAGCCCCAAACACACACACACACACACACACACACACACACACACAAAATAATGTGCCTCCAACACGGATACAACTGTGCACCCAGAGGTAACACAATACTTTTATCGCCAATATTATCTTTCAGTGAGCCATTAAAGGCCTACAGGAAAACATGACGTGGCTTCATAACCCCACAGCGAGGCCTCCATAACCATAAGTTATAATAGGCAAAGAGAACCGCCGGTTACAGGAGATAAAAGCACAAGTAGGTAAATGATTATGGGACAAAGGAGATGACCGTTGTCTCTCGGTTATGGCTCATGTGCTGTCCCAGTGAGACAGGAGACAGATGGGACGGACCAGAGGGAGACAGTAAAGGAGAAAGCCGCCCGTCCATATTTAGCTTCACGTTTATACTGTGAGATCTGTACGTTACATTCCTCACTGCAGCGACGGCGATCATGTGCACGCAGACATAACAGTGATGCGCTCATGTGCTGGTTGGCTGGAGTTCAGTCGGGGAGGGTGTGAACTTTCAAACGATGGCTGGTTTGTGTGTGTGTGTGTGCTGGCAGTATGAAAGCATAGTAAGTGGCTTTAACTCTAATGGCGAGGCGACACGATTAGGTCACGAGTTTCCAGCAGACATTGAAAGTGACTATTCCGCTCTCATTTCACAATAAATTGCAAAATAAAAACTAACCAGTAACTTTATTAGGGCTGAATAAATGAGCCGATTTGAGCATTTTGAGATAGAAGTAAGTATTGATGTGTAACAGAGTACATTTTTAAAGTAACTTGCCTCAACGCTGCTTACTTGCCATGTGAGATTTTTGTGTTGAATCCAAAATGACTCGACAGGATGTGCAACCAAAGGGCTTGTGTCTGCTTGTCTGAGCGGGAGTTACCTGCTGCAGAAAAAGACGAACTCCAGTGAAGGATAAAGGCCCAGGGATTATGTTTATTTCATTTGGATGAAAGTGTTTGTTTTGTCTGCGGAGAAATTCAGTTTTAACTGGTGTCCACTGCTTCAGCAAACTGCAGACCTGCCCTCAATGTGTGTGTGTGTGAGCCTGCAGACATGTCAGGTGTGGTTCTGCACTAAAGCCTGAGATTTGTGTGTTTGTGTTTGTGAGCCTAACTCGCCGTGGGTTTGTTGTGACGTGGATGCTGATGTGAGCTAATGGGCTCAGTGGCTGAAGAGGACCAGACTCGCGCCCTGATATACTGCACTACACTGTTCTGTGATGCTCTTTGTTTTCCGCCAATTACTTTATTTCGTAACTGTGAGTAGATTTAAGGTCTACAACACTTACCCTGGCCACTTCCCCATCAGTGTTTGATCCTGTACATTTCATTTCCCAGAATGCCTCCTGATAAACGGGTGTGAACTTGCATGCAGCTGTGGGTTGTGAAATCTAGCAATAAAAATAGACAAAGCGATAACACAGCACAACAACCATCAGTTCACGTTCTTCAGCTCTGAAGAACTGGTCCCATCCCAATTTGCAATAACACAAATGTTGTTTCAGGTGTCACTGGGTTTCGGTAAATATCAAATTTGCAGTTTTCTCACAGTTTACGTAAGACGAAAATCAAAGCAACAATCTGACAAAAGGTCTGACAATCTGACAAACCAGTATCTGTGGTTCCCTGACACCTAATCTCTAATCCAACCACAGCCACCTGATAAGATCAGCATTTCATGTCAACGATGCCAGAATTAAAAACATTTCTCTGTTCTTTTCCTTTTCTCACTGCTGGCTTCCTATCCATTCTTCTTTTCTTTCACCTCTCTCGTTCATTTCCATAACTTCTCTATCTCCTGTCCTCACTTTCCCTCTCTCCTCTCAAACAACACAGAGGCTTCACACAGCAGATTGGACAGTTGTAAATTTAAAGGGATTGCCTGCACTCAACTGCAACCCATGCAAACTCTCAGTGATACTCTGCATATTAATGATATCCTGCCAATGACAAACCAGGAGGAAGTCAGTGTGAACTCATACTGGAGGGAGTAGATGAATCCCCATAGAAATAACCATGACAACCCCATGAACTGTAAGTGAACCAATCAGCATGACCACCACCAGCTCGTCACAATCAACAGAGCTCATATTTTCTCTCTCACGAGCGCCGGGAGAGTCTCACTTTGTACTGAGAAGAAGAAGAAGAAGAAGAGGCAGGTGTGTGCCAGAGGGAGCACATGGATGTCCACAACCCCTCCAGCACAGGATGCAGCAATAAGGACTGGAATAAACACAACCAACAACTGGGGGAACTGTGAGCGGTGCCATGTCCCCGCTAACTGACCAATCAGACGAGTCTGTTTCTGCAACACCCCGGAGGAACACAAGTCAAGTGTCACACTGAAAAGGTTAACTAAGACTTGTAAAGTAAAAGAGGCCCATTTACACAGAAGAGAAGGAATCCCTCACACACACACACACACACACACACACACACACACAACACAACGGGTTTTGAGAAAAAGCAGACACACCAACAGCAGTCACAAAGAGACGGACTTTCCAGGCTCCTGCTGATTTACAATCCGTCTTTGTCTCGGGACCAGCTCTCTCACACAATGCTAATGGCAGCATAAAGGACGCGGTTCCACGCCTAAAATGGTCTCATCGCCAACCCCAGCGAGGCACACAGTGACAGCGGCAGAGCTGGAAAGTTGGATCCTGACTCACTTTCTACCATCAAGCTGCTGTCCGTGCACCCACTTCAGTTCGTATACAACCACGGCGCCGTTATTTCATCTCAACGTCATCTGCCCAGAGACGTGCAAGCCTCTTCTGCAACCACTAGAAAATGATCTGATGATTAAACTGTCTTTGTGGCCTGGTAGCATCAGTTCATTCACCAGCTCTGGGAGCACTCGAGGCCTTGATGGTTTCAGTGTTTTCACATCCCAAACGAAGGGTCTGGTTGGCTGATGCTTTAACACTTTCAAATCGTTAGTCAAACATGAAAAGCTGGGAAGCGTCTTAAGGCGGACCGCAGCAGGGATAAAGAAGATGTTTTCATTTTGTTATGCAGTTATAGAGCCTATAAACACGCAAAATAAAATCCTATCTGCCCAGCTGGAATGGAAAGACTTCAAATGATCTACTGCCATCTTGCAGCATGTACTTCACACTGTCTCTTCTGAAGCCGTTGACGGGAACGCTGACCCACGCCGGACCAACGTTCAGCTCGCGGAGGAGCCGACACACACTGACTCATTCATACAGATGTGTAAGAGAAGCACAGAATACACCCGACTGTCCAACACCCTGGTGTCAGTCGGTGCTCTCACCCTGCATGCAGTGTTGGAGAGTGTGTGTTTGAAATCAGTCTGTCCGGTTCTCACTCATTACTGCTTACAGCCTGGTACTCATTCATTCATGAATCCAGCCGTTCGCTCAGCGTGCAGATGTTCAGACAGTAAGAGCTGCCGGCCCACGGTGTCATTTACGTCGGATATGAAAACTAACCAAACCAAGAGAAACCAAAATTATCTCAAATGCTGCTGGGACATAATTTAGAACTTTGGTGAAACAGATTTTTGAAAAGTGTTTGTTTTGGTTTTTTATTTTAACTTTTTCTGACTGAGGCCCAGCGTCACTCCTCGGCATCCGATCCAAACTGCATCCGGTGAGCTACCTGAAGCTCTACTGTGTCTCTACCTTACTGTCCTTTTGACCCATGGCATCATAAATTCAAAATACAGTTCAGAGCCTTATACCACACGCCTTAGGGCCACTACAGTACTTAGTAGTACCTCTCAAACAAACTACAACTGTTCTATTTAATGTGTAAATACAATGAGTTTCTGTGCAGCCAAGGAACAAAATAAACCAGGTGAATTTTTCACTGTCTGATTTTTGTCTGCTCTTCTTTATAAGCTTCTTTCACTGGCACCAGCAGAGTAAAATAATTCACTATGATGGTGATTAATCTGAAGTTTGCTTTGTTAAATGCAAACAATCATCCTCACTTAAAACCTTAAGACAAATCTGGGTAATGTAAAGATATGTGAGCAGGCCCATGTCCACGTCATCGAACCAGACAAACAAACGTGTAAATGTGTCAGTTACGGACTCATTAGTTATGCGGCCTGTCTCAAATTACCAGGTGTCGGAGTATTTACTACGACTTTAGATATCAGCGAGCCAAGCCACAGGTCTTCTGATTTGCATAAAGAAGTCACAGTTCAGGTGCATTTTCCTCTGCCACAGCGGTCAGCCTGCGGTGAGCTACTGACCGTATTTGTTTAAATTTACATTCCCTTAAATTGACTTCATTTGTTTTTCCCGCCAAAATATCCACCTCGCAGTGACCACAGCATTATGAAACTGTTTTTATGATTGTGTTTATACAACAAAAGGCTTTTGGTTTGTCAGGGTGTGACTCAAAGCGCTAGACACAACATGCAAACCTCTAACCTCCAACTGCTAACCCCAAACCAAAGTGCATTACCCTGACACACTCTGGAGTCAAAGTCCGGCGCTTTGATGGTCCGTCATACACACTCAACCAGCCCCCAGCGAGTCCAACGTGCTCAACGGGTCACTTAATTTACTTATGAAAGAAAAAGGTTTTAGCAAAATATAAAGTAACTTCTACGTACGTGCTCAATTTTTTATTGGTGCAAAACACCAGTGTTGTCATTTAGCACAAAAGGAGAAATACAGTTTGACAGTTCTGCGCCTAGAAAAGGCTGCAAATGGAAAATACGGCCATAAGACTTCATACAGTGGTGTCCTTCCTCCTGTCTGTGAGAGCCGGTCAATGGCTTCCATTCACTTTTAACAGACTCTGGTGTGTCTCACTATGGCCTACTGTGTATCTGGCTCAGCTAGTCACAGACCAGCACACACACACACACACACACACACACACACACACACACACTGAGCTAACAGAACACATTCACACTGGAGCTGGAGATAGATGCTAACGCTGCTAACGTGACACCCACTGCTAACAACATCATGTTTGTCTGGCCGGTCTGTTTAGCAAACAAAAAGTCATCTTCTCCATCAAACAAACACTAACTGAGCGGTTTGACGTTACCTCACAACAGATGAGGTCATGTTTACTCACTACAGCACCCTGCGCTGAAGGCCGGCGGTGTGTGTGCATCAGTCCGCTGTGCTGACTCAGCTCAACGAGACGTAACCAGAAGAAGAGGGACCGTGAAAAGGCTCAGGCAGTAAAAACTAACAGAAAACTAGAATGATTAAGCCGACTAGGCTAAACTTTGGAGCTCTCATGGCCTTTTTGTCTGTTGTTGTTGTTTTAATCATTACATTACAAAACTAACCATGTGTAAACAACTGCTGTATTGCCAAGCTTGACACGAGCTCCAACATGAGTCACGGTCGTTTATCACCAATTCAACTCAACTGTGTGTGGTTAAAGTGTGAGGCTTTCTCCTGTCACTCGTGCACTCTTGATATGCAGTTCACTAATTTGAAGTTTTGTTCAACGAAAACTCAGCAAGGACAGGAAATAACGTGAGCTAACGAGCCCTCCTGGCAGCCAGTTAGCGAACTCATCAGCTCATTAGCTTAGCTCAGTCGCTGACAGGTCAACAAGTTTGCACAGCTTATCAAAGAGGCATGTTTTGTCTCCTGTCTATAACTGCCTGAGAACCATTCCTCTTCTGCGGAGCAGTCTAACAGAGGAGATTAAATAAAATTTGATGGTGTAACACAGCTACAACAAGCTACAATAGCTTCCTCTATTTTGGACTCTGGCTCTCTGTACCCTCGACGGTCAGGACTCTCAGGACAGCTTGCTACTGTTCATCAGCATGAATCCAAGTGTCAAAAGCTGAGAACATTACTGCAGATTAATGCTGCACTCAACTGAACTCAGAAGCGACATCAGGCATGAAATATGCAATTGCCATTTATGTAAGAAGTCAAAAACTTGGCAAAGATGCAACTACTGTAACGTCTATCAGCCAATTAGAGCTGCAGCAATTGGTTGTTTCGTTGATTAGGCAACCGTTAGACTGCATTTGATTATTAAGCCTTATTTTAAAGCATACGCTGTTTCAAAAATAAGAGATAAAATAAACAGAATATGTTTGAGCTTTGGTCTATTGGTCAGATAAAACAAGGCATCTGAAGACGTCTCCCTGGTCTGTGGAAAATAATTGCTGCAATACTTCAGCCAGTTTTTAAACCTCTGAAACACTGTCCTGGTACTGGTCTCGAGGATCCAGCATCAGTCAGGCGATAGCTGAAAGCAAACGCTGACTGTGACGTGTGATGGGAACACAGTCGTCATTTGCAGCTGTGGCTCCTGCACAGGACACATTTCACTGTACAACACACTGAAGAAAACGTTTGACTGTGAAGACTAACAACATCTGCTAACCAACAACTCAGCGCAACCCCACAGTTAGCTGGCATTTGTACTGTAATTACAAAGCAAAAATTCACTGCAACCGAACACTCGAATGCCACGTGGTGTGAACCCATCAGACTGCTGCAGCTCTGCAGGCTCCAGGTGCAGTGCGATCACCGTGTTGTCCATTTGGACTGGGACACAGGTGGAGTCTCGCTGTGTTTGCTCTGCCATAATAAACCTCCTGCACGGTGTCCTGACAACAGGCAGTTATTACCACCACCACTCAGAGCCTGAACCGCCTTCCATTTGCCATTACAATCTGTGGTCAACCATTAATGGATGGATGGGAGGAACCACAGTCAGATGGGAGCACAAACAGGCTGGAAAACAAACATGGACAAGACAGACAGTATGACTGCAGGAAATCATCCTACACACCTGTTATTTTCTGAAAGGGCGTATGGCTTCAGGCAAGCCCAACCTTTAAAAAACATTCACCAGTATCAGGAGCATCTGAATCCTCTTTCGAAGAAGTGCCCCCTCATGTTTCAAGCATGTCTCATTTGCAAAGGAAACTTTCTGCTTTCTCAGTTTCGCACCACCACTTCCAATCAGCTCCAAGAAGAGTCCAATTGTTTGTTTTGAGCGCTGACATGGGAGCAGTGTCAAAACCAAAAGGAACTGTGAGGCCAATACATCAACGGAAATGCACGTTTGACGGGTTATTCATGACATGTTCAAATTTGAAAACTGGCAGCAACCTCCTGAGGTTGTGATCGGCTTCATATCTGCCAGTTTTCACGTGAGATTTCCTGCGGCCTACTAAGTTCCTGCAAACTCACCCCCCAAAACTCGTTCGGAAACCTGAGCATATAATTTAGGCTTCATGGTATCAGTGCGAACGCATGAGCAACACCAGGAGAGAAAAAGTAAAGACGGACAAATCGTGACATATGATCTGTCAGACACCCGAGGAACATTTTGATATCTGCCGACTGGTTGTGGTTGTGGCATGTGATTGATTATTTAGCCTGATAACAGGGACTGCTGGTGTGTTTTTCCTGCAGTAAAACACATTCTTCCACTGGGTCAAGGTTGAGCTCTTGGGCTTTTCAGACATTCTGTGGTAGTAATGTTTCAGGCAGCCATTGTTTTACATTCATTTCTGCACAGCATGAAAATTAAGTTGCAGGCTAATTAGTGGATAATTCAAGCCTTCAAATCAACTGGCATTCATTCAAGAAATTAGTGAAGAATCTGACTAACAGCCCAAAACAAAGAAAATCAATTTACTGTAAAAAGACCAAGAAAACCACATTTGACAAGGACTTTGACAAGACAAGAATTGATTGAACAAATCACTTCTGCTCTAAACTGCAGACAACAATAATCTCACTTTAACTAACATGAACGTGGTAGATTAAACGGCCTTCAAAGAATCTGCGAATTAATCAGCTTATGTTCAAAAGTGGTCAGCAAAAGGGTTGGTACAAACAGGCCAGGCTGCGATATTCACGTGATCATATTCACGCGTTTTTACATTTGAGAACCTGGAAACAAAACTGGGAGAATGAAAAATCTTTAGATGGATTCTGCAGCTCAAGTTTCAACAGTTTGCCAGCAGCACCACAGTAAGAACATCCAACTCAGAGCAAATGGCTGTGCAACACACATTCAAATCATTAATACATGACAGGCAGGTGAGGGGCTAAAACTGCCTTCATGAAACTGATGCGTGTTACTCCAGGCATTAGTCTCTCTGGCTAACTGCTGCCAGCAACGGTGTGTTTAACAGGAAACCAGGTGAACACAGGTAAGTCAAGTCAGTCTCACGGAGTCATGCCAGCAAGTGAAAGTAAAAACTTCACCACCGACCGACATGAGGGCTGCTGTGTGAGATGACAAACTAACGCTGAAACTGGTCAGAAACAGCCATTCAGAGGACTGCGCCGTTTGCACGACAAAGTTAACCAACACCTACAGCGATTTGTGATTAAAAGATCTTTCTGTCCCCACAGGAAGAAGAGACAGCCAGCAGAAAAACGCATCCCCTGACATTTGCATTTCACAATCCCAGCAACAAAGCAAACCTGACATTCAGCCGGTTACTTTCAAAGGCAGGACAAGCAAAAGTCCGCTTACCTGCTCTTCGCGGTCACCTGTGGCGGAAGAAGCCATGTTGAACAGGTAACTTTTAATCACAGGAGCAAACCCTCACGCCGCGCTGTGAACCAGTCGCTCTGAACACGCGTGAGAAGAGGGGACATTTGCGTTCAGCTTCGCGCTCTGACTGACTGACTGACTGGAGGACCTCTTCAGGGTCTTCAGGGACCTCGAAGTAGTCCGGATAGGGCGGTGAAAGCGTAGGCTTGTCCCGACGGACGTCCCAGGTGGAAGCGGAGTGCTATCCAGAGCTCCAGCCCCAGGGAGGCTCTCTGAGGCGAGGGGAGCCAACACAAGGTGGCAGCATTACCCCCACTGAGAAAATATACTGCAGAAAGTACTACAAATCACACCCAAGTACTTGTACTTCATTTTTTTTTGCAACTTCATACCAACATTGCCTCAGAGGATACACCTGTTGTTTTACACATTGCACATTTTCACTTCCTGTCTCGTGGCTTTAGATGGGACTTTTCTGTTAAACTGAATTATGAAATGTTTCCTTACGGGTTGAAAATCTCTGCTTTTCTGTAGATTCAGCTCGCAGCATTTAGCTCAACCTTAAACATCTGCAGCAGTAAAATATAACATACACATGAAGGCGGCGGAGATTTTAATCCAGAAACTTAAACTTAACATATAAAGCCCTGACAGGGACCACCTTACTGCACAACGACGATTGCTGATACTTCTACTTCAGTCAGGTTTTACATGCAGGACTTGTTAAGGAGCATTTTCACAGCATGTTATCAGTGCTTTTATTTAAATGACTACTTGAATAGGGTTCCGGTTTGTTCCTAAAGAATCATTTCTCACTGAGATACAAGTCAGCCAGATGTTTCTCTTTCATCTGGTAAATCAGTTTGATTTAGCTCATGCTTCACCGTTCGGTGGCCTAGGAGGTCATTTACTAATAACCTAATTCTTCTTTGGTGATAATTCAAATGAAAAAAACAGACATGAAGTTCTCAGATATTGAGAACTATGTGATTTCGGTTTCATTTAGCTGTCAGATTTCTTCAAATATCTGCGAGTTACTGCTGAAACTGAATTCTTGGTTGTGATTGTAGACGAAGCTCCCTCTTCGTTTTCAGCTGACCTGCAGAGCACAAAACCTGGACAGGTTGCACACCCATTACGGGATTAAAATAAATAAATAAATGCAAAACTGCCAGTAAGACTTGAAATGAACTCATTTGTTTAAGGTTATCGTCATTCGAATAATCTTTAATGTCTTTGTGGAGGACAGTAAATACATAATTCTGTATTGATGATGTGAACCATCATTGAACCTTTGTTGTCATTTTTCCATTCATTCCTTTCCATGATGCCATTCAATGATTCAGCAGTGGAGCTTCAGTGCATGCAGTGTTTGCACGGTAACACATGAGGGCGGTGTTGGATTTGTTTTCCCCAGTTAAGACCACATCTGTGCAACTAAAAGTTGACTTGGCTATAGCATAGCTGGATCACACAGATGTCCCTAACAAAGTGGCCAGGGAGGGTTCGTCTTCTGTGGCTCTGAAGGGAACTTTAACCAGTGATGTCATCATGAAGGTCATCTCTGATTGGGCTTGAGACCGGAGCCTGGGTTGCAAACCAAAAGATGAAATTTGAAAACCAATTCTATCTTCTCTACTTACCTGGTCATCAAGTGCAGTGCAATAATTAGAGTTTTAACATCAAATTATCAGTCACACACTTCAGCATTCAAGCCTTTTGTGAAGTAGACCTGATGCAGTCGGCTCTTCGACTGGGACTGTAAAAAGGATGGTTCGCTCAGGTCGCAGCCCGGGAGTCCGTCCAGCTAACCCCCAGGCTGAGCTGCAGTATTTGTTCTGCAGGAAGATGAGTTTAACAGAATCTCATTGTCTCAGGCCTCTGAAACCAAAACACATAGCAGAGCTTAAGTGTTTTGTTTAGAGAGGCTACTACTGCACAAGAGGTCAAAGTACACATGTTTTAATGGAAAAAAAAAAAAAAGAAAAAAAAGAAAATTATGACCAAAGCAAAAGTCGCTGTTGTAGGTTTCTTCCATTTATTGCATGTCAGCGTACAGTTTGTCGATCTGTGGCTGGAAGAGAGTTTTGAGCTCAGCCCTCTTGGCCTTGAGAGTTGGAGTCAGCAGGCCGTTTTCAATGGTGAACAGCTCTGGGTGGAGGTAAACAGCTTTCACCTGCATCAGGTGGGGAGAGGAGGGGGGAGGGGGGAGGGGGTGTGGGGGTGTAAATGGTTGAACATTATTTCGATTAAAGATTCTGTAGAAGATGCAAACCGAATAAAAAAAGCTTGCGTTTTAAATGATCTGAGTCTGACTTTGTTTAGGAGTTACAGGAATCCCAACATACCCGGATAATAAGTCAGCTTTGGGGTTGGTGAGGGAAAGAACTGAGTCATGTGTGGGAAAGCTTGAGTCTTGGTGTTACTTGAGGACATTTCTTTGAACAAAAACTCACTTTAACCACTAGAGGGCGCACTGAGCCAGTTTTGGTGACGTGAAGCACCAGAAGATCTATGTTCACTGTGTGGAATTTAAGTGTCATGTTAACTTTCACTTTTCTTGCTTGCAGAATTGGGAATATATATATATATATATTTTAATTTGATGAGTTTCTTTAAAAAAAAAAAACAAACAAAAAAAAAAAAAACCCTGCTAATAACACATTACCCTGATAACAGCCAACTGTAATTTCCCAGTTATGGGACTAATAAAGGATTATCTTATCTTAACTAAAGTGTGTACACTAGTTGTTTCATTTGGAGGATTCATCAGGAGCTGTTACCTGCTCAAAGGACTTGAGTCCTGCTTCTTTACCCAGTTTGGTCATGTCTGAAAGGATGGCTTTTTTAATTTCCTGTAAACACAAAAAGGAAAACCGCTGTTAGAATCAACAAGATCAAATTAAACCCTGCTCTTTATTCGGTTTGATTTGCAGACAATCCGGCTGGCTTCTTTTAGCGTTGATCATGTTTACAGAACATAAGTGTTTACTTTCTACCCCAAACCCCAGCAATGTGGAGACACCGAGCTGAATCAAAGCGTCCTCTGATTATCCATTTGCTTTTTACAGTTTGAGGGACAAAAAGCCCTCGGGTGTGAGAGGGGACCAGATAGAAGCTTTACTGTGTTTTTGCAGAGTTCTTCAATGGAGCCTTGGCAGCCCAGATTCTTTGCAAATCCTGGCAGGACTTCGGGGTCAGGGACCACAATGGCAACCAGGCAGGACTGCAGATAAAGAATGAAAGAAGACTTAGAAGAGAGTTTTAAAGTGTGTATATGCACAGACTGCCAAGATGCTGGTCTGACCGTACCTGTAGACTGTCTCCATGCACAAATACTTGGGCCACGGGTTCGCTGCGTATGTACACATTCTCAATCTTCTCTGGTGCTATGTACTCCCCTTGAGCCAGCTTGAAGATATTCTTCTTCCGGTCAATAATCTTCAGAACTCCACTCTGGTCCCAAAACAGAAATAACTTAGAACCTTTGACTATGTGGGGTTAGGGTTAGAAATCCAGTTGTTGTTTTAAAGCAGCAGTTCAGTTCACTTTCTTGTCGAGAGTCGGATGAGACGATCAATACCACACTCACGTCTACAAGTCAACTAAACTTTAAGGTTTAGGTTCTTACCGGCAGCCACTTTCCAATGTCCCCAGTGTGGAGCCAGCCGTCTTTATCCAAGGCCTCTGCAGTCTTCTCTGGGTCTTTCAGGTACCCCTTGAACACATTTCTACCCTTGATGCAGACCTGAAGAGACCAAGAAACAGCAATACAAAATGATATCAGGATATTTTACTTTGTCTTACAAGCACTGCAAGCTCTTAAAAGTGGTTAAACTCTGCGAGTCCATTAACAGCAACATCTCACTTGGCTTAAATTTTTTTGGAAAGGCTTGATCAAAAGTGATTTCATGTCAGAATTTATAGATTTGATCCTGCTCTTTAACTTTTTAGTTGTTTAGTATTGTTATCGCCCCACCACCCCACCTGGTCAGCCTCCATCATCTTACCTCCCCTTCACCATTTGAAGCAAAGTAGTTCATTTCCTCAACATCCACCAACTTGATAATATTACAAGGCAGCGGGACCCCAACATGCCCTGTGGTGGAAGATCATACCAAATCTCAATGTATATGTTGTCTTAGTGTCTAAAGTCACATGAAGCCAGTATGATTTATATGCCGTGATGGAGGAAGTACTCCGATCCCTTCCTCAAGTACCAGTGCTGTAAAAATACTCCAATACTTGCGTAAACCCATGCATTTAAAATGTTACTTAAGTATTGAGGACAATCAAGAAAATGTACTTAAAATATCAGCAATCAGTTATTACTTGTGCACTAAAGTTTAAGCAGCATTTTACTCTTTTTGGTTGAAGTTTAAACCATTTTAGGCAGGGCTGATCACTGATCAATCTGCTGGTTATTTTGCTGATCAATGCATTTGTTGTGCAGTTTACAACAAAAGGGAAAACAACAAACAGCAAATATTGCCAGTTGTTTTCTAACTGTCTTATTGTGACAGAGCAATAGTCCAAAAATGTTGCATGAGGGGGGACTCAAACTAATCAATTTAAGCTCATTTTATGTGCTGTGAGTTTAACTTCAATATAATTCATGTGTAAATGTTGTGTGTACATGTACTTTGGTTACTTCCCACTGCTGTTTATGGGGCAGGTCCCAGTTGAAAATGTTGGACAGTTGTGGTCGAACTACAGACCTGAGGTGGCGTCTCCTGGTGCCGTGAAGGTGCAGCCGGCTGTGCACTCTGTCTGGCCGTACCCCTCGAAGATCTGAGAGTATCGTCAAAAAAAACAAAAACAAACATTAAATAAATTGGCATAAGGTCAGTGCGACTAGGTTATCATGACAACATGAAGCGATCAATACCAGCTGGACACTGTTGTGCAACCTCTTTTCCCTCCAAAAACAGGCCTTATTGTGTCAGCGCTGCTTTGTCGAGAACACTTCGAGTTTACTGGGGTTCAAACATCGTACAGACTGCTGTAGTGACTGGGTCAACATTATCTGAACCGAATTTAGCTTTTTTTTTTTTTTTTTTTTTTTTAAAGCAGGTCATTCGAAGCAAGTGTGCATGTTTGAGGTAACAAACCGACATGTGGGTGTAAGAATCAGTGACACAATCCTCCAATAACAAGTTTCCAAGTCAAGAGATCACTTGGATTTAAACATTTATCAAGACACACATCAGAGGAGGAGGATAAGGGTTCATTACCTGGCAACCCAGAGCAGTCCTGAGGAAGGTGAGAACAGATGGAGATATGGGTGCTGCTCCCGTCACCATAATCCGCACTCGTCCCCCCAGTGACTCCTACAGCCGAGGCGGAGTATGTTTACATTCAGCGACTTTCTGTCTCCGTATCATAATCTGTTCACACACAAAGCGGTACCTGGACTTTGTGGAAGATGAGTTTGTCCCATATGCTGTTGTTCCTGATGATGCCCTCCCTCACTTCAGCATATTTCCTCTCCACAGCAAAGTTCAGCAGCCATTTCTTGAAAGGCGACTTGGCTCCACTCTGAACCTAGTGATGGGATATTTTACATCACTTAAAAAGTACAGAACCAGTAGTGTTGTGTTGATGTTTAAAGCAGAATGTGATGGAAAAACGGTGGCTGCTGTGGCCAACACAAATCAGACTTTGTCATAGATGCGGTTGAGGAGTCGAGGCACTACTGGGAAAACTGTGGGCTGCAGAGTTTTCATGTCATCTGGCAGCAGTCTGATGTCACCCTGGAAGAATCCCACCCTGGCCCCAGCGCCATACATCGCTGACTACAAGAAAGAAACAAAAGGGTCATTAGAAAACACTCAAGTCTTGTTTATAAATACAAGCACTGTAAACACACTCATGATCCGATCTTAATGGACCTCACCTGTACGATTCTCTCGAACATGTGTGCTAAAGGTAGGAATGAGATGCTGACATCCTGCGTACTTGGAACAATCGACGTCTGTGTGACACAGAGTCTGTTAGCAACAGGTCCGTGACAAACCGCACTTTGAGTTTCCACATCAGACACACTGACCCGTGACAGTTACCTCAAAGCCTTTGAGAACACCTGCAACATCAGAGACCACATTCTCATGGGTCAACATCGCTCCTTTGGGGTTTCCTGAGAAAGATACGAGATGCGTTACCTTTTAAGATGAAGTCGGGTTATACCATGGAAACACGCATGTAATTATTTAGAAAGACTTGGCTGACAAATGGAACATAAGTCACTGTTACAGTCATGCTAGCAGCTCTGTGAGCCAAATGCTAACAACAAGACATCCTCATCCCTGCTTGTCACACATCTCATCCAGATGCACAACGTGCCTTTTAGCACCTGTGGCCAATACACAAAGCCACAAACACCACTTAAGGTTAGAGGTTAAGGTTAGGTTAGGCTTAGAAAGAGATCTAATGATCAAATGATCACCTGTAGTCCCGCTGGTGAAACAAATGATGCTGAGGTCGTCCGGCTTTGGTGGCTGTTGGGATGTGAAATCAGCACATCAGAACCGCATGCAGCTTTTGTCAATCTCAAAAACTTGAAATTGATTAGATGAATATACCAGAAACAAACTTACAACTGGCTTTTGGAGATTACTTTTCCCCAGAGCCTGGACAACAAAAAAACACCACATGTTTTCAATCATGTTTGTGCTTCTAACAGGATTCTCAAAACAATTTTTTGTTCTTGAGATAAAGCCAGCATAAACACAAGCAATGACTCGCCAGTATGTTATTTGTGTTCAGCATGCAATACCTCCAGATTCTGCATGGACAGGATGTCCACCCCACACTTTGTTCCTCTCTCGACCAACTCGGCGTCAAAGGAGTCCATGATGATGATAGTTTTGAGAACAGGAGTCTGGCCTTTCTCCCGGGTCTGCAGCAATGTTTCAGCTTTCTTCTGATTGTCACAAAGCACCGTGGAGATCTCAGCTGGAAGAAGAAAATTAATGCAGTTTTATCAGAAAATAGACAACACTGCAAGCAGCAAAAGTTGACACCGAGTGATGTTGATGAAGCAAGTAGCTGCACTAGATTAAAGTTCCATTTGTCGACACTAATGTCATAGAATCAGTGAATTCACAAGGTAAAAAACTGGATTTATGAGACATGCCGAGCAGAGTCAATCAAAAGCAAAATGAAGCATAGATTAACAAGAGCAGGTGTGATAAATAAGTGAGAGGAGATTAGTGGGCATTCGACACAGAATCCTGCTGGGAACAGAGAGTTACTGGACTCAGACTCAGCTCTGTAATTAGCAGCATTATGGTGCAAGAGAAGCTCCAATTACCTTGGTTGATAATGAACACGATAGCCTCAGGACCCAGGGTGTCGTACAGGGGAACCACTACCATGGAGTAGGTGTAACAGGCCAGCTCGCCAATAACCCACTGTGAGTCACCCATGCAACACAGCATTTACATGTTGTTGAAAGCACAAAGTGCCTGCATTATTTCCTTAGCAACATTCACACTTACCTCAGGTCTATTCTGAGCAAAGATGCCAATAAGAGTGTCAGTGTTTGGCTTCAGACCTCTGTGAAGAAGCCCTGACCCCAGGTGCTCTGCTCTGTCAGACACCTTCAAGAGGAAGATGAGTAAAGTCAAGGTCAGCTGAAGGCTACAGCAGCTCATCTTTCACATGTTCATCAGATGTTGAGCAGTGCTGCACATTGTTTCACCTGTCTGTACTTTAGCCACTGGTATGGCCGTCCTGGTTTTCTGTAGCCCAAGCATGGACCATTACCTGCAGATGTGAAATGGGCCCAACATTTAAAGACATGTACAACATTAGATTGGATTTCTGTGCAGTAAGAAGGTCCACAGGACTACATTTAGAGAGAGGATGGTTAGCTTAGCATAAGAAACACAGACAACTGCTAAGCTAACTGTATTTTCATGTTTAGCATACAGACATGAATGTCATTTATACATAGAAAATGTTTGACTATTTTGAGTTTAAACTCACTTAAATTTTCTTGTTGCCATCCAGGTATTGCCAAAATGAACAACTACATTCACAGACTAGTAACACCAGTTTAATAAAATTGCGTAAAATCTTATTTTATCCTCTTGTTAAATTCCTAGCATAACAGACAAGTGCAAATAAGAGGCTGGCAGCATCAAGCTTTCATCACCTGAAACTTTCAGACCCCTCTGAAAAACCTCGTAGATGGTTTTGGCGTTGTCGTAGAAATACGACAGCAGGTTGTTGTTATCCTCAAGCAATGCAGACTTCCTTGCTCCATCCTGTGGACATGAAGCAGAGTAACCAAGGAGGAACAGCAGTCCTCACACATAAAATGTTCGATATTGTAGGCGCCGCTGTTCATAGCACAAAGATACTTAATAGTAAGCCCAAGATTCCAGGGGAAAAAATTTCTTGACTTGAATTTCCCTTGGGATCAATAAAGTATCTATCTATCTATTGAATATTGAACATTTCACCATGTGGACGCATTTAGGTTAAATAAAACTGTCCGCTTGGCAATCTACCTTGATGCCCACAGACTGATGGTTTAGGTCGATGGGTGACCGCACGGGACTGGGCCGTGTGTTGAGGTAAAACAGGGTAGCAGCCGCCAGGGCTAACAGGGAGATGATGGCCGAGGTTGGGAGAGGTGAGAACAGCAACTGGAAAAGGAAGTCCATGGTGCTGGGATGCAAAAAGTGCTTGAATTAAGATTCAGTACTTTGATTGTATTCCAAATACATATGTACAGTCTAAAAGCATTCTATGGTTAAAGATATATGGTCATATTACGCAATTCTGAGCTCCTTGACACTGCTCTTGATATCATCTATGAAAACCTTGAGGTCAAAGTCAACATGACTTGTGCAATACTTAATTCTAAATCACTCAAGGTACAGTTCATGATGCAGATAAAAAGGGTTCAGACAGGAAAAGAAAAACAGTTTTTATTCATCGAAGTCCTTGTATAGTTTACCTGTGATACCTGTGATAAAGTTGCTCCAATGTGTTAAAAAAAGAAAAATAACATATTTTAGCCACCATACAACAACTCAGTTGAAGAATCCATCCGTTTGTAAGAATGGCCCTTCAAAAAGACATTTAAAAATGAGTAACACTGCAGCGAAATGCCACTCTCCTACCTGCTGTTGGCTCTCTCAGGTGTTCCAGCTGACAGACAGGTAGGCAGGTGTGTGCACAGCAGTTCCTCTTCCTCTGCTCTGAATGTGAATATGCAGAGAACTCATGAGAGAGAAAAAAAAAAAAAAAAAAAGGAACCTTTGAACCTTGGCTACTGATTAAGAAAAAAAAAAAAAGGAAAAGGCTCTATATATGTCATAATATTAAAGTGTGTATTGTGTAAGTTATCAAGCTGCTTAAGCTTTCTTTTAAGCTGCCAGCTTATGATTGAAAACTTCATCTGAAACATGTCAAGATGCAGCTGATTGAAGTTCAGCCTCATCTCCAGTTCATCATGTTTCTTTACATTACAGACCCTGAAAACTGTCTTTGAAAAGATTTTAACACTGTGCACTAGTTATAATAACTGTCAGGGACGTCACACAGCGCATCAGTGCAGGTTGTATTAAGATTTCTCAAATGTTACAGAAGTGTAGTGACTTATGCACCATTCGGATGAACTCCTGTGTAAGAGTTTCAATATAAAACTTAGCATAAAACCAGTACACTGTATTGGTTTTTGCTAGGTGTACCTAATAAACAGGCAACTTTTAGAAATAAGTGGATCCACAAACACAGCTGTATGTTGGTTTTTGTTTTTTTTTTTAAAAAAAAAAGACCAACTTTTTTAGGTCAGTTAGGTCAGAAGCATGTGAGCAGCTACTTAAATTGCACTATGTATTCGATAACACCCCTTATACTGAGAATGCAACATTTTCTGGACAGCAGGGACAATGGATACATTACAAAATACAAAAGGTGAATACCAAAATATGTTTGCTAACTAGCTAAAATTAGCCACCATAAGCTAACAGACTACAAGAACAAACAAAGCTGCAACAACAAAAACACTCATGTTTTCACATAGGTGAGAGAGATTTTGGTATTTCATCTTCTACTGACTTTAGGGCTTACAAAGTCTGAATGTTCTCAGATAAGTAATCTTTCAGAGCAAACACACTTAAACAATGAAACATCTCAAGTCCAGTCTTTATGTATTCACTTTCCAAAGAACACAATCCGTAATAACCCAGCTTCTGATGTGTGAGTGATTTGATTTCTGCTGGCCAGCGAGCTGAAGGTTCATTAGGAGAAGCTTTGAGAGGTTACCTGATCGGATTAGCAGAGGTAGTTTGGGGCCAAGCTGAGCAGTGATTCCCCCGGGAAAAAGCAGCTGAAGCCAGCAACACCACTAATGTGCAATCTGCTCGCCTGTGGTCATTAGCACCTTAAACTGCACACAGGTGTGAGAACTTCTCTACAACAAGCAAGGCTCAACCTGCCTCATCTGCAGCCCTGCACCAGCAGATAACGCTCCCGGGAGATCTACAGAAGTTTTCCCCTGTGTTTTGCTGTACTGACTTTCTTAATTCAATTAGAGCATTCTTCAAATAAAACTTTCTAGGGCCATTTTCCACTTCCTTCACCTGTGTGTGTCCCTGCTGGAGATTATGATGAACTTTGACACTGAATTTATGAAGGGAAGTGATAACTAAGAGCTGAGTGTATGACACCTTTGGAATTTACTGATCTATGGCTGATAAAATCTAATCAGGGGTTTATCTCATCTAAATCTGACTTTAAAGCAACATTATGCAAGAATCTGTGCTTTTTGCAGCTTGGTACCCCTACAGTTTTGAAGTGCAATACAATATAAAATATTTTCCAATTTTCCTTTCGATGTCCTCTGCTTTCTCAGCATGGACTCTTATGGAGTTTCCAGATGGATAAAACGCTTTACTTGTTTCTAAAAGTAGCTTCTATTGTAACGATAGCTAGTTATCTCATTTAGCCATGTAGTTAGCTGTCCTATTCGCTGATTCTCCAGGTTACCACCACAACAAGGAATTGAAAGAGTCAGTTTGCTCATAGAACCACTAGCTGTAGCTGCTAACTGAGCTAAGTAGGTGCATGGCTAACTGAGCTAACAAGCTAAAAAAAAAAAAACAACAACAACAAACGATTTTCTCCATTGAATAATTTTTTATCAAAAATCAATCAAAAAAGTTGTGTTTTTGCACCACAATCAGTGAAGCCTGGTCTCAAAGTTTGAGGCTTCCATATTGCTAAGCCATCAAGCACACCGGCTAGCACGGAGGTGAGGTAGTGCCATCTTCAAGTCGCAATTGGTCATGATTCATGAGTGCTGCTGGATGTCTCTCCAGTCAGAAGAAAATTGGCTTTTAGGAGAGCCTTTAAATGTCTCAGACAGAGGTTGAACTGACGGACCAGTTTAAAATAACTGACGAATTTTTTAACTATATTCCTGCAATGCCAGTCTGGTCCCAGAATGAAAATTACAGAGCTATGAATTTGAATAATAGGCCCCTTTTAAGTATAATGACCTTAAAAGTAGTCCTCTTTGATCACTTTAAAGAGGACCAATCAGTTTAATGGTGGATTAAAGCATGGGAGTTGAATAGAAAGTGATGGACTTAATGTCTCTTTGTACCTCCCACTCACACATTTACATTTTCTCCTCCCTAACCAACTGTCCAGCATCACCAGAGATGCTGGATATTTAAGCCCTGCAACATGAAGCAACTAATAGGATGCGAGTGATGTTGAGGGCAGTATGTATCTCCAGCAAGAGGCACACATTTGTGCTTCACTTCACACTTGTGTTAACTGCTGCTGCTGTCATCAATAACAGCAACAATGGGTCTCAACCTCACAAGCTGATCATTGGCTTCCAGGCTCCCTGGAATATGTCCTTGCCCTTCAGTGCCCTGAGGTTGGGCTCAGCCATGCAGATAGCCGTGGAGAAGGTAAACACCAATCCCTCTTTCCTGGGGAACTACAGTTTGGATTTTGTGTACATAGATACAGACTGCAATCCCAAAGTTTCCCTGGGAGGATTCATTCAGCAGGTGTGGAAAGAAAATGTGTCTGCACTGTTTGGTCCAGCATGTCCTGAAGAAGCCGAGGTATGATTCACATGATGTGATATGATGTGTTTGTATATAGAAATTGGTAATTCATGCTTGTTTTTGTGTCTTCTAAAAGAAACAAATGCAGAATATGTTGATAAAATAAATAGATCTCATCAACAATGTAGTCAAGAAACTAAATATGAAAAGATTTTATAATTTTTCATAAAACCTGCTTTGTAGAGTCATACTAATTAAACTTAACCTGTTTTACAGGTCACTGGTCTTATTGCATCCACATGGAACATCCCCATGTTCGGCTTTGTGGGACAATCCTCCAAAATGGACAACAACGATATCTATGACTCCTACATCAAAATTGTGCCCCCTCTTAAAAGAAGCTCGGAGGTCTTGGTGAAGACCTTGGAGTTCTTCGGGTGGAATCACATAGCGATGATTGGAGGGGGATTAGAGTCAAACACTTGGGACAAAGTTGACGCTTTGTGGAAAACCATTGAGATTCCGCTCAGATCCAAATTCAAACTGGCTACTGCGGTCAAGTTTGATACCAGCAACCCTCAGCTTGTTCATCGGAATATTAAATACATCGCAACAGTCAGCAGAGGTAAGTAAAGAACAAGCACTTTGTGTCAAACTGTTCGGGGTCTTTTAAAGCTAACCTGAATTTGGCTGCTGTTGTCCTCCAGTGATTGTGGTGCTAACGAACAAAGAGGACTCTATGGCTCTGCTGCTGGAGGCTGAGAGACAGGGTCTGATGAACGGCAATTACGTGTTCTTCCTCGTGCAGCATTTTGAGGTCAGTGGCAGTGTGGTGAGTAAAACTTTTAAAACGTATAAACTTAAACAAAAATCCCAACTCTGGACGGTAAGGTTTGAAAATACTGGAAACCAAACTATACTGAAGGTGTGAAAAAGATGAGCTTTAATTTGATTAAAATACTTGGCGGTTTTACAAGAACTATTACTGGTGCAGGGTCCTGATGTCACCACAATGAAGTTGCCAGATTTGGCATCATCCTGTGATTACAGGCACAAAAATATTTGTTTACTGACCATATTGTCCACTATTTTTGTGTCTAAGTGACTAATGAGGACTACAATTTTTGAAATCAGTCCAGTGTTCAGTGAGACCCCTGCAGCCACGATGTAATAACTGCAATTCACTCCACCAAACCTACATGTCCCAGTCAAAAAGTCGTTAGTTGCTGCTGTATTTGATCACCATCATCATCATCTTCCCATAAATCTGACCACTTAATCAATGTTATTATTTTTTTCCTAAGTATTCTACATGTGGATCTTTTTCCGGAGCAGGATAACTTGTGGAAACACGCCCTGAACAGCAGGCTTAACCGAGATGCCATCAGAGCTTTTGACATGGTCTTTATCATTGGCCAGAAATCCTATGAAGGCTATGAGTATTATGACTTCTTTGAACAAGTTTTTGAAAGACTGAAAGGGCAGCCATTCTGGAGCAACCTGACATCTGAAAGAGAGGTAAGCTGAGCAGCCAGGGAAGAAGCAGGAAATCACACAGGTGAATAATGCATTGTTCTCTAAAAAGGAAAAGAAAAGCAACACAAATTCAGTCATTTTATTTTTTCTTTTTGTAGGTTAGCCCATACTCTGCCTATCTGCATGATGCAGTGCTTCTTTATGCGATGGGACTGAAGGAAGTCCTCAAAGATGGCAAAGACCCTCACAACGGTCGGCAGCTGCTACACAGACTAAAAAATAGAAACAGCATCAGATTTTATGGTTGGTGGCAGCTTTCTGCACTTATGTATACCATCAGCCAGTCAGTCATCACATTACTGACAACCTTACAATACTTTGTCAGAAAAAACATTTTTTTTCTCAAAATAAATTACCTAAAAGTTGTTTTTTTACAACCCGTAAAAAACCCGTTTTTTTACCCGTAATCACATTGTATATGCAATCAATATTGTAAAAAGTACCCAAAGGTCCTACTTGAGTGGAAGTAAAGATATCATACTGAAATATTACTTGTGAAAGTGACAAGTCACCCATGTGAACGGTACAGATGGCAGTGGAAAACTCAGAGATAGACAATCAAAATTTAAAAATTGCATGGTGAGAGAATTATGATAATTTTATTTTGTATTGTTGTTTTCATGAAGTTATTTTAGGTGAACTGACCCTTTAACAGATCCCCTGCTGGTCCCACCACACTATACCACTGGGCTTGCACAGTTTGATGCAGTAGTGGTGTATCATTGCAGGTGCGTCTGGACTAGTTCACTTTGACGAAGACGGGGAGCGGAATCTGGACTATTCCATTTATGACCTGCAGCATGTAGGTGACGTCACAAAGTTTGTACCCATCCTGCATTTTGACAGTCACACCAAAGCTGTCCGGTAACTATACTGTCAAAAAAAAAAAAAAAAGCACTTTATTGATAAACACACTTTGGGAAATCACACAAAAAACATGTCATTGCAGGCCAACTTCTATGTTTGCTTCTGTGGTCTGGCCAAAAGGAAGACCCCCTTCTGATAAACCAGAATGTGGTTTCAACAACGAGCTCTGTGAATGGCTGATTAATGGTAAAGTAATATCTATGGCAGAAGTGACTTTCAAGCAATCAGTAAAACACCACTTACCTCAGTTTTTCCCATTGGATCACTGATAAAAACATGATGATTTATCGCCCTGATGGGACACAGACATCGCCTTGCTGGCTCTGCTCGTGACCTTCCCTGCCATGGGTGTGCTAGCAGTTGCGTGCATCGGGGTCCTCATTCTGCAGAAGTTTCGACTCCAGACGAGGCTCGATGACTCCTGCTGGTGGCTGATCAACTACAGCGACATCACCATCATCAGGGAGTGCTCAGTATGGCAGGTAAGGCACATATGTTTTCTGGTTGAAGAATAAAAAATACATAAGCGTGCAGTGTGTGTGTGTGTGTGTTTGCTTGCCTGGTGTTCACTGGTTTGTTCGGTGTGTCCGTGTCTCCTCCAGGGAGTTCAGGGTTTATCTCCAAGCACCACAGCCAGTCAAACTGGGAGCGGCGGCTCTCAGTCCACTTTCTCCAACAACAGCTATGGCCTGAAGGACAAGACAGGGAGGGAACACATCTACACCACCATTGGTCTCTACCAGGTATCATCTTTATTCAGAGATTAAAGTGAGTCCACGCAACTTGCCTGAACAGCAGCCTCTGTGGCCATGATTACAGACTGATGGTAAAAGCAGAGCCTTACATGCCTACAGGAACTTAATGAGGCATGACTGCTCATGAGAGGGACAATAAGTCTGATATAATAAAGTTCAGGTCCTCTTTTTGTGGGGGGTGCAGGGCATGTGTTTAGATAAACACTGCAAAGTAGTGAGTTTCGATATACAAGCAATATTCTGATTTGTTCTGCTGCAATCTCACTGCATATTTTTTCCATGAAGGGAAATCAAGTGGCCATCAAGTACATCAAGACCCACATTAGCAGTAACATCCAGAAGCCTTCAGTTATCGCAGAATTCAACGTGGTAAAGTTCCTCGCCATTTTTAAACCAAACAAAACTTACCTTTTGCATTTTTTGGTTCCTTGATTGGATTCATTCACACTAAATAAAAATCTGCTGCTGCGTATCATAGCATATCTAAACAAAAACGAGTCATATATAACATCTTAACAATGGTGCAGATCTTACTCTACTCTTGTAACAAAGAACCATTTAAACAGTAAAGATGCTATGATTTAAGAATAATATGAAGCAGTTCTTTCCTCACTCATGAGTTGATCTTCTCTGTGCCTAACAATCTTCAACTCTTTGCGGCAGTTGAAAGAGATGAAACATGAGAACTTGGTGCAGTTTTTTGGTGTTTGCATCGAGCCACCGAACGTCTGTTTGGTCTTGCAGTACTGCAGGAAAGGCAGTCTGAAGGTCAGTGTCTCAGCCTGTGCTACATGCTGCATACTACTTGAGCAATGTATCGTTACTCCTCCCCACTCTGTCTTATTTGGGTCAATATCAAGGCAATAGGGTTCATCCATGGGGTAGACACTGATAACCACTGGCTTTAGTTACTTTTTTCTATATGTGACTATTATTTACCCAAATTGAAAGGGTTTCAACTTGTTCTTGTCTACTCCAGCTCTTTTTAAACTTCCATGTTACTATTACCAACAATACTTGTGTGACAGTTTTAAGGTGAAACGTAAGCTGGGTCAAATTTAGACACTGAACTTCAAAATCTTTTACATTGTTTTTTCCCCCTTTCAGGATGTTCTGAGGGCTTCAGATGTTGAGCTGGATGGGATGTTTAAGATCTCCTTTGCTTATGACATTGTCAATGTGAGTCAAACGAATGTACCCAGGGCCGCAACCAGGACTTGGCAAATATAGTACAAAAATAGTACTAAATAACTTTTAGAATAACCAACTGTAATAAAATCCACCATGTATTCCTCAAATGTATTTATAAACCTGTTAAATTATGAAAGGCGAAATAACTAGGTCCATAAATGAAAACTAAAACAAACTGTAGAAACAGTGCAGGACTGATGTTTTGTCTGTTTTCATTTGTGTTTTAGGGAATGGAATTTATTCACAAAAGTAACCTGAGGTTTCATGGGAACCTGAAGCCCAGCACGTGTCTGGTGGATAGCCGACTACAGATAAAACTCTCCGGCTTCGGACTGTGGGAGTTTAAATACGGGAGCAAAAACAAGATAATCCCACTGGAAAATTCCAATTATAACGGTCAGTGTAGGCAAAACCAAAGTGTTTAGTAATGTCGTCTTTACAGCAATGCTTATCACAGCATGAAGAAGAGGAAACACAGGTAAGGTGATTTTAACTGCTGTTTACTCACCATTTGGTTGGCTGGCTGTATTGCAGAAATGTACTGGACAGCCCCTGAGCTTCTGAGGCAAGTCGGTGTCCCCGTCAATGGAACCCCCAAAGGTGATGTCTACAGCTTTGCCATCATCTTGTGGGAACTCATGTACAACTCTAAGGGTGGCCCATATCAGGACATCAACCTGGAACCCAAAGGTTAGCAGAACACAAAGTATAGCCGAGGCTGATGGGAATGTCATTGGTTTTGTAGGTTTAAATGGTAGGACAAATCAAAATACTGGCCTGGAGAAAACTCAGGGGATCACCAAAGCCAGGGAGATTCATTGTCAAGAGACTTCATGGCTATCCAACCAATAGTTAAAAAGAAATTTCAGTTTGTACAAAATGCCTGAGAGGCCATACCTAGAGCCAAATAGCCAGCATAGCTAAAAAAAATCTCAAAGTAAAATCTCCAAATTCCAGCATCACGATAATTCCTGATTACAATCTCCAGAGATTATCATGCAGCTGCGGACACCTTTCCAGGGAGAACCCCTCCGACCAGTGCTGTGCGAGCAGCTGTGTGATGAGAATATCAACTCACTGCTGAGGGCCTGCTGGAGTGAAAACCCTGACCACCGACCACCTTTTGGGTCTATAAGGAGACAGATGAGGGACACCAGCCCAGACAGGTCAGGCCTCAAACGTTTGTTTATTCATACCCCATTATATGCTCCAAACCTTCATTTTATTAGGTAAGACAATACAAATGAGAATCAGGCAGCTTGTTGTGAGTGAGAGCATTCACATATCACATACCTTTACCAGAGCTGTAAAATCCTCTAGATTTGCTATATGCTTCAACATAAAGGCACTGAGTTAATACAATTGATAACCGTGAAAATGTCCTTGCGTTACTGCTGAAAATTTCCTGTATCTGG
Source organism: Scatophagus argus (assembly GCF_020382885.2). Classification (NCBI taxonomy): domain Eukaryota; kingdom Metazoa; phylum Chordata; class Actinopteri; family Scatophagidae; genus Scatophagus; species Scatophagus argus. Next base: position 16,640,217 of record NC_058513.1, on the reverse strand, counting down.
ACCAAAAATTATCCAAAAATGCATTACTTGTTCTTTGGCTCACCGATTAATTTTCTACCAGATTTCACTGAAATCTGTTGAACAACATTTTGATATATCCTTGCAACTGACTGATCAACCTGTGCTGTAGTCATGCAAATATACTGGATAATATGGTGGAAAAGTTGGAGAAATATGCAAATCATTTGGAGGAGGTGGTGGAGGAGAGGACCAATCAGCTCACAGCAGAGAAGACCCGTGCAGACAAGCTTCTCTCCAGCATGTTACCAAGGTACCAGGTGTAAAGGCATCAAAATGATCAATATCAAACTTTACGTTTTGTCAATCACAAAAGTAGAGCAAAAATTAAACATATGGTAACCTATTCAAATCATATGACCACAATGCCACCAGTCAGATGGGTTTCCATGACGACATCCTTTACATTGTCAGGGTTTCATTGGTCGTAGGTACATTGCAGATCAACTGATGGCAGGGAAAGCAGTGGAGCCGCAAAGCTATGACATCGTGACCATCTTCTTCTCTGACATTGTGGGCTTCACCTCCATGTGCTCTGTCAGCTCTGCGATGGAGGTGGTGACGTTCCTCAACGACCTCTACAGCCTCTTCGATGACATCATCAGGATGTACGATGTCTACAAAGTGAGTTGCATGGGACACTTTTTGTCCCACGTTCAACTCTATGCATCGGAAGCGTAGAGAAAAGTAAATTTCCGTAGGCTGCAGATTTTGCAGATGATCTGCCTTCTGTTTATACGTGAGGCCATGGTAGTTTGTCACTTCTTTGTAACTGTAAATGGCGGTACTATTTTGCTTTTCTCACCATTTTCATTAAATGGTTCTGTTTTGTATAAAGACACTGTTAATGTAAAACTTGTCAGTGAAACTTTCATTTCTGTCATATTTGCATGTTGACTAGGTGGAAACAATTGGTGATGCATACATGGTAGCCAGCGGTGTACCTATCAGCAATGGCAATCAGCACGCTTTCGAAATATCTACAATGGCTTTGCACTTCTTAAGTTCCATCAAGGTCTTCAGAATCCGCCATATGCCCGCTGAGAGTCTTGCAATTCGCATTGGGATACACTCTGGTAAGCGACAGTACTGACAGAGTCAGCTTCCTGACAGTCATCCAATCCTAGGTCATTATTATTAAATATCTTAAAGGTGTGTAAGAGCTTTGCTGAATTTTGTACATGGATGACATTTGAGAAGTTTGATTGTAGGTAAACAAACAGTGTGTCATGGGTTTTGTAGGTCCAGTGGTTGCTGGAGTGGTAGGCACCACGATGCCTCGCTACTGTCTGTTTGGTGACACGGTCAACATGGCCTCCCGCATGGAAAGTAACAGCTTACGTGAGTGAACTGAAGTAACACCTGAGGACATTCATTGGGACCATTAATATCAGAGTTTCCTGAGCAAGTGTCACAGCAGTGCATGCTCAAAAGTGAATATTGTAAATGTGTGGAATGCCATTAGTTTTATATTTATTTATTGTATAACCACAATTAGAGGGACAGTGATGGAACGTTGTGGATTCATGACACCAGGTTGTTGTGCTAGCAGATTACAGATACAACCACATCTGTACTTTGTGTTTGATGCTAATCAGTAAAGGGTCACATGGCCAAACTAAGAGGGTGAACTTGTAAATATTATGTGCTAAACATCAGCATTTATTAGACACAAACAAAAAAAAAAACCCAAATCTTAAAAAGCGTACCTTTAAAATGTTTGTCATTCTCTTCTTTATATTTTACACAGCCCTGAAGATTCACCTGTCTCAGAGCACTGCTGACATTCTTGTCCAGGCTGGATTGTTCGAGCTGGAGGAAAGAGGGGAAATCGCAATGAAGGTGACTTCAGGTCTTGAAGGAATGTGTTTTCCCCATGAAAATGTACAAGCCATGTTTACTGGAGTATATTTGTGTCCACGACAGGGTAAAGGGAGTCATAAGACCTACTGGCTGCTGAGCAAACAGGGATTTAATCCTCCTGTTATTGCTCACAACCCTCAGCCAGCTGACAGTGTCAAAGTACAAACAGAGGTACAGTCAACGCACCTCACAACACCTTTTTAAATAAAGACAGCCAGAGGTGCTATACGTTGCATTCTGACCTGTATTTGTAATATCTCTGCTCAAGAAACTAGGAATGACCAGAGGTGCTGAGAAAAAGGCCCATAAAACCCTGACCAAAGCTCACATGACCGATGGCATGATGACTTCAGTGCACATTTAAAGTGGACATTAAGAGCATATTTGGATAAGTTAACAGGAATATCTGGTCTCACCAAATGCAACACAAGTTTCAAGTCCCCCCCACTTGTGAAGAGGAGGACTGGAGACAAAAAGGTGGACTGAAGAAACTGAAGTGGGGCTGCAAACGCTGACCCCATTAGAAGCAAATGGAGTCTGGATTACAACACATCAAACACCACATGATTCTGACTGCTTCTAATCACAAGAAAGCTTGAGAATTGCAGATGTTTTTATGAAAGATAAAGAGAAATCAGATTGAGGTTTAACAGGGCAGTATGCAATCAAAATGTCATTTAAATCTATTTAAATAAACACGATTTGTATCACTGGAGTCGAATGAATACAAAAGCTTCATCCATCTGATTTGTGGTTATTTCATTGTTGATATGTTGTGAACTTTGTGAGGAGTCCTCAAAAGATTTTTAAATGTTTGTGTGTAATGTAAACCAAAAAGACAAGACTCATTTAAATTTTTTTAGATTAACCTTTATCAGAGAAAGCAGTGAAGTAACATATGTGACATTTTACAAGATTATGCATTCACCAAAGGATGTGAAAATCTCAATAAATGCACTAATTACAAATAACATTTGTGAGAAAATGAGGAAATGAATCACTGGAAGGTGGGGGAGGAACATGTTCATACGCTCCCTGAGTCCTGTGTGACACTCCCACTCAGTGTGGGTTTTTATCTAAATGAGTGATGTATAAATGACACTGAAGGATGATTTTTCTTCTACATTCTGGATACATTCACTAAATACCAACACGTGTTTATCAGGACCACCAGCAGGATGAATACCGACGTGTCTGTGGTGGGAAAGAAAATACAGAAATGTTTATGACAGACACGTTAACAAGATTAGCTGAGTCGTCAATTCATTTTCTTTGTTTTGTTATGTTTTTCAGGGAAATTGAGTTTTTTTTTCAACACATGCAACTGTTGGGTATTTCATAGGTTGATTTAAGTGTTCTTAGTTTCAGTGTATTTAATTTAATTGTGAAATTTAAGAATTTTTAGGCTAACATAGAAATTAATCAAGTATTTTCCTCTTGAGAATTTGATTTCTGTTCGTGGAAAACAAGATTACTACTACCATTCAGTAATATGATATACAATAAACAGTTAACTGAATAAATGCCATATCAGCATTGGACTCATGACCCCTAAAGTCACAGCTACAGCTCTGAATTTTATATTTCAATCAGAGTTATTACTAAATCACAATTGTTTACCTTTTATGTGTCCATTATTGGAGGACTCATTTCCTGTCAAAAGATAAAGACAATGAATGGCATCATAATGCAGAATTAAAGCTTATACAGCATGAAAACGCCCCAAAGTATCTTTTATCTATTTGCCTTGAATTTAGCAGTCAGCTACTGCAGCCTTTTAATATAAAAATAACAAAGCTATAGTTTTCTTTTTATTTATTCAAAAAGTCCCCCAACACTCAAAACTGTTTTTCGCATCTGGAGGAAAGTTTCTTTGTTTAGACGTGGACACATGAGCAGGATTTGGTAAAATCACAACTGGTTTTGAGGCTGATGGAGGTTCTGATGAGCTTTCTAATGATCACTAATTTGCATATTCTGAATTATTTCTTCAGGGAGAAGGAGCAGATGTAAGAGTTTAAGAGTTTTTAATGAGATAATTCAACTTTTATGTTGTAAATGATTTAAAACGTGTCTGGAGTTGATGTTAGAAAGTTCTTAACACCTGAGCAGGTGTGGCACACATGGCGTACTGTACCTTTAATGTGAAACTCCGCAGTAAGGACCCCCCCATTTGGCTCTGCCTCTGATGACAGACTTCTGGAGGAGCAGGGGCCCTGGGCGAAAAACACAAAGAAGAAACATCAGTCGCAATCACTGTGAAAGTAATTAAATTAACCACACAAATAGGAAGAATGAACTTCTGTTAGAGTCTCATTTAGGTTGAGCTTGTCTCCTGTGCTCTGCTCCATATTATCTCCCTCTGGAACTGATTTGAACACGCTCTTTACACCACGTGTGTCACATCTGCACGTTTTCAAATCAAATACAAACTAATGCGTCAGTGTTTTCTGTTGTAGCTGAAGCCAAAAAGTTTGGGAAGCACTGATGTAACCTTTACCAAATAATTAAAATAAATAAATAAAAGTTCCAGCTGAGTACTGGCTCATCCAGTCTACTTGAAATCATACGTCGGTGCTCAGTACTCACGGGCTGACAGATGAGCCTGTCTCCATCACACACCTGGACCTCGCAGTGAAGCCACACTGTGGACACCTTCTCCAGCCGCTGGAAGCGGAAAGAGTTGAACTTGAACATGGAGCGGCTGTCTTTGGCGTTCTCGAAAATATTCACCGTGCTGTCAGAGGAGCAGCTGGCGGAAAACAAAACGTTCGATCTGTTCATCGAGGTACACAGAATAACTACACTGTGCAACATCACACAGGAAGTAAGTGGATTCAGCTAATCTTTTATCAGTGACCACCTCAATGTTAAGGTTAGATTAATCTAAATCAGTCTGACTGATATTATTCTACACTTGAAGTTTCTAGTCTTGAAGTCTGGTTACTTGACATGTCAGATGTTATAACTCACATTTTCAAGGCAGAAGGTTGACTTTTGTTTTTGTCTTCCGTTTTTAAACTGAACCCACACATACGTACCTGTTAATGATGAGACTCCACCGCTTCTTGTCTGTTGAGTAAGGGGTGGGAGTGGCCCAGCAGTTGTTTATTACAACTTTGAATCTGAATTAAAGTCATAAATCATAACAAAACAAAGAGTTAGGTACCCATTGGGATCTACTCTGTAGTTGAATATACTGGTATGAATGTTAAGATAATCATTAAATGCCAGGAAAATGCTGACATTTGGCACTTGTTGATGTACCTGTTACTTAGTCCTTTGGCCTCGATGCCGATGAAAACTTCAGAGCCGATCTCAGAAGTGTCGATCACATAGGGCGCATCCTTGGCATACAGGAACTTTGAATTCTACAAAATATCATTTGTTTTTGTATTCATCAGACAATCTTCTGTTTGCACCTAACACATTGCACACCAAATAAAGTTTTATCTTTATTGTTCCAGACAGCTGTTCCACACAGAAATGATGGAATAACACATTTAAAAAAACAGAAAACAACATGTTTAGTTTCCACTGGAGAAACCAAATCTGTTGGCATCGACTCACCGTGAACACGTTCATAGACAACTGTGATTTAAAAGTGCCTAAACTCCCATTGTTGACATATACTGTAGCCACTCTGGAAAAAGCAGAGGGTTTAGTAAAAACGCTGCAAGTCATTGGGTTAGAATGCACAGATGTTCCACACAGCAGCTGCGGTCACCTCGGGTCCTGGATGGATGCTTACCTTTGGCTGAAGACTGCGTTGTTCACCAGGTAGGCTGCTCGGTACACGCAGCTGAAGGTGTAGTTGACCGGCTGGTTTCTGACTGTGAGCGACGTGTCGTTGGACACAATGGAGTTATAGAAGATGTACTTGGGGTCTTTGCCAGGCATGTACTGTGGAGAACAATGGACATCAGTACCTTCAAATCAACTTGCAGAAAGTGGTGAAGGAAGTACTGAGATCCTTCACCTAAAGGCATAATATGCAGCATTTAGCATATTATTCAGATTAGTGGGCCTCGTTCCCAAGTCACTTATCTTTAATGAAATGTATCATATAAATAAACAGGGATGTCGTATGGTGGTTAGATCTGTCAGAATCTGGGGTGAATTAAACCCAAGTACCTGCTTGGCGTCTCACCTCAGACTGTGTGCCACAATACGAGTGGTTTTTGGGCGTTAGGTCTGAGATGACGAAGCGGTAGTAGCCCGGACTGTGGATCCCAGTGTAACAGACGCCACCCAGTGACAGCTGGTCAATCTCCCAGCCATAAGGACACTCTGGGACGTTGGCAATGATGGCGTTGGGGAAGCACGAAACCATAACGTAGTCTGAAGTAAGACACAATCAGAGACAAACTTTATGACTAAATCTTATGATTTACTCCAAACACTTTGCCTTAATTGTTACTAAATATTGAGATCCTATTTCACCATAAGGTAATTTTTCTGCTGCTTCTTTTATGTATACGTCTATAGCCTGTCATTCCATTTGAGCTTTCTCCCTTTTTTCTAGTTTAAGGTTTCCTCATGAAAGGATAACAGGGTGTTATATGTTGTACAAGAAGGCCTCTGGGACAAATATGTTAAGGATTATATCTTGTATTAATTCCCAGTGAACCTAACAAAAGATTACCTTTAATGAATGGTGCGTTGGACCTGCAGAGCGACCAGTGTTTCATGATACAAACTAATCTATGCACAACAGTTCTGTTACCTGCTTTTTGGGGAGAGCATGTCCACGCAACAGGCAGAAACATTAATAACGCACCCACAGAAGCCATGCTGCAATGCTGCTGAGAGATTTCATAATAAGACCTCAGCAATGAGAGAAAATTTAAGGACATCATACAACAAAATGTAATTCTGTCATAAATAATAAAAGACTCACCTGTCGGGGGAGGAAAACACCTTTGAATAGTGTGATGTCAGAGGACCCTCATGGCTCTTCAACAGATCACCTGTGACTCTACAACTAACATCTTGACAACCTGAGGAGGTCTTTTATACTGTCACAAGTGAGGGTAATCGACTCTCCCCCGTTCTCTCGTCTCTACTTCGTCCCCCCTGGCAGGTTTGGTTTAAGAGCTCCATTGTGGGGCTGCTCACAATAGCTCTCTGTGCTGCTTGGACATTGACTTTCAAATGACCAGCGTCTCGCGGGATTAGCACTCAAGGTGCTTAATGACTCACCTTTTCTGGAGACAAAAGAATTTTTTTATTCAATTTTATAGCATCAATACCAAAAATACATGACTTGTAGGATGGCAGTTAGTGTAGTTCATATCCAATTGCTATCGGGATTTTGGCAGAGGAAGACGAGCCACAAGTTCTAGCTCAATATCAATCACAGACTCACATTGTGTAACATGACTAAGTTTGCCAGAAAAAGGCTGGGAAAAAGCCTGACTTTTGGAGTCGATTCTTTTCACCCAGCTTTACTCAAAGTAAAGCAGTTGTTTGACATCTTGAGAGGTACTCTTGATCAGTCTTGGATGGCCAGCCAGCCAGCCAGCCAGCAGACTGTTAACTTAGCTTAGCTTAGCATAAAGACTGGAAACAAGGAAACAGCTATCAGTGGTTTTTTTCTTTGAATGAAATTGAACAAACAAGATGTTTAAGTGTTAATTATTGAGATTTGGACAGAGCCAGATGAGTTCTTTCTCCCTTTTTCTCGTCTTTATGCTAACTCGGCTAACCCAGCTGTTTGTTGTAGTCTTACGTTAAATGGACATAAGAGATGTGTCAATCTTCTCATCTCTCATCATTAAAACGAAAAGTTTCCCAAAACGTCAAACTATGACATCTTGAAATACAACATCTTGTGTTTCAAGAGAACATATCTCAAAGTTTAACAGCATATATTTTTTTTAATGTCACTGTTGTATTTTGGGGACAGAAACAGGCAGCCCCATTCCTGTTCTCTGTCCTGATGGTCCAAGGGTTCAATAGTCCAGAAACAGAAAACCATTTAAGACGCTAACCAGTACAAACATACGTGTATAGATGCCTTCAAAATGTGATGGAAGTTCAGATAAGAGCTGGTATATACTATTAACTATTGATCTGAGGTGGAGATGATAGGCCTGAGCTGTGCAGTGTTCAGTTATATAAGGTTTCTCACAATCTTGTGCTACTAGATATCACTTTTGTCTTTCATATGTGTTTCAAACATGCTCTCCTCGGCCTGTTTTATCATTTTTATTACTTCATATCATGTTGCTTAAAGCTTTAGATTTGACTTTGTTGTTTTATTAAATGTCAGAAACATTTAGAACATTTTCTGCTCTCATGTCAAAGTCAGAAACACTAAAAATCACACCAATACACCTCCCAAAAAGTTTTCAATTTTTTTGTTTGCTTGCTTTGTTTGTTTTTTATTTACATTCAGCTCCAGTCACACAATCAAAAACCTCCTAGCAAAGACTCAATGATGAGAGCTGTAAAACGATAGCAAAGGGGTTGGACACTAATGTCCCTCACAGGACAATTCAAGTCACCCAGCGATTGAAGGGGCAAACTGCAGATGATTAGCATCTGAATGGCGCGAGAGGGGATTTTGTAATGGGTAGTCCGAGGAAGATACCAATCTAAGAAGGGGTCAGGGGACAGCTAGCGTTACAGCATCTGGTGGTGCAACAATCAGGAGCTGCAAGATTCCACCATGTTATGCAACCACGGCCTGCGATCCAAGAAACGTGCTCAGCGGGACAGCCTGTGCACATGAGTCTGTATGGTCCACTGTGAGGGTTAAAGGGACATTTCATCCCAAATACGTGTTTCTCCCTTTACCTGTAATGCTGTTTCTCCATCGAGATTAGATTGGTGTGAGTCGTAGAGTTTTATCGATTGTAGACATGTATGCCTTCTCTCAAATCATAACCTGGTAACTCAACATAATCCACAGACCTTGTTGTGAGCAGTTTCATGCATGACTCTACAGGTGAGAGGATTTGATTTTCATGAGCTGTGAGTTTACAGTGATAGCGCAACCAAGAATGAAACATTTACTCCGTCAACACTTGAAACATGCCTGTAAAGATTTGTTGTTTCTCCTTCCTGTAAAACATGAAAGCACAGCCAAATTCAACAACCAGTGGATTCTGACTGTGATACAGCTTCTAAAATAACTTCTCCAGTGTTTGTATGATTTGTACGTCCCAAATATATTGTGTGTGACCAAATATGTTTGGCCAAATGATGGCGTAGTGAAGCCATATTCAGGGGAAGAAAATGAGATTAA